>NW_023339807.1:21344120-21356691 GCF_004916995.1 Morone saxatilis | reverse complement strand
ACACATCAACTCTGAGGACAAAATGTTCACTTTCTAATATATCCCACCCACTGACAGGAGCCATGATAACCAGATAATCAGTGTTATTTACTTCAACTGTCAGTGCTCATAATGTTATGGCTGATCAGTGTGTGGTACATGTACCACTGGTGGCTGCCTCTAGTGGTAGCTAAGTGGAGGAAAAAATGCAAAATTTAGAATAAAAATATACTTCTAAAATGTAAGTTAAAGTTTCCTGTAATATTTTGTTTCAACATCAGTCTCCCAAGTATTCACATAAAAGTAGCATGCATATACATCTATGATTAGTTACGAGCTAAAGTGTGATGGTAAGATAGTAAGCAGAGGAGTACCCCCTTTTCCACCAAATTAGTTAATATTATTAGTTAAATTAATTAATAATCTTCTTATTAGGAATAAAGTTGCCTCCTGCATGAACTGTCTGTAGCTGAACAGGGTTGTAGGTCATAATCGTCTAATATTTTCTGAGATGTAAAAAGGTGTAAAAAGAAACACTGCCTCATTGTATATTAATGAGAAAGGTATGACTGAAACACAAAAATACTCAATGAAAAAAACAATTATTTTATTCATGATACCCATATATTTGCATACACATACTCTGAAATATATTAACATTTAAGATCTTAGATATAGTGAATACAAATATCCCCAAAACCATGTATACTGTCATATATATGCAAGATAATAGAGCATTTCCTAAATTATTTCTGCATTCATATGTTAGATGTCTGACCCAGGTACTGTACAGTTAATAAATATGGCCTATTTCATTCATTTATGTCCTTCTCCATACCCTGAGCTAAAATGTATTAGAATTACAGCAACATAAAGTGGAATAACCATAGTTTGTTCAGTTTAAAGTGCACACTGAAATATATATATATTTAAAAATATTTGACAAAGTATTGTTTTACCTGCTGATAAAGCTGTTCAGGTATCATTGCTTTATAAAATCTGGAAATAGCTCATGAATGAAATAGTACATCCAGATTAACTGCTGAATAAATACAGTATGTCACATTACTTTACACGTATCCCTCTTTGATTCATTTACAACTTATCCAAATGCAAAATGGGAAATAAAAATAAAATAAGAGCATCCATCCAGATTGTCTGTTATGGAAAAACAAAAACAAAAAAAACAAACCATCTTCTTAAAATAAAAAGGCTTACAACAATGACGTGTAACAAATTCTCATGTATAAAATCTTGAGGAAAAAACTGTGCTTTTTCTGAATATCCACAGAAATAGCCATCTTGGAAACCCCAAATTGCACCGGACTGCTGCTGTAGAAATAGAAATTGGCTTTCATTCTCAGGAGGCAGAAAGTACGAAGTATTATGGAAGTTAGAGTTTTCCAAGTTTGGATTCTAAAGCCTCTGTCACTACCTGCAAAATGTGAGAATCAGCTGCAGTGAGTGTGGCTGTTGCCGTACCCAGCGGTATCTGCAACATACATTAGATACAGGATGAGGGATTCGTTTGATGGCTATTACTATACTATACTGCTAAATAGATACAACACAAATCTCAAAAAATACCTTGTAAAATGTTATTTCAAATGGCAAAACTATCAAAATCGTCCTTACACACGTGCAGGCTTGGATCATCTTCTCCTTTAAAATGGGTCTAATATTCATACATCAGCGAAGGACTGGATTTTTAAGATCTGTTGTACTTGAATACACAGTCCTGACAACAGACATCCATACATGCCAAACTCCTGGGTCCTTCTATTTTATGGCTATTTAATAATGCACATTATCACTTTTTAGTGAAACCAGTATTCCACACAACCGAGCTCAGCTGCTCTTCAGAAGAAACATTGGAGAAAAAAAAACTGTACATTGCTTTGTCCCTTTGTAAATTTCAGTTTTCACAACTTTCCTGAAAAGTAAACAAATAATTTAACAACAACTCCATGACAAAACAGATCAGATATTACATAACAATATAAATCACTACTGTATGTGCTTGCCTAGTCAACAAACTCGAGACAAAAGGTGGAGACGATATAGCAAAGACACAAACACAAACGTTTCCTTTTGAGATCATTGACGCGGTGTCTCCACAACAGAACGAGATAACGAATGAGGGAGAGGAATGATTAAGAGATCTATGACCTTTGAAAAGACCACAAGTGTTGCTAGTCTGAGATGTGCTTGTCGCCACGTCGTTGCTGGGTTGAACACAGTGAGATCAAAACTGTGAGGACGGGTGTTACCTGCGTGACTTTTCCCGAAGCTGCCATGTGTAAAGCACTCCTGTGTACTCATTTGAGCTTCCACGCCGTATTTTAAAACAGTGTCACTACACCGCTGTGCTCATCGCCGATACAAGTGAAAGTCACAGTGTCTCGTTGTGTTTTGTGTCCCCTGTGTGCATTGTGCGACTGCTCCCCCCCCCCACTCTCTCTCTGTGCCTCGCCTACTTATACAGTAGTGGGATCTGGCTGTTGTGACAGTGGTTGCGGCTCATCTTGCTGTCAGCCGGGTAGAGGTTGGAGGAGTTGGAGAAGGAAGGCGGGAGGGAATGATTGTCCGTCGTGGGGTTGGGGTAGCCAGGCGGGGGAAGCAGAGACTTGGGATCCGGCTGGGATGAGGGTAGCGGGGCGTTGTGGTTCTGATTCTGGCCTATGGAGGGTCGGCGGCGGTTGCGTAGAGCCTGTCGCTCAGCCAGCTGGTTGCGCAGCGCTGATACCCTCTCTTCCTTCTGCAGAGACAACAAGAGGAGAGTTAGCTTTAGCATTTATACGCTTTTATGCGCATTTATAATTGACAACTGTCTAACAGTCATTCGAAAGAAGATTAATTGGCAAGTTTTTTGATATAATTGGTTCAGTCACTGAAGCACAAATGCCAATTTGCTGGTTCCAGCTTCTGAAATGAGGATTTGCTGGCCAACTATGACAGTAAATGAAATATATTTTGGAATGTTGGTTGGACAAAGCAAGACATTTGAAAACGTCACTTAAGGCTCTGGGAAATGACAATGTATTTGGCATTTTATAGATTAAACAATTGATTTATCGTGAAAATAATTTGCAGGTTAATCGATTACAAAAATAACCTCTGATTGCATATATATATATACATATATATTTTAGTACGTAGTAGTAATAAGTAAGCAGATATAAGTGTTTATCAATGTAATTGTCAGCAACTATATCTCTATCTATAACCAGATGATGAGTTTTCTTGCCTCCATGACCCCTAACCCTGCTCTGCTTTCACACTGTTGTTAGAATGTATGTGTGAACACTTGAGCACAACTGAGGTACAACTATCTTTACAAACAACAACGAAGTAAAAACAAGCACCCCGCTTCTACTACCCTTGTAGGAAGAAAATACTGCATTGTATTCTTTTCATATGCGGCAACTCTGGTAGCCAGTCTGTAAATTATGGTCCATACGCCGAACCTCCTGCCTAGCATAACCGCTGTATGAAGCCATTCACAGTTTTACAGCAGAAGGATCTCCTCGAGCAAACAAGTGAAGGCAATATTTTGCAGCATTCTCTGTTACCGTATTTACATTTAAATCGCACATATACACACATAAAAACATAAGACTATACATGTTATCTGTATAATGAATGCAAATAAATACATAAATATGTATTACCTATATATCCATATATGCATTATACAACGTCGGTCTCCAGGATGAACTAAAATGTTAACTAATATGGAAATGTATATTATGTGTCTGGCATTTGGATGTTTAGTGTTAAATATTAATATATGTGTGTGTGTGTGTCTGTTTAATGTGAAGTATCTAGTGTCTTCACCTCCTGGATGATCTTTTGCAGTTCCCTGTTCTCTCTCTCCAGCTGCCTGGATTTCTCCTCGTCATTATTGTTGGTGGACGAACCGGTCTTCAGAGTGTCCTGCTGCTCCGACTGCCACTCGCCGCGGGTGATGAGACGCCGCATCTGGATCGCCACAGGAACAGGAAGTCAATAAAGAATACAATCAGGCCTGACAGTGCAGCCAGTGTTTCATTACTGAATGAATAATGTATCTACTGAGAACACCTGATGAGAACACATTTTTAATATTTGCAGCTTTTAGCCACATCTAAAACACTTTGATTTTGTTTCATCTTGGCGCTCGCTGCTGGACAGTTTCTGCACTGCGCTTCTAGAAATAGCCAGACAATCAAACAGTGGTGACGATACTGTGATGGGTTTCTTTTTTTTTCAGTTAATAAAGTTTGAATTTCTGTAGGTGGCACTCTTTCCTCTGCACAGTCTGCAGCAGCGCTCATGTGCTCTACCCAGCTCTTCTATTTATTCCAAACAAATGATTATAGCTGCTGCCAGACATGTGAAATGTCTCACTTTTATTGTGCCAGAGGATTCTTTCCGTAACACCAAATGTTTACAGCAGCTACCCATCTAGAAGCTTGTTATTATTACAGTAACTATTTATATTGAAACTTCACAGACTATTAACGTAATGGTGCATTCACAAACGGATTAAAGATTTGATCAGTTAAGTTAACTTCTTATTTGATGTCACAGTCAGTCCAAAGACCAAAGCATGTTTTGATGATTTTTAAATGCAAAGCTATCGGACTGAACAATATGAAGTTTCAGAAGTTTGTTATTTTCTTGCACCAAGCAGTACAGTCTGTACTTTCTTCCTAAAAACACTGAGACCTGCAAGTTGGACCTTTGGTTTTGCTGTAATACGATTGTACATTTCAATGTGTGCAGTAGTTCGTAAGGATGTCAGTAACGAGTCAGAGCACCTTGGGTACAAAAAGCACCACCAGAGTAATGTAGGCAGAGAAGACGATTGCTAGAGAGGCAAAGGCAAAGGAGGCATCCTGCTGCGAAGACAGGATCATAGTCACTGGAGCCGTGATCAGGCACAACACCTGCAAGAAGACACAGACAAAAGTGAAAAGAAAGAGAGGTTGGAACAAAGGAAGAGAAAGAGGGAGGTTTAAAATAAAGAGAAAGAAGGAGGCGGCAAGGGGGGTTAGGAGGAGGTGGGGAATAGAGTGTTAGAGTGAGAGTGAGAGTATGAGAGGGGAGGAAAATCACATCCATAAAAGCATTAGGCATCTGTTTATCATTCCGGGGAGGGCTCCCATGTGAAAACAGCATTAAAAAGTCATGACTGAAGTGGCAACAGCACGCTGACAATCACCACATTGTCATCTCATCAGGGCCTGGAGCTCACAGCTTAGCAAAGAGGAAGGAGGTCCCTTTACAGACACCATTAACTATTGACATCATCATAAAATTGAGATGTGTATATCATAACATAAAATAATAACATTAGACTTGTCTCACATTATGGAGCCATGTGATGAAATGAGCACGCAAGCTGCATTTAATGCTCTTATAAATAACCATGAACGATGATCAATGATAAATCCTCTTCTTGACGGAGGAGGCGAGATCAATCCATTTACTAATTACATATCCACAAAGTATAAGCTGATAAATGTTTGGGTGCTCATTAAAAATGCTTCCTCTTTTATTCATTAATGGGAATCCAGTCAGGGACAGGAAATTCTGGCAAAAAGGCTGTTAAAAGACTTGCAAAAAGAAAAAAAAAGAAGTTTGCCTGCTTTTGATCAAAACAGAAATCGTGATGTGACAGAAACCACTTTTTCCAGACATTTTACATCAATTACAAAGTTACCCTGTGTCAAGGGTGTCAGGAAATGCCATCGACTATTTGTCTAAAGTGGCTAAAGTGAACATAATGGCAGCTATTTCAGTATAAAGTGCATCCTAGGTGCCTCGGTTTGAGATGATTCACTTGCTATTAAAAGCCAGTGAAAAATGTTTATAGCTGACAGAAGCGTTTACCACTGTACTTTAGTGCCTAAATGGGTACATTTTTAAACCTATTCCTGCCATAGGGCAAGGTAACAGCTCCATACAAAACACTGCTATGTACTGTTATCTCTGGCTTTAGTGTAGCATATATATATGGGAAGAAATCTGTGCGCAAAGTACAGAGGACTCAGTTACAAAATGAAGGTATGCTTCAGTTGCATGAGATTGCGGTACAATAAAAGTTTGTGATGCACCCTTTCATATTTTATAGATTTTATTTAACATTTATTTCACCAGGAAGTCCCATTGAGAACAATTTCATTTTATAAAGGAGACCTGAGATATAACTGTTGGTATCATAGCACCACAGGCACCATAAGCATCAAAATTTATGATTCATACAAGACAGCAGCTTGTGCTGGCAGTATACTGATTTGGACAGAAATGCATCTAGGGATCTGCATATTAGAGAATGAACTCTCAAGATATAAGAAGAGGTTTGAATATTTTATATACAAGTCGGTTTTGGTGTCTCGTGATGCTCCAACAAGTCATTATATCAACATGCACTTTTCAGTATTTTATACAAAATCATTAATTTGTGATGTTTAGCACATCCCAAGGGTTGTTTTGAGAGGAAAATTTGTCATTTATATTCAGTTGTGCCCACAATGGACTTTTTCCTGTATGATTTTTGAAGATCAATGCAAAATGGTGAACCTACAAACCTTGGAACAATATAATTTATACACTCCATTGGAGCCGCACAGGAAGTATTTAAATGTGATGTTCTGCCACTTATCTCCTCAAATAAGGAAAATACACCACAGAGGCATTAAGGGAGAATCACGTTATCTATGAACTCCATTAACTTTTATAAACTGCAAAGAGTAACCCCTTGAGGATGCAGCTTTTAAGCCCTTGCAGCTGAAATGTCTTGACACGCTGGTCAGTTGCTTGGTTTGCTCTTAAATCAGCAGAAAAGTCGCTTCTGGAAGCCAGAAATCTCAAAACCGGACAAAGTAATCATGGAGGCACTGGCACTGATTAACCCCCCCAACAGGTATACTGCGCCCATTTTTTGCTATGGGGCAATAAAAATCTTACTTATTACCACTTGAATGTTATTCAGCGTGCTACAGAATGGTCTTTGCAGAGAAAGCAAAACAGCAGAAAGCAGACAGTGGCACCCAGAAACAGGAGTTCAGGCATGACCGTGTTGTTTCTTTTTTGGACTCACAGCAACGTTGTAAATAGCCATCCCTACAGCCCGATGGTCATTGATCTTTTCTGTGGAGACAGACTTGGTCTCGTAAGCCAGAAATATGCCCAGCAGCAGCAGCAGACCCTTGTAGCCATAAACCACACCTACAGACAGAGAGAAACAGTGAGAGAATGAGTGAGCAGCAGCCATGAACATGAAAATTATATGATAATAATATAAGTAGAGCAGAGATTATGTATACAGTGTCATTTTATAAGACAAAATTATAGCTGGAAAGCTACAATTTGAAACTGAAAGCATAAAAATGGATCCCTGATTTTTTTTAAATATAATATAAATAAGTCTATGTTTTGTTATGTTTTCATTCTAGACTTCAGTATTCAGCTTTTTTATTTACAATTTTGTCTTTTAAATTGACAAAATATTTAGCCCCATGAGTCTCCATATTGGTAAACTAGATACTGTGACTGTATTATTACAGTTACAGTAAGATCTTAACTGAGGTAGGCAAGTAGTTAAACAGCAGAGCAACTCCAATCTTCCCAAACACCTGTTAATTTTTCTAAATAATATTTTGGACCAAGATATTACCCAGCAGAGGTACTTGAAGCAACACAAAGAGTGGCTATCTAACTTGCACACACTCATTTACTATGACCTCCTTGATGAATTTCAGGGTCACGCCATTGATTTTAAATGTCAAAGTCAATTTAATAGTAACAGGGAGATCTACACATCCTGTGAAAACAGATTCTGCAGAGGCTTTGGAGGGAGCTTTTTAAAGGCTTAGAAAATGAGACTGTGACCCCATCTGGATTGGACTTGGAGACTACAAATTCATAACAGAAAGCCTGCACTTCAAACTGGGAGCGTTAAATTTGAAAGATGTGGGCGTTTATCAGACAGGGTCAGTTGCATTATAGGAAATGTAGGCTCTAGTACCATTCCAGGGACTAAAAGTCAGAATAGATTGGCCTCTGCTGCATCAATTTTTACCATCCATTTTTTTTTAAAGGAAGGCAATGTCAGTCCACCACTTTGGTCCAGACTGAAATATCTGAACAACTATAGGATGGATAGCCAGGAAATTTGGTAAAAACATGTCCACCTCAAGATGAACTGTAATAACTTTGGTGACTTTTCATCTAGCACCCTCATAAGGTCAAACTTTCAATATGGCTTATGACTAAATACCTGCAAAACATGTAATAATCCCATCATCCAATCCAATCAGCTGTACTTTGTGTTTAATGCTAATTAGCAATGATGTAACTTCACTGCTAGGTGAAAGGAGTAAATCCTACACACTGGTCCTTTAACAAAGCACCACTGTGTACCTAAGTACAGTGACACAGAGCTGCTAGCATGGCTGTAGACTCTTTGTCTTGTTATTAACAAAACATCCCTCTTTCAAGTGCCACAAGTGTCGTGCTGGAATGCAACTTTAATTTATTGCTTCAAGACCTATAAAACATACTCATTATGGGAATTTGCCAATTTATGGGATCATGTAAATGACTATTGCTTGCTTCTAGTGTACAAAATAGTAACACTGTTAACAGTTCAGTGTGGCCACTGAGGGAGTAAATGAGTATGAGTTGTGCAGAAGGAGAAAACCAAAAATGTAGATACAATAGATGGTTGAATATGTTGAAAGCCAGTCAGAGTCAGGCTGACTGACAGAGAAAAGAGAATAGAACCGTGAAAGAGAGAGAGAGGCAGGGAAGAAAGAAAGAAAGAAAGAAAGGAGAATCTGTGACTGAGTAAGTCCGACACTTCTTCAGAGTGTCCATTGTTTCTTTATACCGCCTGATATTAAAGCACCATCTTTTCTTCTGTGAGAAAGGAAATGCTATGGGGCAATGGCCCAGTTTGTGACCCACATTATTTGAATTTCAGCACCATTATACTTTTATAAGAGCTGCCACACTAAGAAAGACAGCAGAGAGACAGACAGGGAAAGAGAGGGACTGCGTGGGCCGACAAAGAGAGACGCAAAGAGGGAAAAAAGCGAGAGAGAAAAGGATTTCAAACGTAAGGGGTGGCGGGGGCTGAGGGAGGAGGCTGTGATATGAGACCTGTTTAATTCAGAGTGAATGGCAGTGACGTGTGTGTGTGTGTGTGTGTGTGTATGCATATGTATCTGCATATGTCCATGTGTGACAAAGATAGTCAAAACTAATGCAGGGCAAAGGGTGACGAAGAGACAGATCGAGATGTGAGAGGACCAATACCGAGCCACGTATTCATCTTCTCTGAGCTGCAGTGCTCCAACAAGGGCTGAATCAGGACATCCAAATCTTCTTTAGGGGCCTCCTTAGTGAACTTCTACTCACACCGCAGACGGGAGAAAAGGGGAGAGGAATGGAAGGATAAAGAGATAGAGGACAACAGAGAGAGAAGGGGGAGATAATAAGAAACGATGAGACAGCAGCACACTGGAGAAGGAGGCAAAAATGCACAGTAAGCAAAAGCCCTAGAGACTTGCACGGTTGATCCCCTCGGGTAAAATGTGTCTTTCCTGTAAGTCAGATATAGATGACTGAATTTTAAGAGTATCAGATATTCAATAAATATAAAATATAGCTATTAAAATATTCCATCTAAGGTAGTAGAGTAGTAAGTCAGTGCTGTGGAGATTAGAGCTCTTGATCCTACAGAGGTTTAATGCACTTAATGAGGACAGAGTACAGCTTAATGAGTGCAGGCTACATGCACATCAGTATCTTGGTTTTGTGTCTTAACCAGGTTTTGATCATACTTGTGAATAAATAATATAACAGTATCCAGTACACTACATGCTTGCACACATGGAAACTAGAGATGTTCCTATACCATTTCTTCCTTCCGATACCGATTCCAATACCTGAACTTTTGCGTATCGGCCGATTACAAGTACCAATCCAATACATATGCAAACAGATACATTATTTTTTAAGTGTAGCCTGAATGATTTCTATCGTTGCTATATGGCCTGGCTGAGGTTAAACCCTTTGTCAAAGAAAGTAGAGCCGGTTATAACTTTGCTATCTTTGAAAAAAAGTGGCAAAGTAGCAGTCCCCGAAATGCGTACTGCATTTTAGGCAGTTTTGGATGAATTTCTGATACTGGTGTCGGAATTGGAACAACTCTCATGAGAACACACTCACTGTAAGTCATTTTGGAAAGTAATGCAATGATGATTGAAAATGTTCCACATATTAAAGGTACCCTTGGGAGTTTTTGCCCACTAGTGACACTGAGTGACAGTGAGCACAAACGGAAAATGCAATCTTCAGATCATTAAAGCAGCTATACATGATTTTTTTCATGTTAACAAAAGACTACATGTGTCACTTGTAGTGTTAAACCCACAGAGAATTATCACCTGTGTAGTTCTCATGAGCTCCCAGTCTGCCTACCATAGATACCATACGTGTATAATGGGTACAAGTGTTTTGTTTTGTTTTTTTAACGACTGAACATGAATATGAAGAGCAGCTCCCACTGGACTCTATCTGTTGTATCTTTTCTCAACTGTGAGTGCCAACAGTGAGCATGTGAGACCCTTGATTCAGTGTTAATATTGAAAATATGGATATGTTAATGGCAGTAAATGCCACAGGGTACCTTTAACTGTACTTATAGTGCTTACACTATCAAACATAAATAAATATAATTATTCAAGTCATAAATGTCATTGTTACAGTACTGCTTTTCTGCTGTGCTTTGTAAAATTATATGATATTTATCCTTGTTTTAAATTGCACTTTATGAGGGTAAGATGAATCAGACTGAAAGAACATTTCTACAAACGAGGCCCGGTGTCTCATTACTGTGTTATTGACTGATGACAGCGGCTGCACGGTCTCTGCAAATGGGCGATGACATACAAATTATCTCATCTGTCTTTCGTACTCTACCTCAACCGTAATGTGCAGAGGATCCACAATCTGCCAGATCATGAGTGACAGGAAGTCAATAGCCAGCAGCACTCCAACTGTTGCGTAGAGTTTCCATGGCTCCAAGTGTTGCTGTGTGAGTTTGAGCAAAGACACACACACACACAAACAAACACACAAACACATACACAACAGTCATCACTATCCAAGGGCATCACGAGCCAGTCCACAAACAAAGACAAACAACCAGGACAAATAATACGACAGGCGTCCTTGTGATTTCTGGATGACTGGGCGCGAATTGTCTTTCTGAATGTGTGTGTCTCTGAGTGTGTGTACAAATGTGTGTCCAAGTATATTTTAGGAGCAGTGGGAGTTTGATTGTGTGTGTGTGTGTGTGTGTGTGTGTGTGTATGTGTCTGCAGGCGACTCACAGAGAGCTGCAGTAACTATATTTGTGCTGCCACCTGAAATCATCATTTATACACACTAAGATGACACTGCTTCTGTGTGGACAGTTTCCGAAGCAGCTGATATCTACTTTATTATTCTTAACTTAAGCTATAATGGAAACAATACAGCCGTAACCAAAAACAAGGAACCAAAATGAGCTCTCCTACTGTGCTCCCCCTTCCTCTTTCCACACTTTTTTTTTTTATTCGACCACGCTGGCTTACTCCCAGCACCTCCAACATAGTAACAGCTATTCAAGCGTGCAATATCTAAAACTGAAAAATAAAATAAAGAAGAAAACACATTACACAGTCTTGAGCGCCTCTTCACTTGAGTTGCATGAAAAATGATTTGAAAAGCGCTCATTCTCTCCTCGATTTGTGAAAGTTTCTTTAAATACTCACGCAGAGCTCTCTGGCAAAATGCCCTTCTGTGGACATGAAGAGAGTTGAAAGTCAACCCGATTCGTTGTGCTTTGGCTCAAATAATAAACCCCCCGAAGGTTGGATTTCTGCATAGAACTTTAATACTCATCCATATTCATAAATATTCCATAAATGGCTTAATCTCTTATTCTTCTGATTAGGTCTTAGAAATTCCCACAACACATCGCAGACTGGCAGTATCAAGCTGGCTCCAGGATACACTATCTTCAAGGGGAGGCACACACACACACCCACACATAAAAACACACACCCCCGCTCCTCAAATCACCAGCATGCAAATAAAGCTGATGACGAAGCTATCAGGGTCCTGCTTATGTGTGTTTCTGTCCCCAGAATTTGCCCGTTTCTATGCATAAATGTTGCATGTGGGTGTACTGGTGCATGTGCTTTGTGTGTGCATGCGTGAAGTACAGTATCTATGTCAGTGTGTGTCCAACACCCTTATCCCTGCACCCTCGCTACGTCCCCGCCACAGCGAATGATGCAGAGTTGGCCTCTTAGAAGCTTATGTTACTAGGAAGCCTGCAAAGTTTTTAACGGAACTTTTTTATCAGCCGGCGCCACACATGCTGCGTGGCCTGGCCTCTCTCTCCCATCCTTTCTCTACTCCCCTGAGACCGCTGAGAGGCTTATCCCTCCCTCCCATTCTGCCTCCCTACCTTCTTCTTCTCCTTCTTTTCCTCCTTCTTCGTGAAGAGGGTGTGCACCCACCAGATCTTGGTGAACATGCTGCCGTACGC
>NW_023339807.1:21342619-21344020 GCF_004916995.1 Morone saxatilis | reverse complement strand
GGGGGGGGGGGGGGGGGCAGTGAGAGAGAGAGAGAGCAAAAGGGTGAGATGAGAAAGAGGAGAGATGAAGATCATTATAATTAGCAATACCTTTATTTAAGGGTATAGACTTGGTTTCAGAAGTGGGGGAGATGAAGTAAATAAATAAAAAATATAATCTATCAACCCTACTTTCTCAGTAAATAAAATATAATTTAACCTGTATTTTTAGTTACAGTTACACTTGCAATAAATCCATCTAGCACAAATTATGATGACAATGATTGTTGTGTTTTCCATAATATTAGTAGTATATAAAAAATATGTGTCTCTGTTGTACTGTTGCAGTAACCATATTTAAAATTGTGTTAGATTTCCTTGACAGAAATAACAATGTTGTATTTGCATTTTTACTCCAAAAAAACAGTATTTTTTTTTTTAGCTTTGAATAGAATCTGCAGGTATTCCTTTTAGGCTATGTACATCTCAACAACCTCTACTAGCAAGGTAGGGCAGCCTGTAAGTAGCCTGACAAAGCAAAACCCGAGGTTCACAAACCATTCGCTGCAACACTCACTGCAGCTTCTTAAGCTTATTGCTCTGAGTGCATGGTAATAACTGGAGGTGACTGAGATGTAAATGTCAACATTTTTATTATCTCCTCTCTTTTATTTGGACTATGTTGGCTGGACAGAATAAGCTGAAAGTAGCTCTTGTAAGAAAACCAACATGAAACTGTAACTGTGGAAATTCACCCCATGTATTAAACTACAACAAACACAGAAAAAACTAAAAGAATATATATTTGTAGGTACTCCAAGATAGATAGATAGATAGATCACGATAGAGCACCATACCGATAAACCCGATAGAATTAACCGATTCACGATAGCGGATAAGATAGGATCACGATAGATACCGCGCCGCCCCCCGCGCCTCTGCGCGTCCGATTAACAGCAGATCACGATAATAGCATAAGACTGATCAAGATACGGATAACGGATAAGAATAGTACACCAGGTAGATAGATAAAAGTTTGAGGAGATGGAAGAGAACAGAAACTATCCAGAGTAGAAGGTCAGAGGCTGGCACCCAGCGAATCATAGCTGTGGCACCGAATACTAAAATACATTCAAATACTTAATGAATTATGTCAGCGTTTACTCTTTCATCATCTTTCAACTACTAAAAGTACGTGATCAAAATCCTGAAATGACTGATTGGTTTTCAGGTGTCTGCTTGCCACAGGCAGGAACATCAAGACTGTCAGGGCTGCACAACACCTGAAAGTAGGTTTGCTTAAAGTAGGTACACAATTTCACACTTGGTTAGGGCTTTACTCAAACTGGCAGCTGTAACTGCAAAGTGCAATATGTGTGGCAAACAATAACCGCAGAGTGCAGTAACACCATATAAATAAAA
>NW_023339807.1:21340273-21342613 GCF_004916995.1 Morone saxatilis | reverse complement strand
AAAATACAATGGATCCGTGTTAATCAAAGCAAACTTCCATGGACTGTCGACATAAATAAACTTTTGGATACTACATCGTAACCCTCTTTGACCTGCAGATAGACCAGCCATTACAAATTCATGCTGTGCTGCCAAACATTGTTTAATTTACAGTTCAGTTCAGTTTAAGTCTGAATTTTGGGGAAAAAAGATTAAATTAAATAGCATGTTTTATTTCTGCTACTAATTTTGTTTTCATGATTGCAACCCCAAGTTCTCCGTCTATGTTCAGTAGATGGAGGACCATTTTGTATCAAATCACTTCATTTTAAACCATATTTGCATAAAGCAGTCAGCGTTCTACCATAGGCAGAGCAGACGGTCTGAACTAGACAGCAGCCTGCTACACAACACAAGACTTTAAACAACAACCCACATTAGCTTTGATGCACTAAAATCTCCCTATCTGGCTAACCTACACAAATGAGCACACATCTTGTCCTGCACCTTAGCTTGTCGAACAACAACCACACAAACAATCACCGGGGAAATTCTGGGCTGATACGATGTTTAAAATAACAACTTGGCCGATAGCTGGTGCAGATGTTTTTTGTTGTCATTTATTTGCTTTTGTGCCAGGAAACAAAGAAATCTGAAAAGATAAGTATCTCAGTTTTTTTGCAGCTCAGTCTATTTCTCTTCTCATCCAAGTTGTGAGACACAGAGCTGAACAGTCACTCACTGTCATTCTCCCCGTGTTTACATGGATTTCCTCTGGGTTCTCCGGTTTCCCCCACCATCAAAACATGTACGTTAGGTTGATTCTCCAGTCAGTGCCCTTGACCAAGGTACTGACTCAGATTTAGAGTTGGTCCCTGGGCGCCGCACGGTGGCTACCCACTGCTCCTAGTACGTATGCAGAGAATGAATTTCCTTACGGGGATCAATAAAGATAACTTAACTTGTTTCCCTGATATCTGAAATAATCAACAGTGCATCCGGTGCATCCGTAGGCAAATGTCAGCTCGGTTGTTCAGATGCTTGCGTCATCCTCACTGTGTGCAACAACACACTGTCCGCCCATGCCTTGTTAGCTACACATTAAGTTTTTTTTACTTTGTCTTTATTTCTCCTGCCTGTCAGCTGGTGTCAATCAATCAAAACTCCCTTTCAACAATAAAATACTATTAACAATACTTTTTTTTTCTTCAAGCCAATTTGAAATGTATTTACTACTTTATACTTTCTGTACATCTTGCAGGAACAAATGCATGAAATGATCAAAAATCAGATTTTTATTTCTCATGAAAAAACCTTCTTTTCAACACATATTGTAAAAAAAATACTGTTCTGGCAATAATATCAAATCAGTGAAACCAAATATTTGCAGACAATACCCAGACCTACTCTTCATCCTGCCCTTTGGCTCTTTTCTGCTTTTTCTCTTCTGTCTCTCTCCCTGTGTCTGTCTCTTTCTCCGTTACCTGGCAGACGACGGGGAACTGTGATCTGTGGACGTGGTGACCATCAATCCCCAGCGGGAACACTGCAGCCAGAGCCATCATGCAGCCCACCGCCGTCATGTTGTTCAGGTAGGGCTGAGAGTTCTGGATGTAGCTGAAACAGTGACGGATTCACATAGGGACAAACATAAAGACAATGAACAAACACATTTAGAAAAACACTGGTAATTATTTATTTAAGCTTAAAGGTACAATTTGTGAATTTGTAGGTAAATAAGCATTAACTCTGTTGTGGGCTTGCTATTACCTCTTAGAAATCTCATCAACTGTTATTAATTGCTCTCCTGTTGTTTTTTTAATTTAAATTTTATCAACTTTATTTCCTGCTTCACACAGTCTGGCAGTGTTTTAATTAGTGTGAAGAGCTTAACAGGGACTATTAAAAGTGAATCGTAAAGTTTTTACCATAAAAATTCCAAGTGATTAAAAAAAAACAACAACATTGCAGCAGGACTGAATACAAAACAAACTTAGCTGCAATACATCGGCATAGAAGCAATATTCTTCTACGTTCTGGATAATCCACTGATCACAGTTTTTAAAGTCAGAAATATTCATCCTCTGGGAACCATGACTCCAATCCATCCATCCAGTCTTGACCACAGCAGTGGACAGACCATGGCTCAAAAAGTAGTTTCAATGAAGAACTGTTGACATTGACACTGAGGTCAGTGTATTATTGAAAGGAACAGATGCTGTCGGGAAAGACAAGTTGCTGTTGAAATATGCACCAGTCCCTTCTCCTCCTCTGTAAAAGAGTGGTGGGAGAGATCTCAAAGACGGATAATCTAAAAACCTGGACAGACAAAACTTAAACTACTTGCATGGCTAGATTACA
>NW_023339807.1:21333143-21340255 GCF_004916995.1 Morone saxatilis | reverse complement strand
CACCCTAAGACGCTGTAAACTGAATTATATGACTATACTGTGATAAAACACATCAATGCTGGTGTTAAAATTTACAAATTTATGAAAATCTGCATTTTGTGGGTTAAAATGGCCTCTACTGTTTTAAATCATCCTGGACCTTGTAAGTCCAATACTGAGACAGATTCAGTTTGGGGCGACAACATTTATGTACAAAAAACAGTGTTACCGCCCTCGGAGAGTTAGCGTCTCTGAGTCGCTAGCTTACCTACAACACAGCTCAGCTACAAACAGGTAACTTAAACTTTAACAAATGGCTGTCAATGTGCTTCAAGTGACTGTAAAAGCTCCAGCGGACTCTTTGTGTTTCCAGCATGGACACTGCTCATTAGCTCTGACTAACAGCTCACTGTTTCTGCTACACTGCTGTGGTCAGTCGGTATTTTCTCCATAAAATATGATCCAGAGTCCTGGTCGTAGCCACTGTAAATCATCATGGTACAACAATGTTGCAAAAATAAATGACCCTGTAGTGGCACCAAATTTCACAAAATTCCACTTTTTACATTATGTTGCTTCAAATTTTTAAATTTTGGTGAACCATTCCTTTAATATACGACACATACTGTATGATTTTTCCGTGGCAGAAACTGGTAACTGTGGGTGTCTTAAGCTCGTTATCCACGTTTCTCTGCCTACATCTTTGACATCAAATGTAAGTTTTGAAATCTCGTCACTGCACTAAAGCGTGGCTGTGTACAACACCGTACTGTATGTGGAAGTAAAGACAGCAGCTTAAAGGATAATAAAGAAAAAAGTAATTACCATAACAAGAAAAACTAAGCACAGTGATTTCTATCCAGTTGAGACAATGTGTTTATATAAAATCTACATTAGAGACAATCTGAGTATTAAAATATTCTCAAAAACTCCAGATTTAAGACTCGTGTGTTAATCGTGTGTTAATCGGCACTGTACCATGAAACCCATCCACCCCTGCACAGCTGCTTTCCACTGCTCTCGAGCTCATCCTGCAGAAGTAGGTGTGTCTTTTATTCTTTCATTCTGTTGACCTGCCATTGTGTTTCCCTGAGGCCACACTGCTTATTTACTGTACAGCCACACACTTGCAGCCTGCATACAAACACACATTAACACACTTGCAGATGCACACTGGCCCCAATCCAACCTTTGAAAAACCTTTAATGCTATTACATACCATGAATATATGATGTTCAATGTGCCGCAGGAGTTATTTTTTGATGTGAAGAGCTGCTTTCTTCCCATATTATGTGCCATGTCTTGTGCTTTGATATATGGTCAATTGAGGGTTCTATTAGAAGTAAAACTGGCATATTTTTCTCCTTGAATTATTGTTGAATATTTTTGGATAAAATAAGTTATGTGATCTGATTTTCACTGTTAATTTTTTGGATCACTGAAAGATACTCTGTGATCAAACGTTACTGTAGCGTCACTGGAGACATCAATTGAGCACTTCACTGGCCAGACATAACAATAGCTGACACTTAAACCTTAATCCTGACTTTTTTGCCACTTGGGGGCAGAAAAACAAGTTATGAACATTGACATATCACCTGATATGGCAAACGGTTGCGTATTTACACAACCGGACGTTATGGAGCAACATTATTTTTCATTTGGAGTCGTGTTTTGGAGTCTAGCTAATGTAAGTCCAATATTCACTTACTTTTAACTCTGGTCTTTACAAACTCCTGTGGGAAATATGCAATACATACACCAGCTAGTCGCTGACTGTCTGCTGCGGTTTGGTGCTGAGCGGGTTGTGCACTGTGGGTTTTTAGAGCTTTTTTTTTTTTACTGAAAACAGCTACCTACTGCTGATGAAAACGATGTTATCAGAGCAGTGAGAGTGAAGTAAAACAGTAAAGTTGTGAGTTGAAACTCACTATAAAGCTTAATACAGCTGCAGATTCTATGACAATTGAATTACTACGAGTGACACCTTTCACATTGTTTTTACATTGTTATAATACAAACACTGATTATAGCTGCTTTAAACAGTGTCGTAGTGTTTCTAAACTATTGCTCCTTTAAGACTGTAATTACGTTTGACTTTTTCTTGTTTTTAAAGTGGATTGTTTATGTATTTTTGTCTTCTAACAAGGCAGATGGTGGCAAACCTGTTTCGTAAAAACAGCTTACTGAATACATTTGATTTGATTTGATCTGACTCATAGTGTTTTGGCTGCTGAGAGCAGCCCTCGGTGAAACTGTGTTTGAAATATAATCAAAGCTAAAAGAAGGTCTGACACTGGAGCCAGCCAGAGGTCCCCAAAGGAACAAACCTCTCTAGCTTTCCGAAAAACTCCTGATAAAGCTCATGGATTTATGGGACTTTAAATCACTTTGACCCAGGTCAAACACAAAAATACTATGTTAAAAAGACATCAGAGATATGCTGCGCCGGGTTCACAGACATGTATTAAGCTTCAAAATCCAAGATCAAAAGGCATTTTTTAGAGGAAGTCTATTTGCATTTGGTCCAGGGCTATGCTTAAACTGTGACAATGAAACCAGCTGCTAGATTGAGAGAAGCCACACCCAAATCACTAACTTTGTAGTCCCTAAACTCGAGAAGCAGCATTCACATTAACCTCGAAGAAGGGAAGGATCTCTGTTGAACATATGAATTATTTTTTCCAAACATTTTCACACTTCGAGTGCAACCACAGCTGGAGGTTGTTAAGGGAGATTATTTCCATTCACTACTCAGAGCAGCTCCTCAAACGGGTGACCTTCATGTAAAAGAAACATGTCTTTAACCTCCAAAGCCCCATTTAATTCATCTATCAATTCTCATTATTTTCAGCTTTTTAAAAAATCCTTTTAACATTGACCTTCCTCTTTGGAGGACGACTTTATTTTCACAATTATCCAAGATATCACTTGTTCACTCAATGCCTCTTTGAAGGACAACATGAAGAGTAAAAACAGAAAAACTACAATCCAGCAACCAATGTGTTGACAATATACAATAAAAAGTAAAATACAATAAATAACGATTATTTTCATTTTCACTTAATCTTCTAATTATTTTCTGGATTAAAATTATTGTTTTGTCTATAAAACATCAGAAAACAGTGACAAATACTAATAAAAAATAATAATTAGAGATTCATAGAGCTCGAGATTGTGTCATTGAATAATAATGTAAAAACCGAAAAATGGACTTAAATGATCGCTTGTCAAAATGATTGTTGAATAATGTTCTGCCAATCGACTATTTGATTGATGACCTAACTGTTGCCACTCTAATGACTTAAATGTTAGTGTGTGCGTTCATTCAGTGTTAGCAAACTCACCGGACGTTGCCATTGTAGATGTTGAAGGTCAGACACACAATGCCGAGCAGAATGCCGAGGCCGGCGAAAACGGACACAGCTGCAAAAAGCTTTTGAGATAAGAACCTGTACTCTTCGATCACCACTGTCCGATCAGCAGGAGGTCCAGCGCCTGAACAGAGTGAATAAGAGAAAGAAATGTGAAGAGAGAAAATGCTTCTGGTGCCATTTTGCATAAATTGTGATACACATTTCACTGCATTAATAAGATGCTAACTTTTAATGATTACCTTTACTTAGATCTCATATATGGATAGATGGACACAATGGTATATTAACCTACTTAGTAAAAATAAAATCGCAATTTCCTTTTAGCAAACATTACTGAAACAGGAGTGAATGGTGCTTTCGTTGGGGCAGACAGTGTGTGTGGGAAACAGTATGTGTGTTTGTGGTAAGGAAGGAACAGGAGCAACAGTGTGGCTCATTGATTGTTTTTGGAGAACAATGGAGCTCTGTGGCACAGAGGAATAAGATATACCAGTCTTTGGCAACACAGACAATACTTGTTAATGGGGTCTGGGTTATCTAGGGTGAGGGTTAGTTTCATAAATCAAAATTAAATTAGACTGGAACAGAAGGTGCACTGTCTTTTTGAGCTGCAAGAATTAGTTGATTAATAGATTGAAAGAAAATTAATAGGCTATTCTGATATTGCTGTTTTTTGGGTTATATATGAGAACAAATAATATTGGCTGAACAAAATAATACAAGATGGCTCTGGATTTTCATTTTATAGACTAAATGATTATTCAGTAAATAGAAAAATATAACCTAATCTCTATTTATTTATAATGAAAATAACTGTAATAAACTGTCTTCCCTTCATCAGTCCCCCAAACAAGAATGCTACAAAGCCAATCAATACTAGCCAAGAGCAGTGTTGGGCAGTAACTCATTACTAGTAAAAATATAACAGTTTATTTAATTGTTTTAAGTCTGAATTTTGGGGAGAAGGTGCACGATTACGTAGAGAGTAATGAGAAATAAATTGCATTTTTGGGTAATTAGCCCAACACTGGCCAAAAGTTTTATTCATCAGGGACGTATTGCTGAGAGGTAGGCTCTCTTTTTCAGACCTTGTCGGTTACACAAATTCACTCCGCTGGCCACCGAGCAGCTTCACTGGAGCAGTTAGGGGTTAAGGGCCTTGCTCAAGGGCAACCCAGTGGTGTTAATGAAGAAGGGGTTGTTTTCACTTTCCCCACCAAAATGTATCCTTCCAGTCTGGGGATTAAGCCAACAATTAACTTCTTTAAAATGACTTAAAGAATCACTCCGTATGACTGCACAGTCTGCACAGGAGTAAGTAAGGAAGGAATAAGTATCTAAATATCAAAATACCAATTACTGTAATCAAGCAGAAGCCTCAGACCTCCTCAGAACCTTTCATAATGATTGATTTATTGAGCCTTCTGAATGCAATATCTTCATTTAATATCTTTTTAATACACTGTTCGCAGAAACTCAAGCCTGCCACTGTAGTATAATATACATCAGTGTTTAACCACAGAATTACATTAGATACTCTATCAAATAAAGTTAAGCATCAATTTTCTCGGTGCACTTGTGTTCTCTTTTTCTTTCGCTCCTTTTTTTTTAGTCTGGGAGTCGGTGTTTAAACATCAATATCATTAAATGAAGTTAAAGTCAAGAAATGCCTGTTCACCAAAGCTGAGTCTGTCTGACAGGCATTCAACCAGGGTCAAAAGGAGGGTTCTGAAGCCACGCTGACCCATTAAAGTCACAAGTTAAATGGTCTGAAAGTGATTTAGGTTACAAACAAATATCCTTTGAATGAACCTCTGAAAACCGCTCTGTACATGTTTTACAAGTTTTTTAAATACCTGATCAACAGCTGGAAACCAAGAAACATTTAAGCTGCCAGCATGCTTCTATGATTGAATAGCCTCAGGACACCAGACCTTTGTGTCTCACCATTTCTGTAATTTTCCGAAACTATCTCGCATTCACACAAACTTCAATTTCTTTCAAGCTATTCATTTTCATTTTTGACCAAAACTTTTTCTGTAACTTTTTATGTGAATAACCAATTGCAATAGTATGAATATGCAATGTTATTACTATATTTAAACAATGTCACACACACTCCACTGTATGTATGAGGCTGGCTTTACACCACGCCTTCCAGTGTGGTTGTTTGGAACAACTCTAAACATTTGATTTCAGACAACACATCATTTGAACTATTCACAATGAATTCAAATTGCAGTCCCCAGCAGTCAACAGCTCTGCATGCTGTGTTTTATCAAAAACTAAATCATGGAAAAATAAACAAGTTAAACAAAACTGTAAGCAACAAGAACTTGCTATGCACTTGTAGTCATGACTCGGGCTGTATGTTTGATGCATTAAATAAAAATACTACTTGAAATGATGCCACAGGGGTCCAGAGTTGTTTCTCATATTGAGTACATACATTAGTGCATTTAAACAGGTTTTCATCAGTGTATGAGCTCCATGACCTCCATTAAATATTAATAATGCTGAAGTGCAGAGAATTACAACCATGAACTGTTACAGATAATCCATATATAAATGTCAATTTCAGTAGTTATTATATTTTTATATAATGCAGACAACTTTGGTGTTAATTAAGAGCTGAAGCTTTAGGGTTTTACAAAGTGTGTGTGTTTATACTAACTACCCAATTATTCATGCTTGTGTAGCTTTAAACTAGAAGAATTCCTCAGTGAGGAGGGTTCAAAGAGGGGCAGATGGACAGGGAGCCTCATTTCACCCTCAACAGCCTCTGACTATCTGTCTGCCTAAATAGGGGTCTGCCTGCAGATTTGTGCATCCATGTGTGCGCTCCTGAGTATGCATATGCCAATGTGGATTGTATATACACTGTATGATAAGCATGTAGACCTACATACACGATACCCAATAAACTGTGATGCACTGTGTGTTCTGACACCTTTCTATCAGAACCAGCATTAACCTTTTCAGCAGTTTGAGCCACAGTAGCTTGTCTGTTGGATCAGACCACACGGGCCAGCCTTCACTCCTCAAGTGCATCAGTGAGCCATGGCCGTCCAGTACCCTGTCTCAGGTGTAGCGCTTTTCCTTCCTTGGACCACTTTTGATAGTACTGACCACTGCAGGTTGCACTGTGTTCCCAAACACCCCATAAGAGCTGCAGTTTTGGAGATGCTCTGACCCAGTCGTCTAGCCATCACAATTTGTCCCTTGTAAAAGTCGTTCAAACCCCCCTCTGCCCATTTTTCATGATTCTAACACATCAACTCTGAAGACAAAACGTTTACTTGGTGCCTAATATATCCCACCCACTGACAGTTGCCATCATAACGAGATAATCAGTGTTATTTACTTCACCAGTCAGTGCTCATAATGTTATGGCTGATCGGTGTAGCAAGAGTGAATGTGCTCAAGAGAGTGTATATGAGCGCAGGAGAGCATTTATGCGTGCATACAGTATGTGTTCAGTGTGCGTGTGTTTGTGAGATAGAGGGAGACAGAGTGTGTGTGCATGTCAGAGGGGAAGCAGAGCTGAAGTGTCAGTGCCGCGTGAAGCTGATGTGTCAGATGTCAGAGGAAGGTGTCAGAGTTGTCGCACCCTCGAGGGTCACAGGGTGTCAAGACGCCCATCATGCTCTGTTTAGATGCTTGTCACCACTGTCACACAACCGATGTGTATCTGGTGTCATCTTACTGAGGAATTACGATATAAGACGGATTCACCAAGTTAAAATTAGGACTTTT
>NW_023339807.1:21332351-21333043 GCF_004916995.1 Morone saxatilis | reverse complement strand
CCGATGTGTATCTGGGTCATCATTACTGAGGAATTAAAGCGATAGACGGATTCACCAAAGTTTAAAATTAGGACTTTTTAATACCACATGGAAGTGGGGCATTCATGATCACGAACGGGCCAAAGTATGAATCGGAACCAGGAGGGACGTATGAGTTAATGCAACCTGGACCCAGATAAGCAGCTTCCCACTATAGCTGCAGCAGTGACAGTTTTACAGGTCTGACGGCGCTGACTGAAACCCCACAAAGAAGGTTTGAACTGCCTTCTGCAGCACAATCCAGTCGCAACAATCCCATTTTTAGTTCATAGGTGTATAACTCCCGACAGCCTGCAATTGGATACATAAACATGTTATAACTAACATCACTGTCTATAGAAGGCAAGACTTTTTAACACCTACTGCCTTTTCAATAAAACTGAATACAATGCTTTTTTAGACTTACAGAAACCCCTAAATACGTTTAAGGTATCCACATTATTCAGCTGTTATAAAAGAAAGGGTTATAACCTTTTAATTTTATTGTTTATATGTATGTAATATACAGTTTGACCTGAAGCACTCTGAGCTATGTATAAAATGTGCGATAAAAATCAAGTTTATTACAATTGCTATTATATAATACATAAAAGAAAAATACTAGATACTGTTTATTTGTATAATAGTAGTACTTAATGCATAATGTGCGCGCG
>NW_023339807.1:21291735-21332329 GCF_004916995.1 Morone saxatilis | reverse complement strand
GTGTGTCAACTGTCCATTCAGTCAGCTTGTTCGAACCATTTAAACACTCCTCCGTCCTTGATCAAGGAATCAGGACAGGGTGTTGCCATGGAGACCCAGCTCTATAACAGTTGCCACAGCGATTAGAAGAAGAGCTGAGCTGAAGTGGTTGTTAGGGCGACTGTGAAGAGAGTGAGAAAGTGAGGCAGGGAGGCGCCTGGTAAATACACAGGAAAACAAGCAGAGGGGTTAAGTTGAGAACCCCCGCGTGTGCTCCACCCTGTCAGCACGGAGCAAATCAAACGTGTCCCCCCCCCCCCCTTGTCAAAAAAACATCCCCTAACTGACTCAGCTCCAGAGAGCAGGAAATTACTCATTTCCTCACAACAAGTAGATGTCAGATAGATGCGTCTTTATTTGGTAAACAGTAAAAAAAAAAAAAAATTGAGCCTCAAAAGAGGAAGCAAGGCAAAAAACGGAGTAAACAAAACTCACCTCTGACAAGTTGGAAAGCAAGTCAGTCTCAACCCAGCAGGTTTTAACTGGGCTAACACAGAGCCTGTCACGTTGCAACAAGCCAAACTAAAGAGCTGGCAGCTGGCCCTCTTGAAGGACATGTTGCCTACATGCATACAGGTCACCCGTCCCTTGCCACTGCTGCTGACCTGGAATCACTACCTCTTCTGGGTTCAGTTAAGCCTTGGCAACAGATCATTTCCTTAAAAGCCTAAAAAAAGGCAGCTCTCTACGGGCCACCGAGGCGTACAGGATTGATTAGTGGCACACTCTGTCCAGGCACAAGTATGTCACCTCTCCAGGGAGGGACGGGCCAGTAAACAACCACAGACTTGGTCTTGGTGTCTGAAGCAAATCAGCAGTAATAGCTTTTCACAGCAAAGTAGAATATGGGCAGCAGGACTGGAAGAGTTGGTTCTGGTTTGTGTGACGTGAGCTCGAGCTTCTTCATGTAGCAGAATGATGTAAAACAAACTCATAGATTGGTTGGTTGAGTTAGCCCGGAGGTTTTCGAGGTGCAGAGGGAGAGACGTGAGCGAGTTGAAGGAGACAGCTGCATGCTGGTTTTCTTAAAACAATGGGAAGTTATTGTATTTGGCGCGTTGATTCTGCCGTGTAGTACTTTCACATCCTTATTTGCTTCAATAACCACTGACTTAGGTTTGAAAAAAACACTCCTTATATTGCAGAACGTCCCTGAGAATCATTGCGTTCACAATCATTCGCACACTGAAAACTCCTAGGTTAGCTGCCGCCCCATTTGACTACTGTGCATCTGCTGCGCCAACATTTTAACACACGTTAGACGGTGAGTGTGCAGGCAGTTAATTTTGGGGCGAGCGTCAGCAACAAAATAACTAGCTTCACCCAAACTTGTGGTTAGAGAAAATCCAGCATGATTACATATAATTTCGACAGCAACAAAGTCTAAATTAAGCCACGCTGAGGAGGTCTAATGTCACAGCACCAAGATGTGACCCCGTTGACTCACAGCATGACAGACAGGACACAAATACAGACACAGGAAGCTGAGTGAATAGAGTGTCATGAACTCCATCTTACCTATCCAAACATCATTGCCAAACCAGGAGAGGTTCTTCTGAGAGCTGTCATAGTAACCGATCTTCTTGTAACTGCCTCCTTTATGGTTGAGAAAGAGAAGCAAAACATGGAGTGAGAGAGTGAAATAAAAGCACAAAAGTCAGAAAGATAAAGTTGAATTAGTATTGCCTGTGTAATTCATTTTCTCTGCTGTTGTGTTGTGGGGGGATCAGGTTTTCAAACAATACAACAAAACTCAACAGAACTGATAAATATTTATATTCATGCAAACCCTGTAAAGATATTTTTCTATCATTCCTGTGCTTTCATATTAATGGAATGCGTGAGTACAGAAATATACACACAATGAACAGATAAAAGAAATGAGGAATGAAAAGGTGCATAAAGAAGGACAAACAAAGAAGTACCAAGGGGAGGAGAAGGAGAAAAGGAAGAAGAAAAAAAAAGGAGCTTATGTGGCGGTCTTGACCAGGAATACTGATGAGGTCGCACAGTGATTCAGGGATGCAAGTCAGGTCGTCTCATTGTGGATGTCAAATTACCTCGACACCACAACAGGAAATATGAGACAGAGCGTGAGGGGAAAGGGGCAGGATTATAAATTCTCATCTTTTAGGACGCCAAAGAGAACAGAGGTAGAAAATAATCCTAACCTTATCCTGTGCGGGGAAACTCATTAAGTCACTGGTGACAAATAGGATGCCATTTCCAGTAACGGCTTAAAACGAAGGCTTGTGCCCAATTAGAGCAGAGCCTAGAGTCAACACATTCCTGCATCAAGCCCATTCGCATGTTCAGTTGTAAGACACTGAGACCAATCGCAGTGCGGGCCACCACAACCCCCCCACCCCCCAAAAAAAGAGATATTGCTCTGGAATGAGCTGAAAGCAACAATCGATACATGATGAATACAGTTAGCGGTGGCTGTTTTTGATGAATAAGTGAAATTTAGTGTTCAGACGAGATTCTGAAATATCTGCGGGAGGACAGTGTGGGAGTGTTTTACCTTGCAGTTGCTCGATAAGAGTCATTGCCATCCTGGAACCCTGGGCGTCAAACACCACTTGGCCCTGAGACACAGACAGGAGGAAGTGTTTTAACCGCAAATGATTAACTCCTTTCTTAAAGGAATTGTTTGACATTTTGATAAATACACAAAGCTAAGTCTAGCTAGGACAGATTAGTTTAGCTTAGGACACAGACAGGAAACAGGGGAAACAGCTAGCCTAGCTCTGCCGAAAGTATAGTAAGATTGTACTGAGCAAGGTAACTGCTGAGATCGGGGAACGTGGCGGGTAACTCTAATGTAGTCTAGATACTAGTTAGTGTCATGTACAGAAGTAAAGTCAAGGACTGCACCATAGCAGTAGCAGGTGGTGGAGCCAGTGTTTAGTTTGTCCTGCTGGGCTACTGTAGAAACATGGCAGTGCAACATAGAAAATGATCCTTAATTTCTGATTATTATACACTAATAAAAACATACTTATCAATATTATATTCAATTTCTGCCATATACAAGAGATATCCCTAAAGCTTACACACTGGGCCTTTAAAAGAAAAAAATAAGTGATATGCTACATCACTGATGGTGATATCAAACACATTTTGTAATTTGTTCATTCTCTTTACACAAACATTTCACATGTCAGGGACTTGAAATGAGTGTGTCTCAGTTTGATCACCATGAAAAGCAACAACAGGAATTATATGGATCAAAAATACAGCTGTCAAAACACCTGTAAAAATCACTGCATATTCATATATGATAAATAACTATAAGGTACCAAAATTAGAGAATAAACATCTGTTTTTATTATCTATACTTCTTTCCCGTCTTTTTTCTCATCCTCATCTCTCATCTACTCACCGAAACTCCTTCAAAAGAGCTCGTGTTGAGGGCCCTGTAGATCTCAGAGGTAATATCATGGTTGTTATAGTTGAAATCCTCCAGTCGTCGGCCCTTGGCTTTAAGTGGTGCCACGGTCTTATTGAGGGCAAGGGCCAGAGCCCACACTGCATCATAGGCTAAAGGGGCCTCCTGAAACCCACCAGTCTCCTCTGGGTTCATCCCACCCAGACGAGACATCAAGGCAGCGATAAACTCCTGCGATGTCTGATAGAAACAGGACAGAAAGGATATCAAAGAGGAGCCCTTCTGAAGATAATGTTAAGGAGATTTTATATTTATATTTCTAGACATAATATATCTATTTCTCAATGGCTGTAAAAGACTGTAAAAGCAATGCAGTGGTGAATTGTCTCAAACACTTACAGTCCTACATGAACACACAATGCTCCGTGGCAGTTGATGTTGTATGACAGGATTTCTTTAAACTTAAATACAATCTGAAACCACAGTTTCAAGGAAAGGAAACGCTGTTGGTAAGAAGTGTGACACTTTTTTTAACCCCCATGATAAAATCGAGGTGATGGACTAGATCCACCCCAGTGTGTCCACCTATCATGAACAGTATTTTATATGCCAAAATATATACAAATCTAGACAAAGCAAAATATGTCACCATTTCTAAATGCAGAGTTAGGGTTAAGTTTTGTCTTATGATAACACCAGATTAGCATTTTGTGCTAGCCAGGGCTACAAGAGCTCCTGGGCTGACTAGAGGGCACTTAATCCTTAATAGCCTCTATTGAGGGGTAGTGAAGCTGACCAGAGGCCACCACTTGGACCACTTAAGTGCCCGACATGTGGACAGTATGTGCTATTATTTAAAAAATGAAACAGAAGAGGCGTCTTGGCATTCAGAGCAATGTCGCGGCTGCAGCTTGACATTTTTAAAGGAATATTATCGACATTTTGTAAAATATGTTTGCTCTTGCTTTCTTTATGAGAGTTCATACAACTCACATGCCTGTACACTAAATGTGAATTAACTCAACCAACAAAATCCACCTAGCAAACAACAAGTTGCGGTTTTACAAGGTTTATGGTGCTGGACATCATGACCTGGAGCAGTGGCTTTCTGAAATAGTCCAGTGAATAACTCCCTGGAAAACCACAACTCTGCATGTGTACATTTTGTTTTTGTCTGGATTAAACAAACTAAATATTTGTTAATTAATTATTGAGCTATAGGTGTGATGGTAGGCCTATTTTTACCAGGCAGAAGAACCAGACTAGCTGTTTATAGTTTCATATTTAGTGTACATCAATCTTATCATCTAACTCTTGGCAAGAAAGCAAATAAGCATCTACAGAAAAATTTTGAACTACTTCTAATTAAAATATGCTGCATTTACCTAAGAAAGGGTAAAAATATTTAGGTTTGTTACATACAGAGGCAGTTTTCTTCTAATATTAAATTTACCCCTTGAAGCTGTAGGTCATTAAGTGAGGTGCTATGCTTATTTTTTATACTGTCTCAGAAGTAGATTATTTTTTACTTGCTTTCAACTTGACATTTAATGCCAATATAATACACCCACATCTGGGTGCAGCTGGGAATTAAGAAATTCAATTTAGGGATGCAAGATAATTATCAGGGTTAATAATGGAAAATTTCTGTTAATAAAAAAACTATTGAGAGAATTAAATTACAGCCAACTAATTATTGGTCTATAATAATAATAATTTATAATAAATTGTTGCTCTTGTATGAACAACAGTGTTTTCAGTTAGACTGGGTCAGAACTGATAGGATATATGCTATGAAATGCTAAATCATCTATCTTTGCTCACTACATCTTAGCCTTTCTTGCCATCAGGCGTGTAAAACCTACAGGTCATCAACTTCTTTTTAAAATACAAAAATGTGAAACTATCTAATAACGGCCATGGGAAGCAGGTAATTATCATTTAATGTGTCTGCTGAAAAGAAAATCTGTACTTTACATCCCTAATTCAATTATTTAAAATGAAGAATTTTTACACATAGAGCAAATATTACTGATTCTGTGAACTTAAAATCTTTATACCAACTTTATAAAAAAGTATTCTTTTTTGTTGCGAGTGCACAATTAATGTGTTTAGACGTGTTTCTGTAATTAAACACAAATAAAAATGTTCTCCCTCTGAAAGCGGGGATACATGTGTGGAAATTATTGCTACCAATCATCATGGTGACCCTGTGGATTGTCTGAGGCCAATTAGGCCTACACACCCCCAATTCACTTATGTCAAATTCATCTCATTGAAATTCCACTTCGGCATTTGGCATTTAAATCTGCCACTACCTACTGAAAACTAGCTGACAATGTGCTATTGCAGACCCTGCGGTATCGGCACACTAGCTTCATCTGAGTGCTCCATCTAGAAGAAATATGCCAATTTCAAACTTGGAAATTGAATTTGAATAGATTGACTATGAGCAGGAGTTCTGGCTGTAATTCTTATCACCCGTTGAGCAGCACGTCAACAGCTAAATCAGCAGGTAGTGGCAGGTGCTGTATGAATATAAACAACAGCTGCTGATGAAGTGCAAGAGAGGGAAGGGGGGATAGAGGAGGGGGAGGGGGAAGGAAAAGGGGGATGGTGGAAAAGGTGGGGATGAGGAAATGAAAAGGAGAAGGGAAAAGAGAGGTGGGTAAACAAGCAGAATAAAAGGATGATCCACCATAGACCAGCAGAGTCAGAGAAGGTCAAACAATGGGAGAGATGGAGAGAGGAAGAGACAGTTTAAGAGGATTAGAGAAGGTGAACAGAAGAGAGCGACGAGTGAAAGAGAAGCAGAGAACGACAGTTACCTGGGAAGCTAAACGAGGGTAAAAACTATAAAAGATGTTCAGAAAGAGTGTGACAGCGGTAAACATCTGTGTTTCTACCCTCTGTCTGTGGATTAGGAAATATAATAGTGATTCAGGTCATACGCAGTTCGTTAAAGCTATGACATTATTATTCTCAGTCACTGGTCTTTCCTGGAAAAAAACTGTATCTCTATGGGAATTGACCCGTTTTACATAGATGGCAGAAGACATTTGTTAGGGATAAGGATAAGAAGAGCTCAGTGGTTAGAAAGAGCAGTGTAAGCCACGCTGGATGTACAAACAAAGAGGTCAAACTACATTAACAAACTTCCAAGGAGGAAGACATGGAAGGCAGAAGGAAAGTCAGGAAGAAATGAAAAACTAACTAACTAAAAAAAATCACAATTTTACTGTATTTGGGGCTTTTTTGCAGCCATATGCAAGTGCAAACACTGTAGTTTATTTTTATTTTGTTTTATTAGTGAGACTGGTACATAATCAGCATCACATTTGCACCCCATTTTTCTTTTCACCTTTAGAGTGCAAAATACAGGTGATAATTGGTGTAAACCAGTCTGTTCTTTTTTTGAGTATCTAAATTTATATGTTTGAAGATTGTAGGTACTTCATGATGGATGTTCGTGCAGCATTTTCTTCCCTTTCATTACTTCTCATATAAAATTATTCTGATTTAGCTTTTTGTATTGATTCAGCCCCCGTTTTTTGTGATATGTTTGTATAATGCATTTGTGGCAGGTTCCCATGTATTTGGACCATGGGAAATTCCATTGGGAACTCTATTTCCCAGGTGTACTGTCTGACAAAGCACAGGGGTGCCCTGTTTATGTCAATATAAGCTCATTAAACACTTGCATTGGACCTAGGTGCCTTAAGTATTTTGCATTGTGAAGTATAACTCTCACTTCACTCTATAACACAAATGTGACTTATTTATCAATTTCAAGCTGTTGATGTTACAATTCAATGTCACTAATTTAACATCAAATGTGACTTAATATCTATTTAATATAATCATCACAGTAGTGGGAGAGAACAATTTATTGTGTGTTCCCACCATGTTGGAGACGCCGCGGACAGTCTCAGGATTCAACATGACAATCTCGGTTGTCACATGTCCCTCCACGGCCTCCGTCATGTTCTCCACTGTGCAGTTGATAGCTGGGTCTTTGATCTTGAACCAGTTGTCTGCGTACCAGCCTATCAGGAACCAAACATACTTCTTCCCATAGAGCTTCTCCTTGAACACCTGCAGCAGCCAGGGGAGGGAGAGAGGCAGATATGGAGGGTGGAGGAAGGGAGGGAGAGAGAGAATGATAAATAAGCATGAGGAGAATTGTTCCCAGAGATGTGTTGAGCATGTTGTATCACTGCCAAACAAGGAAATACATTCAGACATTCAAACAGCTCATTACAGAGCTCAATTTCTGCTAATAGCCAGTCAGGTTCAGTCTACTGGGATCAGTTGAGTGGGAAAAGGTACTAACCTCACAAAACACCTTCCTGGCTTCAGTCTCATAAAAAAGCCCCACGATGATCCTCGCATCCTGGCGCTGCATCAAAACATGGAACAAACAAAACATTGCTTAGTTACATCAGTATCAGCAATAAAATTTCACTATAGCACAGCTTGATGTGGCAGCGCAGCGTGCCAAAGTTCCTGCTGCTTTGCAGGACGGCACGTACTGCTGTTCAGGAGTTGCTAATTAGCATGGCGCATTAATTTCCTCTATCAAATCTCCTCTATGCTAATGGTATCGTGTGCAGCTGTGAGCCAGAGAAAGAAGGAGAGGGGGAGATAGAGAGACGACCAGCAGCTGAGGTGAATTTTTAATCAAAGCACCTTGAGGTTCTTGACAGCGACAGCCGGGTCGGTGAGGAAACTCTGGCGAACGCTGATCTCGATGCCTGCCTCCTTCGTCCTCTGCTCCAGATCATCCAAAGTCTGCAAGATGAAAGGGAGGGATGGGGGGACAGACAAGGAGAGGTTGGGGGGGAGAGGGGGGAGAAGGATGAGGTTAGAAAGACAGCTGAACAGAGAGGGACAGAGAGAGGTGGCGTGTTGAGATTGGATAGACAAAAGAAAAGCAAGTCCAAACTGACAAACAAAATAAAGAATTTTTAATGTGTAAATGAGAAATGTCAAGAAAGGGATAGATAGTGTGGGGATATATGGCAATCAAGAGAGGCAGCATGGGAAGAATAGATTTTTAGACAAAGAACAAAAGTGGAAAGAAGAAAAGAAGAATGTGAAAAGGGAGAGGAAAGAATGTGAGAGCGGAATCATTAACCTCCATTACAGGAACCAGCCCAAGTGTCATGGTATCGACCGCCGAGCCTGGGAGAGATGTATTGCCTGATCAATATTTCTCACAACCAATACTCCAACAACAAATTACTTCAAAAATCCTCCATCAATCGCCAGGAGAGATTGCTTGAAGGAGCATCGCATAGCCTGAGAACAGAACAGCTCTCATAAACAAACATACAGAGGCAGGCGGGCGATCAGGCAACCAACACTTTACCATAAATGATGCGGCCGAAGTGAGGACATGGAGAAAGTGATGAAAAGCATTGCAGGAGATAAAGGAAAAGAAGAGCCAAGAGTTGGAGATAAAACAAAAGGTGTAAAAATTGAAGGTGAGATGAAGGAGATTAAAGTTACTGACCGAGGTGAAGACCTCGGTGGTCTGCTGGATGGTGGCAATGCGCGTCCACTTCCACTTCTGGAAGAGCTGCACCCTGGTGGGGTTGTGAAGGGTGGCCGACGGGTGCGTGCGGAAGAAGGTGGGGAAGCGCTGGCGGTTGGAAAGAGCCGGAGAGCTGGAGCCGTAAGACAGCTGAGAAACACAAGACATGACAAATGGGAGAAAAATAAGAGGAAACACAGTCACTAAGGCAGGTAGGAGTAAAGGATACAGAGGTTTAGTGGGAAAGGAAACAGAAACAGAAAAATATACTTCTGAAGGTCCTTCAAGGCATCAGTAGTAAACAGACTTCAATCAAAATGTATTCAAATCAGGCCTCTCTTGTTCTCCCCCTGTACACAGTGTTCTTTGATGATGACTGGTTCAAACAGAGAACAACAGAGAGGAAAGCCAGCAAAAAGACAGAGAACCACAGAAACAATCCCCGCTCCCATTTTCTCATTTTCATCCACACACCCTCCCTCCCGCCCTCCTTTAAGCTTCCCTCCGGCTTATCAGGTGTGCCGATAAACTCTGTAATTTCAATAAAAAAAATAACACACTTCACGCAGGATTTCCCACGCATACATTGCCATGAAATTAGGATGACACATTCTACTATTACAAACAGAGCAAATACAAAAAATTATCTAATTATTGTTGTCGCAAACAGTAGCCCCAGTGATCATCTGTTTCTTTCATTTGGACTCATATAATTTGAATTCGCAGGCACAATTCCCACAAGAGGCAGACTGCTAAGATATGCGTCCAAATCAGGGGGGAAGATGGATGGTGGGTAATGCCAACCGAAACAGTGAGAAGACTGTTCCTCAAACAATTAGTTTCACAGTGGCAACTCAAGATAAAATCCTCGACAGGTCTCCTTTAAAATGAGGAACCTGGCGTTTAGGGAACCATTACAGACAGAGACAGCCTATCCTGCTCCCCAGCTCTCATCTCCGCCCCATTACCGATACAGCTCTGGGATTTTCACCACTGGGAGTGAAAGGTTGGCTTGATGATAGATGTGAAATGTCATGTACAATGTGGACTCTCCACAATAACAAATCCCAGTGGGCACAGACAGGTTGACGGAGGCATCAAAACAAAAGAAGGGAAACTATACAGGAAGCGACAGCTGATTTGGGTGTGGCAGTGAAAGATCTAGAGAAACCAGCAGCAGATTTGCTCAATAATAAACATGAAAGGTAATATACATGAGCACATGCAGTGTGACGGGATCAAATGACAGAAAAACATATTTGGTTGGCTATATTCTATACTTTTTATTGTTAACAAACCACATGAAACTACCAAACACAACAATAGATGTAACTGACTAACAAGTGCTGCTTGTATGAAAAAAAAAAAAAAAAGAACTTCAATAGCTTTTTTCTGCTCCTGTGCTCCAGCGCTCCTGTAATGGTTCTACACACAGAGATGGGGACTCACAAGCAGGATTTAAGAGGCAGAGCAGTTCATCAATCAATCGTTTACTTAGTAAGAGTTCAATGCAGAGTTTGGCAACAGATAATGTGTCAGCGAGGGCAAACTAAGCAGGCAACAGACTGGCATGGAACAGGAACAATGGCTGGAACGCTTAGCCTGGGTGGTACGGTGCATTAGATAACTGGGGAAAGAGGGCTGGTATACAGGGCAGGTAATGAGGGAATAGGGAACATGTGTGCTGGTGGCTGAGAGGATCAGGTGAATGAGATTGGTGTAAATACCCTGAGGGCAACTATAGGGCAGGTGGGGGCAGGTATCTGATGATTTAAATGTGCAATATAACTAACAGAAATAGCCACTGTGACAGGTCCAATGAGACAAACCATTGCCCTGGGTGACGTGTTCCTTCATTACAGCCATTGCAGTTCATCTTAAGTTTATCCACAGCCATGCTTTGTGGCTTTGTGAGGTTGTATGTACACACAGCATGCTAACATCCTCACAATAACAATGCTGTTGTTTAGCAGGTAATAATTACCAGATTCCCTGTCTTAGTTTAGCCTGTTGTCATGCTAACACTTGCTAGCAATAAACAAAAAGTACAGCTGTGGCTGATGGGAATGTCATTAGTTTTGTAGGCAGGCCTATTTAATCATAAATCAACAAATTAAAATTTTGACCTGATGATGGCACTAGATGAAAAATCAGGGTATAAGCTGTCTAGGAACCATGGATGTCTGTGCTATTTTTAAATACTTAAAACTGAATGGGTCAGATTTGACCTGGTGGTGGTGCTAAAGGAAAAGTCAGGATCATCAGAGTGTGGATAAAAAATACAGTTATACTATTTATCTAATGTAATAATATTTACTTATTCTAGAGTAATTAATCTTGATAATTCACAGAACACTACAGAGTTACTGTTCTTTATTCTATTTGAGTGTCAGTATTCAGACTAGTCTAAAATACCTCCAAAAATGTCCATGACATTAGTAAAGGGTCTATCTAACACAAAAAGTATTGAATATATATTTTATAAGGAGCCATTTTGGACACAGACACCCTTTGACATGTTGCTGTTGTAATTATAAATGTCAATCTTCAGTGCTGTGAGCACCACAAGTTAAATTTGAATAAACTCAATTGTAGGAAGAGGCTGAATCATTCGCAGGGGCCAATATCTCAAACCCTAGACAAATAATAAAACAGCAACAAACTACCATGGCTAAATACGACTAGAGGTAAGTGAGAAAGCGTTATTTCTTTTTGTAATTTGAGTTAATAGACCCTTTAAAGTCACCTACTCACCAACAAAACTGAGGTGCTTTCAGCTTGGCCTTGACACAATTCATAGTTTATAAAATCTAGTTCTTGCAATAGTTTCATTAGCTACATGTCGGGTAGAGTGTAATAATTGAACTGAAGTCAAAAATTTAAAATCAAACTAGGAGCTGCAAGCTTCGGTAACACTCAAATAAACCCTCATCAGACAAGAAAGCAGTGACAAAACTGAAATGGAGCAAAAAGCTGTGCTGTGGCAGAAATAGACAGATGTAGCAGCACTCTGCAACAGACAGGCGAAGTTCCACATCGAAGCTTCCCAAAAACCACAAACAATATCTCTTGATTCTCAGCTCCTCAGATGTCCCGTAGCCTTGTAGTAGATCAATGCCCGTCTATGGCTTACAGTGCTTTTAGAAAGGGAGATGGTAGATCAAATTAGCACTGTGCCAAGAAGAACCGATCGAGTGCCCCTCCTTGATCAGCGTCCAGAAATGGAGGTTGCTTTTGCCTCCCCGGCGCTCTGATGAGCCGTGTTTGACATGCGAGGAGGTTCTTGCAGGCAGGCAGCATACAGAAATAATTGAGTGTGGCGGTTAGGAGGTTGTGCCAGTGGTGGCGTGTAGTAAAGAGAGACAGATCCCTTTGTGTATGGGGAGAATCGACTGCTCGAGTTGAGGGAGCGAGGCGGAAATGAAGAGTGGGAGAGAAAGACGGTAGAGATGGAAAGGAGGAAGGAAGGAAGGAATGAAAAAGAGGCTGAAATAGGGCAGACCAGCTCCAGGCAGCGACAGCAGACAGAGAAAAGAGGAAGGCAAAGAGTCAAAAAGTGGAAAATAGTTTTTAATGACGAGGAAAGACAGGGTGACAAAGAGAGAAAGACCATAATTGAGAAAGAGGGGTAGATGCCAACCACTAGAACTGATTGTTCTCGATGACTAATCTCTGGATGAAACTTCAATTATGGGACAAAGCTAATAAGCAGAGCACTGTGAGTGACAGAGAGGCAGATCAAGAGAAGACGGATAATGAGATAAACAAAATAACTGATGAAAGCATAAAAGGCTGAAATATTTTAAAAAAATAACAGCAGCAGATCTCTTGCTGATTTAGAGATCTGGGATGTGTTTGTACTTACAGTATTATCATGCAGCATGTGAGGTGAAGCAATATGTTTGGTCTTGTACTTAGTGTTGCTGTCAGTGCAGTATTGTTAAAATGTCTTGTAAAATAAATCACTGATTAAAAGCAGTGTGAAGTATTTTATAATCAATAAACAACTACAGCATTGATTTTGGGAACTTAGTATAATTACCGCAAGTCCAAAAGATCATAATTTTGTCCAACAGCGTCTGCAGTACATTTTACATTGTTTACAATCTTACAAACTGAGCTAAAGTTTTTGCAGTCAGTGTCAAGGTTTCTTATCAGCTCATATCTCTCTCTCACTCTCTATCTCTATGCTATATGGAACAAAGGTCCACAAGAGACAGAGATATGGGACAAGTAGCAACATTGCCTTCTTCGCTGTTTGTCTGGCATCTAGCTCTTGTTCCCTACGGAGGATCAGTGCAGATATATATAAGTCACTTTGGACAACAGGGTCTCCAAAATAAATGTAATGTCTTTGTGAGAGAAAGAAACAGGTTTTATGGCTAATGTGGTCCTAATTTTAAGACAGAAGTTCTAAATTGTTTCAAATATGGTCCCCTTAGGGTCAGGTTATGCTTAAGAAGAAATAGGATTTTGTCATTCAACCACCTCTAAAGACAAAAGTGTAGTAGTTCCGAAAGGCCAGAATGTGGGAGGGTGAAAAGCCGGCCATTATGAAAAGGGGAAACATGTGATAATCATTTAAATATGGGGGTAACTGTAAACATGTGTAGTAGACAGTAGAAATGTAAAGATATATCGTGATAAAAAATATGTGAAGATTAAAATCAGTGAGCAATTGGGTTGTGCACATAAAAAATTTGTGGAAAGAAAAAAGGTGGTTGAGAGGGAAATTCAGACCTTGTTTACTATCTCACTTCCCCACACCTGGGCAATCGCTGTGTGGAGCAAAAAATTTACCCAACAATTATTGAGGTGTTTTTAAAGTTTGTAATTTTGCAATTGCAGCCACAAAAGTCAATTACCATTATCTTAAACTGTGGCAAAGATTCAAGTCAGCAAAGGACTTGTGTCTTTTTTTAATTGTTCCCAATGAGGAGGGAGCGTATGTGGCAGCATGCGTCTGTCTAGAGAAGAAGCGTTGCACCCAGCGCTCCGCCTTTTTTGTGCAGCCGCTCTTAGCGTTCTAGTTGAAAATCTGCAAACTTTTTAAAGAGGCACCAGTGTCATCACTGTCACTCTTTTTCAGGCAACCAATCATTAGATGGGGGACTTGTCACCCGGGTAGGCAAGAAAATGGAGGAGCAGCTTGTTCTGACCGTGTCTGTCTATGCTATGTCAGACAGATATATCATAACAGAGAAAAGAAAGAAACAAATTAAAAGAAAAAACTATGTTGAGAGTTTTCTACCACATTTGGCTGTCATCTATGGTCACACTAGCTGTCTGTCTTTCTCCTCTGCTTGTTTGGCCGAGGGCGGGGGGCTCAGCTCCTACACACACATACACAGAGCGGACAGATGCTCGCAGTGGAGACCGGAGAGTGCACTGCAAAAACCCTTGATCCCTGCTTTACCCAGCGCCCTGCCATTATTTATCTGTCACAAAAAACCTCTTCCTCCTTCCTTCCTCCCTAACTGACTCAGTAATGTCAGTAATACATCAATATCTACCAAATTTTAGCTAACATTAGCCATAAACTATTAGTCAAGTAAGGCTGTAGCAGCAAAATGGGAGTATAGAGAATTAAGCATGCATTGTATTGTTTATGGCTTTTGTAAAAGTTACATAGTGTTCAGACATGTCAGACATGGCCTTGATGAGTTTGTTCACTCTGTTATATCTGTGTCCTTCGCTACTCTAATTAATCTTATTTGACTTAAAAGTTTACCCAAATTACTGTATACACATTTTCTCACTCATCCCTGGTGATGTCCAGCCGTGGAGATTTGTAGTAAGGTTTTATGTGTTCAGGTTTTGAGAGAGGAGATTTCTGCCTCCACCTAATCCACCTGGAGGTGAGTCCACATATCTCTCTGTGAACTATTGTCATTGTCAATTTTCTACCAAATAAATAGTCCCTATAAAAACTGTTGACAGTGTGCTCTGCGAATTTTCACTGGAAAGAGATGTTGCTGTTGAATTTCATTTCTCATACTGTGAATCCCACAAACAAACTTCCATTCATTTCCATTGTCTTGGGAGTGAGCAGAAATCTCAGGGACAAATATCTCAGCACCAGAACCCATAAAACTATCTGCATAACTGGATTTGACTAGAAGTAAGTGAGAAAATGTTTTCTTTCTTTTGCAATCAGGGTTAACCGACCCTTTAACCTAATGTATTATTTGGCAATTAGTTAGTTAGTTAGCTGTAGGCTACAACTTAAACTGCCTTTTTAAGCCTAAATTTGAATACGTGTTGCCAAATTGGCGTTCATATTTACAATTTATCCATGTATGTACAGAGCAATCATTGGATTACTTTGATATTGCAGAAAACATACAAACATGATCATTCTTAGGCAAGTTCTGGAGTTTTAAGGAGCCTCTTTTTAGTATGGTTTGGGTTCAAATGGATTCAAAACATGGGTTGAAAGTGTGTACTTTGATACAAACAATAAAAGAAACCCACCACTATGAGGTTCCACATGCGAGCAGCTTCGGCCACCAACGTGGAGACGCCACTGCAGCCGGGCATCAGGACGATCTTGATGGGCTCGGTGTACAGAAGGTCATACAGCAACTTGGTGGCTTCTCCTGGATCACACTGGAAGGACAAAATGACAAATTGTTAAATGGATGGACAGATGAATAGATGGATGAGTGGATCAATAATAAGGAAGACAAATGAATAGAATTGATCGAAAGAGAGAGAGAGAAAAGGGGGAGAGACGGACATGGAGGAGTCAGAGGGAGGAAAATAGGAATGATAAGGGTGAGGGAGGCAGATGGAATGAGAACAGACTGGGTGAGGAAAAGGAAGAAATAAATAAGCAATAAAGTGTGGGAGATGGAGGCGACTGTAAACAAAAAACAGAAAGAAGAAAACAGTAGATAAAGAAAAAGGGAAATGACAGAAGTAGCAGGGAGTGACAAAAAGGACAATGCAAATGTGAAGAGAAAAGACAAGTAGGAGAAAGAAAAGGACACGTAAGAAAATAGAAGGAACAAAACAGACAAGGTCAAGATAAACTAAAGGAAGATGGCACAAAAGGAGCAGGAAGCAGCACAAAAGTAGATGCAAATATGGAGAAAAAAGACGAGCTGGAGGAAGAAAAAAATTATCCGCACAGAGTTTACGTCCAAACACAGCCAGTGCGTCCACAGATCAAGACATAAAAACAGAAAGACAGGCCGAAAACCAAACAAAAGTGAGCCCGATGACCAAAACAACAGCCATCACAAGTCATTACAACCCTCCAATAAAGTCATTTGCAGCATGTCTAGGTTGGCGAGAGGGTGGCTGGAACGATCCATCACCGCTCTGTCAGCCAGATTACCGACAGGCCATCACCACCACAGTGTTCATCAGAGTCACAGATAAACTGGCCTGACACATCTAATGATTCAGCATGGAAGAGCAGATATGGCTCGCAAACACAAATACACACATGCACATTTTAAAAAATACACCCCAGATGAGTGTCACAAACAATCACACCGCGGCAGGTGACGCCGACAGCCGATATGGCTCCTAATTGGGGTGTTTGTCTCAACGGCTGAATTGTCTCTTTGAGGCAGCCCTGTGAGTTTTCTGAAGAGGTAATCACCACTCAGAATCAAGGAATATGTGGAATAGCCAGGCTTCTTATTGAGTGACGTGTTTTCCATTAACTCTCGATTCAGTGGAATTATAGAGGTGTCATGTCATCGCAGAAAAAGTCAGGCTGTTTACATGCACTAGATAATTCAATCTGAACCTTATTAAAGTAGAGCTCTGACTGCTGACTTCTTCACATTAAAGTCTCTATATGTTTTTTTTTATTGGTCTTAATCAAGCTTTGATTTATTGAGCCACACTAGACTTTATTATTATTTAAAGTCAAGGTAATCGTTGTAGACTGCAGAAAATAAGAGTATCTGTAATGTCTCTGGCATAGGCACCGATTCAGTGGGTGCTCGGGAGCTTGGGCACCCACAGGGAAATAATACTGTGAGTGACCATATCGTTAGAAAGGGCATAGCAGAGAATAGGCACAACAAAGTTTTAACTCTGAGCAAAACCAGTGTCCATTCCTATATTTGTCATTGTTTGCACTTTGCATCAACTTGTGAACCTCTGCTGTCTGACCTTATTAGCTCTAACAAGCGTACAATAATATTCAAACCCAAGGCCATTAACACAGCCTGTCCACTGGCTTACCACTGAAACCCTTGTTTTTGCCAAAAGATGGCATTGATTTATGTCCAAATTTGGGCTGTAGTGTGAAGCTCGGTGGAGTTAAGGTCAGGCAAGGAACTGTCAATCAGACCTTCATATCTTCTTAAAGTTGGGACTGGGATTGGAGTCTTGATTGGGAGTCTGATTATTGTTTGTATCCACCGACAAGGACAACATGAGAGCTCTCCAAAAGTGATGCCAAGATATTGCAATCTCCCTCTGGTGGCTGTCTGCAGTATAGGTCATAAAGCCTGCTGCCTTTAGCAGATGGGACATGGGGCAAACTAAAATATCCAAGTACACTTCAAATTCGTTTTTCCCAAAGATGGTTTCTGTCATTTTATCTAGATTTTATCACTGCCAGCCGGGCAGCAAAACGTATGGGCCGGACTTCAATACACCCGGAATCTGGGATATGATAAGTGGAACCGCCTTTAATGTGCGCTGCTTACGAGAAAGACTCACTTACTAGCTGAGATTCCATTCACTTAAAAGAGTACTTCACCGATTTAGCATTGCCCTCCTAATATCACTGTTGGACTCATATATCGCCATAGCTGTGCATAGCACAAACAACAGCTTTAACTCATTTGTTTCTTACTTGTGCAGCAGAACATAGGACAAATACTTTGAATTCTTCATATATTGTATCATTTTGTGGGGCCAAGAACATTAAAATGTTTTTATATTCAATGTACTCTCAATATAAAGAATATAAACCTATTAAAGACTGAGTCATGCAAAAACCAACAACAAAACAAACACAAAACAAAAATTTTTGCACTCCAGCACTTTATTATTATAGTATTATAGTATGTAAGATACATATCAATAGATTAAAGTCTCGCCTTGTGATAATTTAAAAAAAAATATTCCAGGTACACTTACAGCAGAAACTGAAACCTTAGTAATATGTTATCTCTCTACCTTCAAAGCTGTCTGGCAGTCCAACAATGTAATAAGTCCTTGAAAACTTGGTGTCCAAATTCAGCGCAAGGGTCCAAAGATCAAAGATAGGTAATTTGTTTTAATTTAATACACCACCACAAAGAGCAGGGTGGCTTGATCACCAAAACCTGCAGCATAGAAAGTACAAGAATAGCTGGCTTTTATGGATTTGAACTCACTGACCAACTACAAAACAAATCTGGACAGGAATCCCATTACTTGTTGACATTAAAATACTGTCCTAAGCTGACTACTTTAAATAATTAAGTGCATGCCTGTAAAAGTACTCGATGAGCACTCCATGCACTGCTGACCAATTTCAATTCACTGGGTTAATATCATTAATATTGACCGGGAACGCAGCTTCACAATATTGATGTCATATAGGCAACCTTGTGCAATGCAGGGCCGAGAGGCTGCAGGTTTTTCTTCCGATCAATCACTGCACCAGCTGATTTCACAGATCACTTCCTCCTCTCTGGTGTAAAATCAGCTGCTGTAGTTGAGCTGGATTCAAACCTGCAGCCTTTTGTGCGTCCAAAGCACACGGTTGTTTACTCCTCATACAACAAACTGCTGTGTTATCGCCGTTTGATGGAGATGCAGATTGACACACGGACCTTTCTAAATACTCTCTTTCCCGAAGGTTGTTTGTGTTCTCTGTCACTGTGGCTGTGGGCTGGTGGCATGCTGAGAAGAAGCTTGTTAGCTTTCTGGTGTTAACAGTGTTTTAACTATACTCTGATGAGCAGTAATTCAGTGCCTACGCTGATTAATTAATTATTTAATCAATTTATGATTACCATGAAACATCGCAGCTTATAATGATAGCTTGTTTCCATACATTTTCCATATTACGTGTGTAGGAATTAGAATTAAATCAGAAAGTGCAGATTCTGACCTTGTAGAGGTTATTTAAGTATTGTCAGCTTCACTAAAAACAGAAGAATTATAACTGAATGTTTGCTGGTAAAATATAATAAAATGCATTAGTGAGTTATACAGCTTTATTGGGTGGGAAATCAACGGCAATCTCCAATGAGACACTTAAAAAGCTTTTAAACCCCACACTCAACACATATAAAATAAGTCTCCCCTAGATCTTTGAATGTAAGATGTCAACATTTCCCCTTAGTTTACAAGATTATATGTAATCTCAAATAAAGACTTAAATTTAAAGTCTTAAAACAGAGGAGCAGAAGCAACAGCTTGAATACATTCAGTTGTTTTACCTCTTACAGTTACTTCAGATGTATAATGAAGGGGGTCTATTGAACGCAGGTGCAAAACAGCATCAGCCTCCATAGTTGAAACTTACTTTCATTCAAGTGTTTCTGCGAGCGTAAGAAATGAAACCCTTGGTAACAAAATGCGAACACGGCGCAGTAAGAGGTGAAAAAGCACACAGTGTCCCTTATGAAAAAAAAAATAGTGAGAGAAAACAGGGGTGTTGGCAGGTATGCAATAAAGGCTGAGGAATCTCTGCTATTCTTGGAGGTCTGTCTTCTACAACCCTCTGGGGCCATCACCATTTCCACTTTCATTTCTAGCCCTCCTTGGCTCATAAGAGAGCCTGGGTTGACGGCCCCCAATGCCATTCACATATACACACATTTACCAACAGACACACGCACAGATTGTGTGTTTACGCAGCCATAAAAATGCACTCGTACAGCCACACATATATGACACAGTATAACACCTCTGTCGCTGTCCTCTGTGCTGAAATTCCCTGAGCCAATATCAGTGTTGCCGTTAACGTGCCCATGTTGCCTTTCCAATCAGTCAAATTCAGCTTGCGAGAACCTATGAAAGAAAATTAAGGTTCTCGGGGCTGGGAAGAACGGAAGAAGATACTGGCTCGTCATAATATACTCTGTAATTACACTCCAGATTGAATAATATAAAAACAGAGCGAAGAGGGGATAAGATAAGGGCCTGGGGACAGCCTATATATTGAATCTCAAAGCACGCTCAGCTACATCTCCTAATTTCCTCATAATTACGTCTGGCACCCCACTCCGGGCTTGTATGCCAGTGGACATGCATGAGAACCAGTGATGAATACTGGTTATGCCACAGTGGATGAGAAATTGTGTCATGGCTGCCAATTAAAATAAAGGGCGGAAGTGAGGGAAGCACCTTGTTTCACCATTTCTCTGTATCTCCACTGTCTCACTCCATCACTGTTAATAATTGATCAAAGTTTGCAGTCTCGGCTTTGATATATCCATGGCAACGGCCTGCGCGGAGAGTGTGTGTCTGCACGTAGCGTGTGTGTTACTGTGTGTACGCGTCTGTCTGTGTGTGTAGATCTCAGAAGGCTGTAAATAGTCTGATGCTGTCGCCAGAATAGCCAGAGAAACAAGCCGTTCTGCTACCACAGGGTATCTGCATCCATTAAAAGGACAGGCTGGGATTAAGTGTTGAGCTTCATGAATATTGTATGATGTTGAACAAGCTGAGGACATCGCTTGATACTCCAAACCTTAATGGTCACAGACTGGTGTATGTGTGTGTGCATGTGTAGTGTGTTTAGGCACCTGTTTGCCAACTTTAATGCCATCTTGTTTTCAGTACCGCTGTTAGACTTTAAAGACGCAATAAAAGTTCCTCATCATGATAAATTCAGGTGAAGAGAGTCTGATGCATAATTATGCTTCTCCAGCCTTGATCTTGAGATCCAAGCAAACAAAGGGCCAGTTACGCCCCTTGTCTTAATCTCTCAGTTAAACAAAGAGTTTTACAACCTGGAGATTTGTTCTCTGACCAAACAAGAATGAGGATGTAATGAATGGATGTAAATATGACAGCTAATTAATCCCTTTCTTATAATTGCTTTTTCTGCCTTTCTGAGGGTAAGATCCTCATTACTATTCCAGCCAGGTGAAAAAATGTTTGCAATCAGAAGGTTAAAAAAAACTAATTCCAAACACACCGTACCCAGAGCAGGAGCAATAAAATCCCCCCTTGACTTAATTCAAGGAATTAACCAGCATCACTCAGACAATGTTATACCAGCCTCTTTGAGCTGTTCTATTCAAAGGATCTGCATCTATTTCTTGAGCCCGAGGCACCAGCGACTCCTGAAGCACGAGGAGTGATGTTTTCCAATCCCTATGAAATCTGTTCATGCAATTGCTTTATCTTTATGTTTATGGCAGCTACATCTGCAGCTGCCTGCTTCACTACACTTGTAATCAGAGGATACACACACACACACACACACACACACACACACATTGGATCTGTTTAGCATTGGATTGCAAAGAACAAGGTGTATGCATAACAGAATACGAATAAGCATGCACTGTACTATCAGCTCTGCATACATCCAGCAGCATATGAATTTGCACACATATTTTCACAGAGCTGAAACCTTATTTGTTTCTGTGGTTTGCTTCAAGAGTAACTGTGTTGCCATGCCAACTCTCCCTCTCTCGCTCTCTCCTCTCTCACACACACACACAAGACACCCACACACACACACTCGCTCTCTCTCTCCCTGCTATTCTGTTTAACAGGATTCCAATGCAGAGCCGTGTACACCAATCAGAATAAAGCTCGTAGCAAATTTCTAACCAGTCCCAGTACAGTTAACTGTTTGGTGCCACCGCCACTCTCCAGGCATCTGTCCTGCAGCATGATTGATAATAACCCTCGGGAGGGGAGACAGAGGGGATATCAGTAATTGTTTTCATTTGTCTCCACTCATCCAATTGTTGAGGAAAAAAATGGTTCCTTTTGGAGAAAAACTTTCAGAATAGCAATTAGAGCATGTAGCAACAAGGCGCAAATAAAACAGTTTTTACAAAAATAAATAATGTGCTCTTTGATTAAAGTCTGTCAGGGTAGTGGGTGGTAAACTGGGGCAGCGAGGGGAAATGAAAGCGGTCGGGGGGCGGATATTGGATTTATAGTGGTTGATAATGCTGACATTTTAAAATACCACCATGATTAATGATTGATGAGCAACAAGCAGGAGGTGTGTTTGTTCATTTAGCACAAACCAGCTCTGTACAGGGCATGGCAGCACCCTTTGTTAGGCAGAGTGAGGACTTGAGGATTGGTTATCAGCAGGGTGACCTTTTGTGAAAGCTTGAGATCTGTGACTTGGGAAAAGGCAGGGTGTTCTTAAAAAGGCAGCCTGTACTGTTGTTATGGCGAAGTAAAATGTATAAAAATGTCATATATACCTGACATGACTCTTGAGAAAACCAGAGCGGAAAATAAAATAAGCTCCATAAAGTCAGAAAACATTGGTTGATTGCAAGAGGAAACATAAAAATGTAACACAGCAGTGATGACATAGGCTGTTCAGCACACTTAAAACGACACAACAGGGTCAGTTACTCCTCGTGATAATTTGAGAGGCAGATCAGTAGATCCCTCACTGACTGACACCACACATCACTTAAGTGCGCACCTCCTCTGACTCTCCTCCACATGCACTCACCATGCTGTCGTAGTGGATGAGCTCCAGCTCGTAGTCAGGCAGGATGTCGCTCCTGTTGTTCACCAGGTCCAGGGCCATCTGAGCGGAGGGCATACACGCCTGGCCGCCTGGCCAACCTCCGCTCATGGGGAACAACGCTCCGATGTACAGCTTCTTCTTGCCTGCGGACGGCCGTGGCCAGAGGAGGAGAAGGACGATGAGAGTTGCACGGAGGAACATCGCATGCCCGCGGGCTGCGCGAGTTGCCCGCGGAGGACTTCTGCAAATGACCAGCATGGTTCAAGGTGAGCTGAACCGGAGCAAGGTGGCCTCGGTGCTGCAGTGGGATCGAGCCGGGCAAAGCTTGTTATTTTACGTGTGAATTCTGCAACTAAAGATTTAAGTGAAGTCAACACGTGTCCTTAGAGCGGGTTTTGGATTTTCTGTTGAGCTTTGCAGGTATCGTGTCACCAAACTGTTTTACTTTAAATTGCAAGTGTTTAGCGAGGAGTAAATAATTTAGTCAGCGTATAATGTAGCATAATGCATGGTTAATTATAGATGGCATGCTGGATATTTTCGGGACAAAGTCAAGCACAGTTCAGCCTTCACTTCGCAGAGCTCGTAGCGATCATGTGAGGACACGGTGCCGCTCTCCTCGAGATGCTCATCAGTCAAGTTTCAAACGAACCTCCATCCTGCAGTCCAACTCGTTTCTATGCGATTCCACACCAGCTAAACTAACGCGTCGCTTTTTTTTGCTCGCAATCAATCATGAATATTGGACCGCGCGTCTCTTACTCACGACTTTTACGCACAAAAAAAAAGGACGCGCGAATTAGATCAGACGCCGGAGTCCGCGGAGAACACGTCAAACGAGTCAAATGACTGTGGATTGGGAGCTGCGGGTAAAAAAAAACGAGTGGAGTGTGAACTGAGAGCTGAAGCAGCGGAAATAGCAGGCTACATCTCTCCCACCCCCCCTTTAACGCAGCCGTATTCCAGCAGATGAAACGATATGCCGCGGAAAAGCAGGCGCGCCAGAGCTCTGCGTCTGATCCACTGCAGCACCGGCTGGCTGAGTGTGAGTGAGAGAGGGAGAGAGAGGAGAGAGTGAGCTAGTCTGAAATGTATGCTGAGAGAGAGAGATAGGAGAGAGGAGGGAGAGAGAGAGGGATGAATGGTTGGGAGGGGGCTCTGGGCAAAATTCTCCTCAAAGATTTTCCAATGAGTTACACGCTTAGCTTAACTTAAACAGTACATCCATCCCACAACAGTCCCACACAACCTAATTTTGTCACATTTTCTTTGCATTTGGCTCCTTACTCCCACCACTTGCTGCAGCTGCTGGGTGACACTGTGGGCTAGAGCATCCATAATCCATTTCTGATCAATGAATCAGCACAAGTGGGTAAATATTGACAGTAGCTGGGTTAAAGGCCAACTTAAAAAAAAATGAATATGCAGGGAGTCAGCTTTGTTTTCTCCAAGTACATATTTGGGCTGTGCGAAATGGTTCAAATCAATATCACAACATCAGTGATGAAGATGTTTCTGATATTGATTAATATCGGGATAACTACAACTGTAGGTAACTAATATAAAACAGTCAGCTCTTCACATAAGAACAATATCCAACAGTGTGATCATATATTGTCACAATTTGATTCCACTAAAAGTTGCTTAACAATAATATTTAAGTCTGGCCTAAATTCTCTTTTAGGTCTAGGTTGCATATAAGTAATTTCAGTGGCTACATTTTAATTTTAGTTTCGATTGGCAGCTGGTTTACATTTTCATAATTAAATCATCTGCTCATTCCTTTTTTTTATCAGCTTAATTGTTTAATCTATTAAATGTCAGGAAATAATGAAAAAAGCTGCTATTACAATATCCTAAAGGTGACATCTTCAAATTGCTGGACCAACAGTTTCACATATTCTGTTTACATAAGACAAAGAAAAGCCACAAATACTCAAAGTTCAGAAGCTCAAATACAATCATGTTTGTTAATTATTCTTATTATTGCTTGTAAATGAACTCAAACAATGAATCGACTCAAACGGTCTCATCAAGATATTTGCCGCTAAATTTCCAAAGGAAAAAAAAAGAGACTAGAACACACTGATTGATTTGTAGCCTTTGATAGTGCAAACAAACCAACATTTCTGCTGTGCTTCCTCTAATTGATTACACTTGATGGATGCAGTACTCTAACATACATCTGTGTTTTTTTGCTTCTGATTTGATTATCCTGCATGGATTTTAGATCCTCTTCAACCAATTATTCAATTGTACGCTATTGTATGTGTTTTCTGTGAGGACACAGTAGCGTTGAAGGGTTTGTACTATTAAAGTCTGCAGATCAATCAGTGTGCTCCAGTTCCTTTTTTCCCTTTGGAAGTGTGCTGTCCTCGAGCTGAGGAGCACCTGATTCAGCTGCATATTACTGGAAGATGTGTGGAGAAACCTTTTTTAAGTTGCTGATAAATTAAATGAATATCTAAATATTGACAAATTGATTCATTGACTTGTTTGTAGTTGTAGCAGATCCAATTAAACAAATGCATCACAGTCATTGAGCACAGAACAACATAATGCTGTTTAGCATGTAATTAGATCAGTGCAACCAAGTGCATATAGATATATATTTTATATAAAGATGAATCAATGTGTCCAATGAACCAGTGGGGTAGTAGTAAGTAGGGATGTATAACTGTGATATGAATGCAGCAATGAGGTTAAACATCAAGCTACATTAAGCTAGTGTGTAATATGTAATGAATAAAACAAAACCTTTATGTAGAGTAGGATATGATCAGAGTTAAATGCAGGTCATAGGAAGAACCACTGCAGAAGGCATTGGGCCCTATGTAGCAGCAGTGGCGGTATTGCAGGAAAAGTAGAGCAACATTAAGAGTCTATAGCCATGCTAGCAGTTCTGTGAGGATGCACTCAGGAACAGCGGTGCTTTGAAAAAAAATGCTAATGTCAGCCATGCTAATATGCTCACAATGACAATGTTAGTGCTGACATTCACTGTCTTAGTTTAGCACTTCAGCATGCTGGTGCTAATTATCACTAAACCCAAGAAACAGCTGAAGCCGATGGGAATGTCTTTAGATCTAGTCACTAAATCCTAAACACTGGTCCTTTAAATCAATAACTCCATGCTTACTGGGCTAGCACTATGGATTGAATGAAGAAGTGGACAAAGCTTCCAGGTCTGAAAAGTGAAGCCAATCTGTGATTAATATATTCTAATGGCTGGAAGAGGGGGCACCTAATATATTTCTATGAGAAAATTAGCCTTCCTCTCACTTGATTTATTAACTCAGTAAACCTTTTCCAAATGAGTTTATGATGGTCTCAATCAAAATGGTTTCGTGTCTTCTCAAATACAGTGTGATGTTCATTTTGTAAGTTATGGTCCCATTTAGAGTATATATTAGACAATAAAGCGGGCTGTGCTTTAGGGTGTGGCTACTTTGTGATTGACAAGTTGCTACCGCTGCTTGTCCTTGGGTTCTCAGTCAGATCCATCCCTCGCTCCTCCCCATCTTCACCCTCTCATCCAAATACAGCCACTACTGGCTACCAAAAAAGCAACATGGCGATCCCCACAACACCAAACTCAAGGCTTCAAAACGGTTGTCCGCAAACCAAACCAGTGACGTCACAGTGGCTGCTCCCACTTCCAGTGTGTAACTCTGCTCTGTAACCACTTCTGCTAATCCATAGACCATTTCATTTCTACCTCCCCTCCACGGCCAAGTCTATAAAATGCTACAGAAGCTGCTTTGAGAAATCGGCAAAAAAATGGGGCAGGCGGTATCAATCATAGCTGATTTTATTTGCTTTCATTTCAAGAGTGGGAGCAGTGATGTAGTTAGCGTAGATAAGAGAGAGACTGGACTCCCTGCGCACCTTTTTGAACCCTCTGTTCAAATCCGACACAGTCCCTACAGTATCTCTGACACACAAGGACATGAGAGCATGCACACAAACACATACTCTGACACATCGACATGTACACACATCGATTCACACACAATGGCCTTTAAGCCTCTATAGTTAAAACTGATCATTCAGCTGGTTTTCACTAGTGTCCTTCTCTAAAATGAACCTTTAATGTGTTTGGAGATACATCTGCCAACATCATTTGATACTGATGAATCCTTTGAGGAATGTTATAACTAAAGGTTAACAGCTTGTTATCTAAGAAAAAATAAATAAAAAAGTCATTGTGGTGCCAACAATACTTTCTTCCATTTTCAGTGCAGCCTATTTAGATGATTGACAACGCTTTTATTCTATTTTATGCTCTTGTTTTTCCAGTTCCTGTGTAAGCGCTCTAATTGCAATGTAATGTTAGTGTTAAAGTTCCCTTTGAAAATTACTTATTGCAGCAATTGAGAAGAAGACCATTATTTCTCCAGTCTAAATTAAAAACCCTCTGTAGTTAGGCAATGGAATATGACTATTATATAACCCTGGTTCATTACCCAAATCTCATTATCTGGATATCTCCATGTAGCAGAGAGCTATTCAGATCCAGCTGCTAACAAGCCCTCACAGGCTGAGGTGAGTGTAGTGATCATCTACTGGCATTTGCCTTCCACTTCCACCTCCTCATCCTCGCTGCCACCCCATGACCCATCCAACGCACTATCAATTATTCAGCCGTGAACTTTATGTGCTGTTTCGCTCCATAAGCCTACAGCCAACACAAGCAAGACGCACCAGCATCGGGTATTACAGTGTTAACAACCCCCATGGTGGCAAATGCCACATTCAGAAGAGACATTAGCTGTGGCACAGCCTGGAAAATATGCAATAGAGACATGAGCACTGTAACATGTTGCTGAGCCGCTTTAATGAGGGCCTTGTACTGTACATTTGTGTGTCTGCAGTTTGCACACTGGGCATCCTTCAGGATAATGGCCTGTTTCTCTTTTGGCAGATGTGTTAGTGGGAAAATACTTCTTTCAATGTTCCCCTTTTAACACAATCGGCAGACTACATTGTCCTCCACCTGCAGAGCAGATTTTATTCAGAAGGCAATCCAAATCATTGTGAAAATGCTCTGACAAAATATATTGTGTAAAATCAATCAGACTGTTTCAATGCCCAAGATGCTGATATTTTGTAGACGCAGGATTTTTTCCACTATGCTGACGGTACAAGTGCAGAGATCAAACTTTGGTCAAGGAGTATTTCAAAGTCCATTCTTTGTGTCTGCTTAGTACCAGATGGGCAAAATCAAGCAGCATGTATACGTTACAGGAACAGTATTTTTGGAGTCACAACCCTTTATAGGAGTATAACTTGTTGAAAAATATAATTCATCATGCAGTAAAAAGCTAGCTTCGATACAGTATCATCATTGCATAATTTGTCCAGCAGCAGCACAATGTACACTACCTTGTTTCCGATACTCTGCAGCGCTGCAGTTATTAGAGTAATATATCATGCCTGAGAATCAGGGTGGAGGGAAGTTAAGAAAAATAAGTTCATTGTTCAACTGAGAATATCCTGCCTCTAGGGCACTACTTTGTTGCAAAATTTAGTAACCAATAGTGTATTATTATAAATATAGCTGTGAAAAAATTAATACCTTCTGCTTTATCACAAATAATGTTTTTTTTATATAATTTTTTTAATGGTAAAATATTAGTAAGCAGCAGCTTTTAAAATCATATGCTGCCACGTGCAAGGCTCAAATTAAGACACAACTTAACTTCTTTAGGCAATCTTGACTGGTTGCATAATTTGACATCATATGATACTGTACTGATTACAAATTTATATTCTTATTTTCAACAAATCCCATGGAAAGACCAAACCAACAAAGAACTGGCTCAATTATACTTTTACTCTTAATGTCTGTGTTGCCAAAGTCTTGTTCCCCTGTGCCATAGAACTCAATTACTGTCGAAAAAAAACCAACTGAAAACACATGAATGAGCCTTCATGCGCCTTGATGAGTCAATCCCGCATAGACTGTCCTGCAGCTCTAAATACTCCCTAGTGCACCAAATGTATTAATCCACCACTGGTATTAGTCTCCAACAAATGCAGTTTTTATTCCTGTTTGAGTAAAATTTGCTAACAACTACCTGTTTTTTATTACATTGTTCTCTTAGCAATTAAACTTTGGAGGCACTCGCATTTTCCAAAAAAGGTGCTGGGTAACAGTAACCTGCACAAAAAGGCGAACACATAATTTTATCTAATTTAATTCTTTTTTTCATTTTACATGGACATAATATTTTGACTAATGCATTGTTGGGTTTGGAAAGAAAGATAAGAACAATTTAGAATAATGCCACCTGTTTGTTTTAATGCCTGTTCTACCTTCTAATTTACAATAAGATTAAAAGATTAGAAATAATGCATACAGATGTACACATACATATGTTATGTTATATGTACATATTACAGAGTTTGGATAGAAAGTTTGTTAGCTTGTTATGTCCCTGCTTTGTTTGTGTTCACTGTATACCTGTGGTTTTGTTATACTGTACTTGGAGAAAACAGAAATTAGAGATGCAATCCTACTGCATATATGTGCACACACACACACACACAAACACACACACACTCACAGGGTAGAGCAGACACAGACAGGAGCAGGGTATTAACCTTTCTCCCGCTGAGGAGGCAGTAAGTGGGTGGTGATGGCACATGGAGTGGAGAGAGAGAGAGCAGAGCCAGAAGGAGGTCAGTATTGTGACAGTAGATGGAAATTTCTATTTGAGGAAACAGTGTTCTTTGCCGCTTTGTTAATTATGTGTTTGTCAAGTCTGTCCGTGACATTTGGAAAGTTTTTATCTGCAACCGATGGGATTACTCGCATAAAACTATATATCCAGTTTAGTGCAGTGTCTATGTGTGTATGAACAGTGGCTTAGGGAAGGCTAGAACGGGTCTATGCCTAATTCATTACAGTAACAGTGCAGTGTTGTGAGCCTTCTAAGGGTTGTAGCAAGCGTATGATTCAATATCTGGCCAATTCCTAATGTGGTGACATAACTGTGCAAGAGGGTGAGCCATCCTGCAACAGTAACAAATGTATTCATCATCCTTGTCAGGGATCAGATAAAGTGGTTGTACTAGTAGATGTTTTGACCCTTTATTTTTCCAGGGAAGGCTGTCTAAGCACATTAACTCATTTTCAGAAATGACCTGCTGCAAACTCCTACAGTTTTAACCTCACAGAGATAAGACCCACAGTTGTAATAGCACTGTATGCAGGGCTGGGGTAGCAGAATATTCCACTCTTGATTGCATTTTTACCTGCATGATGACAAACCCACAGCTACACTTCTTATTGCCATTAACCCTCTCCTTTTTTTAAATCCCTTGTAGTCTTAGTGGAGCGCAAAAACGATTAGCAAAAAACAATTTCCGTAAAAACTTTGTAATTAAAATTAGCTAAAGACTGAAGGGGGTTAGTTGAATGAGCTGAGTTGAAAATGCTACCTCACTAATAATGCTTATGTCCAAATTAAATAGTCTTAATCTTCTCTCTCAGTGCTTTGATTTATAAAAGAAGGATTTGCTCAATACTCAGGGACAGAATAATAATGTTTTTCATGTTATGGACTGGTGAAGAACTGTGGGAAATGCTGTCAGCCCTGTAATATGTATGTGTTCAAACATTAGATATAAAAACTAATTTATTTAACCGAGTTTACAACTTCAAATACAATTAAAACTATAATCTTATTTCTCACAGCAGAAAAATATTTAATTGGACAAGTTAAAAAGTCCTTTTCCCCAAGAAGGTTTTTCCCAGCTGGTGTGTGGGTTTGAACCTCCAGTTACACAGTTGTGTCTCTGCTTCAAGCTACTGCTGCCCTCTTGTGGCAACAGTGCACATTGCATCTGCAACATAGTATTGCAAAGCATTATATATGAAGCAGGATTTAATTAAAAGATCAAATATCTCTGTGTGCACAGTTACATAGAAAAGATAAAAGTAAAGATAAAAGAGTGTTTGTTATGTGATCTAGATAAGATTGATCTAGATGAGACATTTGCTGTTTTATTATTATGATTTTATGATTTATTATGATGATTTAAGAGCTACACATCTCAGTTAAATTACCTTCATTTGTGATTTTGTTTTATCTGGAGAGATAATTTTTATAAAATTAAAAAGGAGGGAAGCTCATTTGTGGCAGATTTTATTTGTTAAACTTGGGACAGAAGATGAAACTCTTTGTTTTGCAATATGATGCTATAAAGATGTCTGATAAATGTTTCACCACACACTTTTAGTGACAAATACGTCCATATAAGCTGAGCACTTTTATGTCCATGACACAATAAATAACATGACTAAATATAGCACTGTAATAGGATTTGGTTAGCATGGACATGTTAATAACAATGAAATATTCCTACCTGTGTAGTTTCTGTCATCTTTGGCCGGCAAACACAAGAAGAAGCAAAAAGAACATTTGATTAAAAACTATAATTCAGGTGGAAACAGAACAGGTAACTAGAGCAAATGCATCATTCTTCTGCTGCATAACAAAAAAGCTTTGATGAAAACTCCTGATGTTTTTCAAGTAAATTATTCACCTTTGAAATGTATAATTTGTACAGATTTGGTGCAGTGAAGCTCAAAATTCAAATTATTTCCCTCCACTAGATGGCAGTAACACAACATTGTAGTTGTCCTGACAAATGCACTGTTGGTTGGATGCTGAGCAGTAACTGTGATTATGTAATCCTACGATATGTTACAGACATGCCAGAAAAAAAGATAGAAAAAACAATTAAATCTCTTATAGTTATAAAGTGTAGGTAGCATAGAAAATCTTATAGTAACAACACAGGAGATTTAAACCATATCAGAGTACATTATAAATAATTATCTACAAATAATGAGTCAACCATAAAGCATTTACACATCTTCAATATTTTTTATTATACAATAAATAGCCTGCTTTTAGTTGCCCAGTCCAACTGTGCTGATAATTCCCTCTTTCATCCATTTTAATACCATCATTCCCATAGCAACTTTATTGGTTGCCATGCCAACCCCTCTGATAACCAGTTGGCAATCTGACTTCCTTCAGTTCTTTGTTTCATCTATGTGTTTTTTTTCCTTAAATCCTCATTTATTTGCTCTTATTTGGACAAATCTTTCCAGGCAGCAAACATGCCAACTGCGAGGCGAGAACACTCCTGTGACATCACGAACATCCACTAACGCATTATAATTATTTATCCTGTGTTTAGTCTAATGCACGGGACATCAGGGTTTTCACTCGTGTTCAACATTTGTTTTACCTGCCTGTGCCAGCGGTACAGGCTGCCCTCTATGGATTACACTCTGATTGGTTGGATCATTTATTGCCTAGCAACCGTGCTTCACCTTTGGGAGAGCAGGTGTTTGTAATTATCTGTCATCTTTAAGGCCTTATGTCCCCATTTTTGTGAGGCAGGCTACAAAAAGCTAAGTAAGTCACATGTATGTGATCAAAAGGCACAGGAGGTGTTGCACATGTACATTTCCTTAATTTTTAATGGGGCTGCAAATAACAGTGCTTTTCTTTATAGATTAATCCACAGATTATTTTCTTGATTTATCAGTTTTGACTATGTTTACCAGAGGCTAATGTAATGCCTTTAAATTGCTTGTTTTAGCTCATCAACCAGGTCCAGCCCAATTTAGTATCATATATAAAAGCATCTAATCCTCACATTTGAGAAGCTGGAACCATTTTTCCAAGAGAAATTGACACAGTAATTGAAACAATTAACAATTATCAAAATAGTTTATATATATTATTATCGGTATTACTAATTGTCTGTCTAGTAATGTTTTAATGGACTAATCATTTCACCTCTAAAGTAAACAGTAAATATTTAAATTGTAAATTATCCTTTCAGTCAGTCGAAATGAAGCACCAATATCAGTTTCAAAAACATCTTAATCTTTGAATAGACGTCTTTGCTACTTGTTGTGATGGATATGATGAACTTTTATCAGAAACATTTATGCCAAGATGGTTAAATGTTCACTGTCACTGACTATGCACCACATTTTCCTTGTCTACTTGTTACTTCTAGTCTGGCTGCAATGAAGATGTAAATGTCATCAATTACTGTGTCTGTGTTGTCAGTGAGCCTGCTTAGTCTACCAGATCTCCCCTGAGTAAATGGAATCCCACCATACAGTATTTCCTTACTTCTACTGTAATTGAATGCTTAATATAAACATCAGACACACTGGCATAGACACTCACAGAGGCAGGTGGGTTTAGGCGCGTCCCACTTTCCCAGTTTAGTGCAATGGCTGATGTTTCTGCCCTCCAGGATGAAGCCGGCGTGGCAGCTGTAATGGAGCACTGTCCCCTCCACTGGTGGCCCGGGTGGCTTCACCGTCACTCGGCCGTTCTCCAGGGAAGTCCACACCCGCGGGCACAGCAGCACTGGAAACCAGAAGGACCGCAAAACAGAAGGAGACAGAGACACAGTTATAGAAAGGTAAATGCAAAAAAATAAACTGGGGGGTGGCACAAACATTTTCTCAGAGGCAAATCTCTTGGGGACAGCAGAACAGGCTATAAACACTGACATAATCACCTCATAAAGCTGTTATGGTAAACATGGTCACAAGCAGATGTCAATTTAAGTTATAGCACACATCCAGCAGAGCAGGCGACATTAGCAATGATTTTGAGTACTGTTTTATGTACGATATTCACTCCCCTTAAGCTCTGTCTTTTGTCTCCACCAACTCCTAAGGGAAAAATGGCTCTTTTGTTGTTAAATGCTCCAGTTTTCACCAGGTGAAACTTTTGCTGCTGCGGCTGGAAACGAGGGTGATGAGAGCAGTTAGACTGAATCAAAAAGCTGTGAACTGTAAAACCAAATCAATGAGCTAAAAAACTGTGACATCTTTCAAATAATCATATCAAATTGACATTAAAATTGGGGGGAAACTAGCTTTCCTGAAGGATAAAGAGACTAAAAGAGTCTACAGCCATGCTAAGCAGCTCTATGAGGCTGTATTAGGCACAGTAGTGCTTTGAGCCTAATGCAGCATCATAATGTGCTCACAGTGACAATGCTAGCATGCTGATGGTATGTTATGTTTACCTGTTAGCATCTTAACATTTGATAATTAGCACTAAACATGCTGAGGCTTAAGGTAATGTTATTAGTTTTTCTTCATTGTCAAGCATCAGTGATATCAGTGGAGTGAGGAGCCTGTGCAGAGCTTAAAGGATACTGAAAGACAACCACAGCAACACCCTGCTGCCCTCTGCCCTCTGGCAAGCGGTGCAGAAGTATCCGCTGCCATACCACCTGAATTCAGAGCAGCTTCTGCCCTCAGGCTGTGAGACTCCTTAATTCATCCTTAGCACTCCACCGCCATGTACAATAGTTTTTCTATTATTAATTAATCTGTTGTACATATTTTTTGTATGTTTGTATTTCTGAGTAGCATTAAGGGAACTACAACGTAATCTTGTTATACAACCCTGTGTTGTAAAATCATAAATAAATGAACCTTGAAATATGAACTTTGACTATAGTTTGAATAAGCGCTGTTAGCAAAGCAATCACAAACTCAAGCCTCAGGGACAAAGGCAACATTGGCTAACTAGAAAATACAGAGCAGTGTACAAATGAATGGACTGTGTTAACATGTATCTAACACATGAAAAGGCACGAGGTAAAAAAAAAATTGGATACAAATGAGCAACAGGGTAAAGATGTTGATGTTGGAAACATCAGAGGCTTAGGAGATTATTTATGTCTTCTGAGCAGCTTTTCCTCTGAGATATGTTAACATACTATTTTCAGGTACAATCTTACATGTCCATTTAACCCAAATACAAAACTGACTTAATTCAATCCAAATATGAGGATTGATGTTCATCTCTGTAATGTAACCTTAGCTGCCCTAGGAGCTCTTTTGATCCAAATAAAGACTAGGTTTTGTCTTAGTTACCAGCAAGAAATATATTAGCTTGCTGTGCCACAGCCTCCGTATGATTTACCATTCATCCTCTTGGTATGATTTGGTATGACAAAATGGCCAGGCTCTTGAATATAATTTGTTGAGCTGCCGAGTTTGTTGAATCTTCTTTCCAGCATGTGAGCACATAATAAAACTCCAATCTGCACATTGCAGCTTGCGCTCTTACATAAGCCAGGGAAAACAAAAAAGAGAATGTACTCTTGGGAAAAATAAATTCCACTGATGTTAAATGTGAACTGAAAGAACAAAAACAGAGGTATAACTGGGATTTGATTGGATCACAGGCCTTATTCTCAGTATTTGCAGAGGCACTGTAGATGTGATCTGAGTAGAAATTACATTCAGGCCTAACTGTCCAGTAAAGAAAAACATGTAGCAAGAATGCAGTTCAAGCATGCAGAAGCAGTAAAATAACCTAAATACTATACAAATATATATATACATAGATATATATATATAGATACACACAGATACTAGATTACTACTTGTGGATGCTAAACAAACTAGATACTGAATTATTTAACCATAATCTAGATATAACCACGCATCAGCCCAAAGTATTCTCTATGGGGGTATCACAGATGAGTTCACATTTACATTTATTTATTTACATAGTCCCACATATCTCTGTGCAGACAAAAAAAGGCTAATAAGCACGCTTTCTCAGGCTCAGCAACATAACAAACCTATTCATAGATCAAAATTCAACTAAACCTAGTATTTTTACAAGCTCTGGTTGGGCACGGTAAGAGAGGAATTGATTAATAATCAGGCACTGATTATTTGTGACCATTCAACCAAATTGCGGTATAAAATGATCCCAGCTCAATGGCCCAATGTCTAGCTTTATCAAAGCTTCAAACTGCATCAAATAGTCTTCATCAAGAAATGGCTCGGGTGGAAACAAGTAGGAAACCGTAACACCATCCATGGATATGAACAGCCTCCTCTGGATATCCACTGCCTCCTGGTTGATGACTTTGACACCCTCCCAGTCAATGTTGGGACTAGTTTTGATGTTAATTCTGTTTATTTCAGGGACCATTAGCTCCAAATAAGCTAGTTAGGGACTCTTTGAGTATTCTGTCACCAAACTTAAAACAATTAGTTCATTAAAATGTTCAAACCGATAATGACTTGCAGGAAAGAGCTTTTGCCTTGTTTTTTTATCTCTTTTATCCACAAAAAAGTCCAAAATAATTATAAAATGTTGTTAATATGCTATATTATCCTGGCCAATCACACTGATGCAAAACCCATTAATGTCATGCATTCAGCATTTATTAAGACGTCATTATATAGACTGAATTTCTCTCAGCCCCCCCAACTCTGATTGTCTTAGCATCCCTGAATTCAACCAATAGATTCCGGTAACATCTTCTAAATTGTAACCGTTTTCTGATTGATCAGATAGATTGATAAAGTCAGAAGCTTCCCTCTACCTTGTGAACCTTTGAAATTAGTTTCAGCTTATTGTTTAGCTCCCTGGCTCTCAACTTTACTGTCTTGGTTCACTCTCACCACTCTCATTGAGCAGTTTTTGGCAACAGCAGGCAGCAGTTTTCAACAAAAAAGCTCTACAAACCCACTGTACACTACCTGTTCAGCACCAAATGGCAGACACAGACACAGTTAGCGACTATCTGGTGAACATAGTATAGCATTCAGAGCCAAATATCTCCTTCAGGACACAAACAACAGACCTAAAGCAGAGTGAATATTAGATTTACATTCGCCAGGTGACCAAAAACATGATTTCAAATGAATTATAGTGTTGTTCAGTCACTGCTTGATGAATAAATATGCAACTGTTTGCTAACAGTTTTGCCATATGAACTTAAAAAGTGTGTTCCCAAAGGGCAGAAATAAAATAATAAGTTATTGCAGGTTTAAAAATGATGGGAGGTAATGTAGGAAACCACAACAATAAGTTTCATGTGATAAGATAAGGGAAATGCGGAGGACAGGATAAAGAGAGGATGAGAATTTGACCAAAAATGACTTACAACATCTGCTGTGCTGCGCAATGTCCGTCCATGTGCCGTTGGGTAAGCACTTCCTGACCTTGGGTCCCACAATCACCCGGTTTCCTCTGCAGATGTACTCTATCTCATAATCCACAGGCAGGATCTGCACACTGCGGATCTGTGAGAGAAACACGGATGGAGAGAGAGAGACTTTCTGTCATTTAAGTGTGATTGATGCTCTCTTGTACCAGTTTTCCTCTTTCACTTTGGGACCCTCTTCATGCTGTCTCGGTGCAGTAGACTCTGGTGCCATATGGCTGTGACAATTAAGCTCTAATAGGAAGAACATTTTATGGCAATACTGTCTGATTTGATGGGTTCTCACACTCTAAATTACACCTTCTCTCTGGTTGGGAGAGAAATCTGTAGGAGGGCCCAGGCTTTCAATTTTATGTTGTGTTGTGTGTATACTGTATGTGTGTTTGACTTGTGTGTGCATACATCCAGAGCGGTGCAATCAGATTTCATTTTTAATGGCTCACTTTTAGAGGTTTTGGTCCTTTTTACACTTTGAAATTGCACCAATCTCTCTTCTAATTTGAGTTTTGCTGCAGTATAGAATTAAATACAACCTCTATGAGCTGTAGAGTCCCCCTCCACTCAAAAATGTATTCTGCCTATTGATACTGCGCCTGGATGTTTCATGATGTATGTTCAGAGTTTGACACTAGAAGACTGCAGTGATGCAGCAGTATATAAATGATTTTAGACAAGGTGGAATGAGATGATTTTTCCACCCTTTTTCTGGCACTGCACCTCATTGTCTTCACCAGTGGAATGAAGCTCATATCTGTTGATGAAGACTGTGACTGTGCAGTTAAAAGCTCAGGGAAAATCTTATAATTAATTCCAAAGGTTAAGAACTTTTTGTCAAACTGTTATTTCTTAGGTCAAGAATTATCCTTCATTAGCAATGTATGCAAGCAGATGCCAAGATTTATGTATATATATAAAACTACAAAACACCTGAATCACATATTTCCCATAATGCCACTAGATAGTGTCTCTTCATTAGTCTATCTATGCCTGGGAAACACCCATTTCTTTCAAACCCTGAACACTCTCTCTTTGTCTCACCACAACCTATGGTGTTTTAAGATGTTGTTTGACATATTTGCTTTACTGAACAGTTCACTGCTGAATGAGACATGGAAGGATCAGAGCTGGATGTCATGTGACAAAGGTCAAAGGTTGCAGCTGATCTTGTGACATGGCTTTGGTAAGCACATGAGCCATCAGAGCGAGGCGATTTCTCTGCAGCAACTGATTGTGTATAACATTCAAAATGTAATAAAAATGTGTTAATTAACGCAATAGGTCAACATTTTGGAAGACTGATACCACTCTGTCTGGTAAATATAAGGCTACAGCCAGCAGCCTGTTAGCTTAGTTTAGCATAAACACTGTAAACAACAGTAAACATTAGCCTGGCTCTGCCCAAGGGTAACAAAATCTACCTACCACCACCTCTAAAGCACTTGACACATTACATCTTCTTTTAATCCATACAAAACTCAAGTGTAAAAAAGATCATTTGTGGTTTTACAGGGGTTTATGGGGTGGACTACTTGTTTTCTGCCCATTAAACCACAAGTAATTGTTAACAAATAAAACATAATGTGTTAATTAGTGAGCTTTAGAGGTGCTGATTTTGTCACCTCTGGACAGAGACAGGCTAGCTGTTTCCCCCCATTTCCAGTCTTCATGTTAAGCTAAAATAACCGGCTTAGCTGTAGCTTCATATTTAATGCTGTAGACATGAGAGGGTTATCAATTCTGTCGTCTCAGCAAGAAAGCAAATATGCATACTTGCCAAAATGTCAAACTATCATACTATTAAGGTTTAAATGCACTAAAAGTTAGACTGGTGGTGTAATAATAAAGCCAGTAGTCAGCTACAATATACCTCATCATATAATATATTAGTTGATTTTAATGTAATGTCACCTCTCAATTCACTTAGGAAGAAATTACATTGCAGTTAGCAAATACAATGTTAGGTGCTTAATACTTAAAATTCTGTGCGTTTTTTTGTGCTTGATCTGACAGCCGAGGTTCTGTAATTTAGATTCAGCAAAGTAACTGCAATTTCTGTACCTGCTCTTGTGTCAGGCCTCTGTAGCGGATCCCCCCATCCCTGGGAGGCCGGATGATGGCACAGCCTGAGAAAAAGAGAAAAGGAAGAATGAAGGAAGAAAGATGACAAGAGCAGAGAGGGAAAGCTCTGTCTCCAGATAATGTAGATATATTACAGCAACATGATATATTGTCAGTTTAACTGATGCCTTCCTCGCTGCACAAATTACAGTGCTTCATTTAGGTCACTTAGCAGTCTCTGCAGGATTACTTCTGTCCATTAATGCATATTATAAACACACACGAGAAGCAAACACACAAACAGATTCCCGCACGTATTCAATCACAAACACACACAAATTACCTCCAGTTGATGAATTATGTATGGGCACAACAGGAGATGGAAGAGCATAGAGAATAATCAGAAACAATAGCCGTGCCATCTCTGGATCTGAAAGAGAAGGAAGACAGAGGTTTTAGAGAAGTGTGACGGAGAAATTGAGGGTTTTGACAGACAGCAGAGGAAACGAGACAAAAATAAAATGGTTACTGAGGAAATATTCTTACAGTATTAATGCTACAGGCTCTGTCCTCAGATAGTCATTTTCAGTCCACTGCTGCCTGTCTTCTAAAAGGGATTTTGGCTAAAACCTCCCTTTTCAGCCTGCCTGACTGTGCACATAGAGGATGAGCTGCAAGATGAGTCCACTTTTCTCTCTGTGCTTCTATTTGTATTTACAGTGCAGACAGCCCATGCTCAGTTGAGAGCCAGCTTGGCTTAATTTCAAAGGCCTTGTATACAGGGTTTCAGCTGAGGTTCTGATGGCTGATACTGGTATTTTTGTAAAGTGGCTGCCCATGGAAACATTTCACACCAAGGTACAGCTCAATAGACTTGTGAGGGTAGAGCAGCATTTGGAACAGCTTGTGGTTACAAAAGCTCTCCATTGCACAGCATATGCCAGCATAAGTGTTTTTAGGTGTGTTACAAGTTACAATGACCAAGCCCACTTATTCACTGACAAGGAAACTCAGGCATACATTAAAATAGTAATCCACTAAGCATTAAGCATTGCACTCCTGTAACCGAGCAGCAGAACCAGAACTATCGTCTTTTTAATGCAATGCATGCTTTTACATTCACCTACATTACCCACAATGCAACTCAACAGTGGACAGTTGGGTTGGAGATTTGGGTGTGTTATGATAGTAGCTGTTAATGTAGCCTCAAGCCACTAGCCTCAAGCAAAGATGAGAAGCAGGCTACAGAGGTCTGGTAAGCTCACTACTTTTTTATTCCACACCCACAGATTTTCTTCATTTTCAAACTTGTAGTCTTCAGCCGCAACCGAGGTCAAGTGACGTCACTTAATTTGTCAGACTTCACACGGACACAAAAAGCTTTATACAACTTCTTTTCGCAACAGCACTCCATCTGTAAACAGACTTTGATGTGTAAAACCTGAAGATTTACCCTCTGAATAATATCAAGTCATATAGCAACACAAATAGAGCAAATAATTACATTAACTAAACCCAGCAAGACTTCTTCAGCTTTACAAGGATGGTGAAACAACAGGCCGATTAACCGCCACACTGACTGCTAATGTGCCGATTTCATGTTTACGGAATGAGTGTGCTATGGTAACCAGCAAAAAAGCCAAAAGACCCTTGAGTCCTGCGAGCCACAGCACCTCGAGTGCTGGCAGGAAGGGAAACACAAACACATACACAACTGACTGTACCGATGATAAACACACTATATATAGCTGCTCATTTGCAGTTTTGAATAATAATTCTTGCTTTATGAGGTTGTCACACATGCACAAACATAAACATATCCATACACTCTCACACTTAGCAAGGCAGTAAAAGAGGGTAGCGGGCGTGTGTGTGTATGTGTGTGGTG
>NW_023339807.1:21284428-21291635 GCF_004916995.1 Morone saxatilis | reverse complement strand
GTGTGTGGTGAAGTGGGTGGGTGGGTGGGTTGGTGGGGAGGAGGGCAGGTGGGGCATAACAAAGCTAAGCACCACAGTGAGGGAGACAGATGGCACCAAGGCTTGCTTGTGGAAGACAGACAAACTCTGCTGGATACTTCATTAGCATTATCCAGTGTATTTTTAGAGTTCACTGACAAGAAGCATGCAGGAGGTAGACACCACCAGAGAGAGAAGGTGTGTGTGTGTGTGTGTGTGTTGGCAGCGTACAGTGTGTGCTTTTGTCCTGTGTGGGAAGGAGGGAGGGGAGGCTGTAGAGAGAGAAAAGGGGGAGAAAGAAGGACAGCCCAGCAGGAGTCATTAATATCAGTGATCGCACACTGAGCCGGATGAAAGCAAACTATGTGAGTGAGTGTAGCCCAGATGAGGCAGTCTAACCAGCACAGAGCCAGCTAACTCCATCAGCGCTGTGGCTGCAGTAGCACTGAGCAGACAGGGGAGAGGGAGGGGGGGCGTCAACTGGCCTCAAGCTTTAAATGCAATTAAGGCTTCAGCACCACGGACAGCGCCTTCACTGCTAAAAAAAAAAACGTTGCAGCCTTGTTACAGAAAAACCCACCTACAGCCCCTTCCACATTTCACTCCCACCTCTACTGTCACTGATGCACAGACACTGCCGACTTCCTTGTGTGTTAATAATGCCGGAAGCTGCAATGGAAAAGGGATGATCCGGTTCATTCCTGCACCAAAGGACAGCTCACACCTAACGTTCAAAAAGCATGCAGTGGCTATTTTAAAAAGCTCCGGGCAGCTCCACACGGGGCACAAGCACATAGACTCAGAGGCTGTATTTTGTGCATGGCCGAGCATGAACTATGGAGACGTGAGGGTCACAGTAAGGGTGCCACCAACCGTATGCTGCCGGTAGTTACTTGTCGGCTGTTGACGAGGGAATCCGTGATGGCCTGTAGAGGAAGGCCGACCATATTAACAAGCCCGTACAGTCCTCTCATGGATGGGACTCAGAAGTAGCGTCTAGAATAACATCTGTCTAGACCGGCTGCATGGTGTTTTCAAAGAGGTGTAAAATATCATCCTGTTATCCTCTCTTTTATAAACGCATCAATATGTAAATGCAGACAGGATGGTGGTGGTTTTCTTGGAAGAGGGAACTCACAACATATCTGGCCTGTTACCATCGAAAATGTATGGCCTTTGCATACAAAATGAGGAACGAATTTGGCATTTTGTCTAGATGATCTACATGGGAGAGGAAACGGAGCAGTTTCTGAATAAATGTAGTCTTAATATTGCGACCCACAGTAATAGTAGCATCTAGCCCCCTGAAGCAAAGCTGTAGCATGTGTACTTACTATTAGTTTCGATGCGCTCAGTCAAGATAACAGTGCGTCCTCCGGATGGGACCCGCCAGAGAAAGCCCAGTGTCGGATTATTTGGTAGAAATGTGCATCTTTGCAACGATTCTTTATGGCTATATTGATATGGCTATAAATGTGCAAGCTGCTCCGTTCGTACACAGAATGTTACAAAAACAAAACGTATCTTATTCGGGTTTTCTCCACGTATTGCAGTTGCGCATGGCAAAGGTAAGAAATGACAAAAACCCATACAAAAAAAAATAATACATGCACTATATACAAACGCAACCCCATAAACGACGAAACACCGATTCACCACACTCCCCTCCTTTTTTTTCTCTCTCCCCCTCTACGATCTTGAGCTAATTCACGACGTCATGATGGAGACGCACCGTGCGTAACAGTCCCTCTCTCTCACGCATTTATCTGATCCCCCCCTTCCTCCTCCTCCTCCTCCTCTCTAAGATGAAACACGCTAAGGTCTAGGCCCACAAAAGCAAAAAATATCATAATGAATCTTACGAGGAGGATTTGGGTTTATGATAAGCTTGCGGATTCATCCCACCGTGAATAATTATATCAGCGGGAGGACTAGACACGGATGGAGGTGCAGATATGGCGCTGTGGTATTAACAGTGACTACTTTGTTAAGCCCTTTTTCTAAAGCCCTTTGGAGTTAAGTCAACGGAGCAGCAGTCAGTCATTTCTACAACACTGGTCATCTATTAAATCAAAGCCCATCAACTCCTCTATCTCCCCTTCTGTCTTTCCCACCATTCTCTGCTCCTCTTCTGCCATCTATTCTGAGATCAGCATCCTGCTTCATATTTATACATCTGCTGAATAATTGAAGGAAGTCTGGGGAAGACATAACCTCTTCCTGTATCTGTAGAACAGGAATTCACATCCTATCCTGTCTCTTGTCATACAATAATTCATCAAGTCCAAAAAGACGTCACGTAAATATGAAAATGTGGGAATCACACAAGCCCAAGAGGTATGATCTGGTTTATTGATTATACATGTGAGTTGACATTTTGACTAATTCACAAATGCCATTAAAAGGGTGAAGACTATTTGATAAGACGGAAGTGAAGGTTAGGTGTTTCAGATAAACGGCAACGATAAAGATTTAAATACATACCTGTAAGTATCCAGAACATCTGTACAACAAACTTGTCAAATATTCAAATCAGCAACACATGTAACTGTACATGTCAACATTTTCCAGCTTTGTAATAATTACATACATTTACAAGTCATTTCTTGACTTCATTGTTTTGCATCATACACTTTGACAATCAAAGTACAACATCATAAAAGAAAATACAGAAAACAAAAAAAAATTCGAAACTCTTCAAGTCTCATCGGAAACTGCATGACGCAGGTTATTAAAATGTTTTTAAAAATCATAAAAGGGCACACACTTTTAATGGTTCTTAACAGAACTACAGATGAGTTTACGACAAGTACTACTCATGCTAAATGTGTTAATTGTTCTGTGTCAAGGCACACTTCAAATTACAACAAGGGCTTTTTTTTTTCAAAAAGGCAAACAAAAAAGAGAAAATGCATTTGCTGCCAAATAAATCCACTTGAAAAAATGTAAACAATATTAAAATAAAAGTTTGGGAAAGGCTTTTGAATCATAAGACTACAGCATAACAACAAAGAAAAAAGAAAACATGGCGGAGCGTCATCATCTTAGCTTTAATGGTGCCAGTGTTTGTTTCAGCATATAGCCCTGAATACATGTCATAAATGTCAGTTTAAATAGCCAACGAGGAGTGCATGCTGTCGGAGTGGAAAGAGTTAAACTCCATTCAATCTGTTCATCATTTCAGGAATTTTCAAGAAACGCATTCTCTCGTGCCAAAAGTAGCAAAGCACTACTTGCAGCATGTTGGAAATAAATATGAAATGTGAATTCAAACATGCTTTCACTCTGTGCTGACAGAGAACCGTTTTTGTCATTTTTCCCCTACAAACTAACTTGATGAGGGCGGATATGATTGTGGATCTCAGTGTGTAATGGAGAGACCCTGCCACCCTCTTACCTTGAAGCAATCGCTGATAAGACTCGACACGACTGGAGGGGGAAACTATGGAGGGATTTGTTTCCACCAGTCTCTCCAAATTAGATCAACGATTAGCCTGGGAAAATAAGAAATGATGCCTTTCTAAATACGTCCGTTTGAACGGGGCTTTTGATCTTTCTTCACCGTTGCTCCACCATGCTCAAGGAACAAATTCTACCCAGAAGCCCCCACAGGGAGTGAATATACAGTTTACTTGTTCTGGAGGGTTGAAAAGCTCTTTAGATTTCAGTAGTGTTCTATCTAGGCTATGTTAACTATTGATCAGTGTCAGCTTTAGAATAATGTCAGTCATGTGCTTATTTACACCCGGGTATCATACACCTACAACTGCACCGCTGCAGTTTCACATTTGCAGCTAATATATACTTTGGTTGGTACCTATGTTTTTAGGGATGTTTATCCAAATTTCCAAGTTTTTTTTTTTTTTTTTTGATAACTCACATTTTACTTTCAGCGTTCACACCTATGACAGCCTCACAAACTGAAGCTTCGGTGGTGCTGCTTGTAGAACTGCTGCTGACGCTCTTTGGCAGATTTTTCCGTCAGCTTGTCTCTTCTATCGATCACCCCGCCTCTCTCTTTCTCCACCTCATCCCCAGTCACGCTCCCAACATCGCTGAGGTCCCCGAGGTGCTCAATGGAGTCATATTTCTCCAAGTCGGAAGCGATGGTCTGCAGGCTGAACACAGAAAGGGAATCTGACCCCGCCCGCTCCCTCTCCTTTTCATTCTCCTTCTCCTTGTATTTCTCCAGGTCTATGGCTGCATCCACCCGATCTGTCCCCATGGCGCCACCACTGCAGGCTCCGCCTTCTTTCTTAACTCTGATGTCAGACTCCGCTCCAACGGGGGGACTCCGCCCACCGCAGACAGTGGGGCATCCGCCCTCGGCCTGGTCCCTCTCCCTCTGAGCGTGGATCTGCTCGCTGATTTGTTCCAAGTTCCGTAGGGCGATGGAATAGCGGGTCTTGACTTTGGCTACTTGCTTTTCCAGCTGCAGCACTTTGGTCTTGTTCTCCTGGAGTCACACAGAGGGCACAGCAACTTTCATCATTCATTTCAACATTGATTTTATGTCACAACCTACCAGTGACCTCCAGTAAATCCATAAAATACAGAATATATTACAGTAATTTTTTTTGCCAACTCAGCAGCATATTTACAACTCCACAAATAGAACTAAATCAGAAACTAGGAGTGAGAGGATAAAGTACACTGCACAGAGTATCTTGTATGTGCTTCAGGTTTCACAAACAGAGGTATTACTTGGCTCTGTATGTGTGGATTACCTCCAGTATGTGGTTGAACTGGGCCTTGAGCTCAAAGTAAGGTTTGGATTTCACAATAACTCTTTTGAGAGACTTTTGCAGCATCTGGACCCGAGCCTCGGCCTCCTGACAGGCGTGTGTGACACGCATGTGCTCCCTCTCACTGCGGAGTCGCTCCTCCTCGGCTTCATTCACCTGTGGGAGACACAGCGGGGCAGGGTGATTACAAAGGCCACTGCGTTAATAAGTACAAGGCATGTAATCTCTCTTCATACAATTATTGACTAAGCTGAACTACTGAAGGGGAACTCATTTTTACAGGTCTTGGGGAGAACCACTGCATATGTGAACAAGACTAGGTCAAAACCTAGTATATGGCTGGGCGCTGTATGATCAGTGGTAGTGTCTGTGTCAATTCCTAGATATTGAGTGTTCACCTGCCATTTTCTATAGTGGTCCCAGTAATATTTGCTATTAAGGGGTACTGAAGCAGATTACGTGATATAGTAAGCCAACTTTGAGACTAAATGCAGTTGGAAGCTTCCCAATCTATCCTACAATGTTTTATCTTTGTCTTATTCTAATTATAACTATTCTAATTATATTTTAACTCCCCCTGCTCGTTCATTTGTTTCTATCTTTTTCTATGACTCACTCTGTATGGAGTGTTTTCTCAGGGTGGTTGTCATATAGGGTGCTTTAACTGTGCGCACGAGGAGCTGTTTGGAGGCGGAAGTGCCGCGAAGCACTGCCTGCTTTATGTTAAGCATTTGGCGTGTTCAGCCTGGCTATATGAATAGCTAGGCTCGTTCACACCTATTCATTTTGAAAGAACAGGAAATTCCAACACTCGAACGGACCAATGGTGTAACTTTCACTCAGTAAGTCATGGACTATCGCGTTAGTAGGGCGTGGCCTGCTTGCTGCGATCCAGCCAAAAAAGGCTAATGTAGGAAATCACACCCAAATCTCCAACGGAACTGACAGCCAGTTGCATTGTGGGTAAAGTAGACTGCAGGTTTTGAGAAGGAAGAAGATCGTGTGGAAGACAGCATCTATGGTTCGACTTCATTTATCTGAACTGTCCATTTTGAGTCTGACAGTGTTATAGGAGTGCAATGTTACATCGACGAAGTACTCCTTTAACGAGACTGTTGCTCGTTCATCAAGTACATGTAACAATGATCAAATAAACAAGTATTGGACCAGCACTGATTAAGATTCTTGTTTTATTCCTTTGTCACTATCCACCATATATATCCTACTAATCCACTGAAGCCAGGCCTGGTATCATTTAACACTATTTGTTTTGTTTTGTTTTGTTTTGTTACCTTGGAGGTAGCATGGTTGAGCATCTCCTGCCAAGTTGGATCCAGGGTGTTCTTCCCATCAGCCATCAGGCCCTGCTCTGCCACATAGACCATCTCCCTGGCAGCTGTGTGCATAGAAACTGCTCTTTCATAGCTCAAAGCTGCCTTCTGGGTCTCCTGCTGGGCCTAAAAAGAGCAAACAAAACTTTAACAGCCTACATAAGTGGAAGGACATGACACCCTGTCCTGTTAAGTCCAATTAAATCAGATCTCTGCATTGGAAATCGTAGGCCAATTTAAAATGGTTGGGGTTTATTGAAATTAAGTCCACCAGGCCAATAAATGTAGGAAAAGGTAAGGTAAGTAGAGGGAAAACAAATCAATTGTCTTTCAAATATCTCTTTAAATGTTTATGTTTAACTGTTAAGATTTCCCCTTCAGGCAAATCAAACACAGGTAGTGCTCCTGTAGGAATAAAACAAGTATCCTGTGTCCAGACACGGGCTACATCCAGTTAAAATGGATCACACTTCACAGGCATATTGAATGAGTTCTCTTCTCTGCTCTGGTGTGTATGGGATCTGTAAGCCTATATGCACATTGGCAAGGACTGTAAATGCTTCACTGCAGCCAGGAATCATATTTGTAGTAACACAACACTACATATGTAGACAAATGCATCCCTGACCAACTCCAAATGCTGCCTAAACAATCAGATCTCACATTTTTCAACAATGTATTTGGGAGCTTTCCTCCTGCTAAAGAGAAACAGGACTAAAGGGTGAGGTTTCTTTTACAGGCTGATTCATGCTGATTCACATTGGCCAATTATAAAAAACAGGTAAAACTGTTTTTCTCTTGCTCTCCACACTCCTGGATCTTGTAGTGACAAAGTGTCTAAGGACACTAAAGAAGGCCTTGTTTACATTGATGCTAGGTGTGTCCAAGCACTAGAAAGAAAGTCTTTTATTGTCATATTCACAGCATATGTATACACCATTTACAGCACTTTTACATACATGAAATGAAACTTTGCCTCTGCATTTGACCCATCCTATATACATTATTATATACATAGGCGCAGTGGGCAGCCTAGGTCGCCCGGAGAGCAGTTAGGGGTTAGGTGCCTTACTCAAGGGCACCTCGGCAGTGCACAGGAGGTGAAAACTGGCA
>NW_023339807.1:21267166-21284406 GCF_004916995.1 Morone saxatilis | reverse complement strand
GTCCACACTCCATACTGTGGTCTGCGGGGCTTGAACCGGCGACCCTCCGGTTCCCAAGCCAAGTCATTACACACTGACATACTGCCCCCCCATATTCATGTTGTAAATTCTTGCATCTAAATATAGTTAACTGTAGATTTCCTGAAAGATGTAGATACTACAGGTTCCCTTCTAAACACGTGGGACACATGCTAACATTTTTAGACACACATATCGCTCGAGTGTACCTCTTTTGCAAGGCGACGCGCTTCATAGTAGGGTCTTGCTTTCTCTATACAGCCACCGAGCTGAGAGCTCTGAGCATTCAGCTTCCTGGCAGACTCTGTGAGGATCTTCCGGTACCCTGATCTGGCATCCTGGATGGTTAATGCATGAAAATGACAAGATTAGATTTACTTGTAATGGAACGACTGATTGGATTTCAGCAGGAGTGTGCCTGCAAGTGTGCAATCGGTTCACTGAGTATCAAGCTATCAGCAACAATACATTTTCCATTTTAGTTCCAGCTTTTCCACACTTTGTGCTTAGAGATCTTGAAAACAAAACTGTCATATTGATTGGCACATTGTGGGTAGACTACTAAAATATTTAACAACAGAGACAGACTCTCAAGCGATTCCCTGCATGGTCGTAATTTTTACATTTGTCATTTGTTTTGTCAAGATCAAAGCGTCTTTATTTAATCTGTTTTCCATATTTTTTTTAATCACGTGTAGGAATACTGAACGAAAGCCCCTAATTGGGTGGAAACTATTTTTACTTACATCCAACTGCAGTTCTAGTCTGTTGATTTCTGCACTGGCTTCATTGAGATGCTCCAACTCTTCCTGTGGGGAAAGAAAAATAATGTACTTCTTTAGGCCCTTAACACTGACTTATCATATGTGTCATAATTACACTCAAATGCAATAACGCTGCAGTGATTTGAATGTAACGATAATGGCAAGCGAGGCACAAAGTGGTGCTGAAATGGCGTTGCACTTCACAGGTATGTGGAAATGTCTGACAAGATAATCACTTTTGATCTGAGAACCAGATTTGCACAGATTATAGACGCGTAGCTACCTCTCAACCAAAAGTAATTCAGTGTTACCCAACCAAGTACTGTTAGCAATAATTACAGCCTGACTGATTCTATTCAATTTAAATTATTGAGTGTTATTGGCATGAAAAGACAATACTTATATTAAGAGTTATAAAAGAGATAACATCAATAATAATAAATGTATGAATGTGTACATATTTGAACAACCACAAACCCTATTAAATAGGGCATTATAACACAAATATGAATTAAAAAGCAAACAACAACAGTCAATTCAACATTAAAAACAACAAGCAGTATTTTATTTGGTGCTGTTTTACTAGATGCCCCTGAAGTGCTCAAATATTTAGCTACCAATGTGCAGCAAATGTGTTTTTCTCCTCATAGATGTTTGAGTTAGTCCTTTTCTGACTGTGATACAATTTAAGGATATGCATGTAGATGTTGGATAAGAATAAAGCTCTAATTTCTGCACATTTGTCGCAGTGTGCATGTGTCTCCACTGCCTGTCCTCCCCGGGCAGCCAGGTCTGTCTCTACGTCCAGACTGTGTCCACTGACTCTGCCCCTCCTCGGTGTCTCGATCAAAATGTCCACCTGGCTTGATTGAGGTTAGATGACAACCAAACAGAGCAAACATCAACCCTCATACCTGGATTCTGGGGTCCAGTTCCTCCTCGTAGGGGCTGTGCAATTGCTCTCCCACGCATTTCTGTTTGTCACTTTCGCTCTCCTCGCAGGCGTCCCTGAGCGCCGACTCTAGGGAGTTTCCATTAGTTTCAGCGGCTTTGACCTCCTCCTCCTCCCCGCCGGGTATAACCTCCCTCCAATCCCCCCCATCTGACTCCCCGGACCCGGCGGGGCTCTCTCGCAAGTCGCCCGGCTCCATCCCCAGGCCAGGCGGATCCGCTCGCTGCAGCGTTAGCGCAGACGCGGTGGCTAATTCACCCCAGAAGCAGCCCGGTCCTACTATTAATAACAAACAAACGAGTATGATACAGCAGCTGTGAACGCATGAATTAACTCCAGTGGTTAGCGACTGTTTCACCGAAACACGAACCCACTGAAGCCCGCCTCGCCTGCAGCCTTAGCACTAGCAGGCTAACAGACTAAAGGCTGCTTTTCCAGCAGACAGGTGAGAACAAACAGGTGAAAAAGAGGCGAAAGGTAAAAGGAGGCCAGTGGCTGTGTCCTCCCTCCATTACAGGTGTTTTCCCCTCCATGTCTTACCGGTTCCTTGTTACTTTAGCTAGGCTAGCTAGCTAGCGGTTTCGGTCTCACATCATCATTACAACTGAGGTAAACAGACGAGGGTAGTTTGGGCCAGAGCGGCTACCGTAGACGACACAGCCGACACTGTCTCACAGATTTAATGGAGAGAAAAAAAAGGAAACTAGTTCCTGTCATGGCCGAGTGGTGCAAAACGTGTACATGTAGTTAAATATTGTAATAACCTGGTTTTAAATATCGTTTTTTAATGCAAAACAAAGATGTTTAATTTCTTTTATACGCGCATTTTACGTTGCAAGTTGCTCCAAGCTTTGTGATTTTTTATAAATGACTTGAAGATTTGCTTTAAAGCCTTAAGACAACTTAAAGAGAAGTGCCTTAAGTCCCTCTAAACTATAATATAAATACCCTTTAAGTTAACTTAACTTACATAAGTTATATTTTAGATGTTTGTTTTGGTTCATTTTGTAATGGTAATATATATATTGGGTGGTTTTATTGTTAGGTATGCTTCCACTGATAATGCCTGTTTGTTACTTCAAGAAGCTTTAAAAAAAAATAATTGTAAAACCTGTCTGTTATCACTATCACTATCTTTCTAGAAATTTAATCTTTCAATAGTACTGTTGTTTTCCCTATTTTGTTTCCCCTTACGTGGCATTTAAATAGTGTGATTCCACACTGTCCAACAGTATCATGTTTATTCTGTATCTGCTATTTCCAACCCTTTACTGAAGTTATATCATGAATACACACAGAGAAATGTTCTAGATGTTCCAGTCTCACAGATTTGGTATGATTGGAAACACTGGGAGCTCTACTAGAATTTAAAGCTCCCCTATATACATGTATTAAGACATATAAACAAATACTCTGCTTGGAACAATAGAGTTTCCAAGAAATTATACTTTTTATTTCCACATTAAAATCCTTACAAAAGGCATGTACTCCTTCTACTTTATTAAAAATACCAGAATCTATTAATATGCACATTTTGTTCTTCTCTAATGTTTTCCTGCTAGACACAAGATGTCTCCGTACTGTCATGTAAAAGCTCCATTCTCAGTGTGTGTGTGTGTGTGTGTGTGTGTGCACAGCTGGCTTCAAGTATCTACAGTACAGAGAAACTTTCCACTCTGAGCAGATGAATGCAAAACATCCTTCCAGTGTCAAGCTCTGCACAGTGATATCACCTGGTAATAGTGCAATGCATTACATATATTGTGAACAGAGAGCACAGTGTTCTCCCTTTAACTACCTTTAACTGAATTAAGCAACTCATTAAACAAGTGTATTGTTTTTTTATTCCAAAAAAAACAAACACAAATGCTGTAGTTTGCAAGGTTACAAACCTGCAAGGAGTACATTTGAAAAATCATTAAACAAAATTATTTGACATTAAAATGTAAGCAGGAAAAGTGATTTTCATAGAGGACAAACACTGAGAATCAAATGACGGATTATACTGCAGTTATGACCAGTCACCACAAATATAAGCAACCATACCACAGATTATGTTTTCATATTTGTATCAGACATAAACATTTCACATAGGATACCAGAAATTGCAAATAATTTAAACAAAAGTGGCAAACTAGGTAATTGCATTAAATGCATTAATGAATGTCATGTGCACAATTAGCATTTTATAAAAAATAGATCTCTGGTGAGTAACAGCAGTTTTGTCTAACGAACTGTTTAGGCTGTATCCTACACTGTAAGAAACATTTTGGAATAATGAAAAAGACCTGAGTGGCATTGGCAATAAACCCTACACCAGAAAAGAGAGACAATCCATTCTGCATTATCAGGGACAATAAACTAGATCATTCAAAGACAAACTTTAAGGACATCAGTCTTTGGTCTGGAATGCTTTGCTTTCCCCAGCTGACATTTACAAAAAGACTCGATTATGTGGATCATCAGCTCCAGGTGGTATCGTACTTGGTCCATCCTGGAGGAGGGGCTAAGTAGATTCTATGTCCTCGTGAGATGAAACTGACAACCCCTCTGTATCCTGCCCTTGGGACTCCAGACTTCAAGTCTTCCATGATTCCCAGGTTCTTGGCCATCACTTTGAAACTGTCCTTACTTGAGTATTGAAGGCGGAAGGGCCCAGGTCCTTTTAGCGTACCCTGCTTAACATCTTCATATGTAACCACGGGAGCACTGTAAACTTCCTTCTCAAAAACCTCTCTGTACGTCTCCTCTTTCAAGTAACTCAGGTCTAACTTGGTGAAAGGCACAAATTCGGTATTCAGTTTAATATAACGCAGATACTTGTCATAAAACTGACCCAGGCTCACACCTTGCCGGCCAAAGGTCAAAGTTCGTGAGATCTCTGGGCGTATACAGGCACGGTTGCGGCGCTGGTCTGGGTGACGCATCCAGTCGTCCCAGAATGAAGCGGGCCACTTGGGCTCCAGCTCCTCCCACACCTCCTTGAGGAGCATCCACCCCAGGCCAGGGAAGAAGTCTGTCCGGTAGAGCAGGTTAGCTTTACCTGGATCCACGTAGCCATCCCTGCCATTGTCATTCCAGGCTGACACACACCACAGACTGGGGTCGGATTTCAGGAGTGGCAGCGAGGCTCGGAAGTACTCAAAGAAGTCTGGCGCCACCTAGAGTAAAGAGAGGAATACATTTCAGTTTACAAGCCCCCTGTCAACAAGTTAAATCAACAGTTTTAAGGCTACAATAACTTAAAAGCTGTAACATGTGGATCCAGTATAAAAGAATGAACATTTACATTTATCCATGGCCTTTTTAAATTGTATGTAATAATAAATAAAAGCATTAACTGGAGCAATTATTGATGACATGATTACCTCCAGGTCATCCTCTACAATCACAACCGAGGAATGAGAGAGGGTCTTGAACACCTGGTTGAGAGCCCAGCGGTAATGCCTGGAGATTTTGTAGTAACCCTGAAACTTCTTGTGCTGCGGTGGCACGGCGATATCCGACAAGTCCGGCTGTTTCAGATGAGTTACCTGACTTCCATAAGAACGAATAACCTCAGCGGTCTCGGCGTGTCCACAGTCCTGACTCACTATGATTGGGTGAAGCTCTGCTGAAGGACGATGCTGCAGGAGTTTGTCCAAGCAGCGTCTCACTGTGACTCTGTTACAGGCGATAACCAGGATAGGAATGACAGGTTGACGACGGGGGACGGCAACCTTCGGCCCGTCTTTGTTTGGCGTCTCCCACAGCGACTGATGATTCTGGATCTGCAGCAGGATTTGTTTCTGCCTTTCAAGTTCTGCTTCGAACGTGTCCGCCATTCGGAGCACATCCCCCACCACGTCATTAGTAGGCCTTTCACCCACTTCTCCCTGCCCTCGGCCAGGCTCGCCCGGCTGGCCAGGTGGGGGTCTTCCCCACAGCAGTAACACCAGTATGGCGTTCCAGGTGATAAACAGGAACGTACCACAAAGAATGAGAGAGCCTCTCTTGCGGATCATGGCACAGAAAATCCAAGGGAGGGAGGTGGGTTCGAGAGGACAGGGTCTGAATAGAAAGACGTGTCCTTGTCACAGACAATAGGAATGGGATATGGGAAGGGCAGCCTGTGTATCATCACAAGTGCATGATCAAAGATCTGGGGGTCACACCTAGTTGGCTCACTGTGCAGTAACTAAAGTTTAGTAAAGCGAAGATGGAGAAAATACGACGAAGGGCAGGACACATCTTGCAGTGAAGTGGTGATTCTGAGAGAGCCTCAACTTCCAATATCATCTTCCATCTGAAATCAGAAGAACATCATGTACTTTAAGCACGCATAAAGGACTGCAATAAAAGTTCGAGTCAAAGAGGAAATCACACATGAAAAACACAAAAAGGCAAATTTATGTAGCTCTAAAGAGGAAGTTGCCTCATGTGAACCGGAGTGACGATTCATTGAACTGTCTAATCGATTTTCTCTTATCACCTGTGGCTGTCTCGCCAAATAGGCCAAGCGGTGCGTTATTGAGACTGAATAACCATAAAGCACCGACTCCTGACCCCGCTGTCCACCCTGTCCTCGACACACAGCCTCCACTCGACACACTGTAAATACTGTAGCTTGAGGAGGAGCGTGTTGAAATTAGCCCATTACCCTGACAGCGCGTCCACTTCTTCCTCTTCGGACCATTTTCTCCGCCGCTTCTTCGATGACAACCTGCGAAAGTTAAACGACTGCAGCCGAGAGGCCGTGTGGAGCCGACGTAGAACTGCTCTCTCGGTAGTTTCCCGGCTGTAAAAGCAACTTAACGCCCCTTAGTTTGTCTCGGTTCTCGCAAGACTGGAAGAGGAGGAGGAGGAGGAGGAGGAGGAGAAAAAGTAACACGACGACTTCCTGGGTAAGCGGGCAGTCACGGGAAGTCCCGCCCTAACTGTCACCTTGAGACATTACACAATAGTTTACCGTCTGAGCTGCTCTCTGGAGCTAATTAAGAGGCATTTTGATGTCTTTGTAAAAGATGTGTGTGTCTTTTTTCCCATACCGTGGCTTCTATAGATTAAAATACATTTTTCAGCTCAGTTTTCAGTGGATTTTAATGTTAATAGAGATCTTACCTAATGTGTTTTCTGCATGAGCTGCAGAGAAGTGCATGTAATGTGCAATTAAATAATAAAATGGATATTCCTTTCCTTCTGTCTACCTGATTACAAACATACTCAGTTATGATGTTATTACGTTTTTCCACCCCGTAATATCTATTGGGTGTTTGAGTAGCAGTGGTCGACTGTAATTAGCTATTAACTCAAGTACTGTACTTAAAAGGGCCAGTGTGTAGGATTTAGGGCCATCTACTGGTGTGTTTGCAGATTGCAACCATTTGCAGATTACTGAGTCTTTACAAAGGTGTAGGATAAACTATGGTGGGTGCAAAATTCGCAAAAAAAAACATGACACGCTTTTATCTAGTGCCAGCGTTTGGTTTGTCTTATCTGGGCTAGAAATATGGTGGTTCAAGATCGCGGCCTCCCTGGAGCAACCCGCTCTCCTGCAGTTTAAAATGGCTCATTCTAAGGTATCAAAAAGGCAACAATTCTTATTAGGGCGATTATACACTAATAAAAACATACCTATGAATATTATTTTCAATTTCTGCCAATAGATCCTTCCAAAGGTTACATACTGGACCTTATACGCGTATATATATATATATATATATATAGTGTACTATAGTGTATATAGTGTAAAAAGCACAATTAGCCGTTTTATGGTGATTTAACTATTTCTGTTTGTGTTTTTTACAAGTAGGTTATTGTACGTAACGAGATAAAAAGTGTTGATTATTGATGTTTAGAACTGCAGGCAGATGGATTTTATATGACAGAGCCAGATTGGCTAGCTGTTTCCCTCTGTTTCCAGTCTTTATGCTAAGTTATTCTAACTTGCTGGTTGCAGTTATGTCACACAGTAATTACCATACAGATAATATCTGCGGTTCAAAGATAAACAGGTGCTCTTCAGAGTTGACCAGCCAGTTTACACAAAAGATGGTATTTGTCTGGCATTTTCCTTCACACGTGGGGATGGTATGGACACTTTTAAAACACCAGTTGGCAATTCAAGTGTAATTCAATATTTACAGCTTCTAATCATTATGGACAGTTTATTTACACATACAGTGTTTGTGGCCTTTCACAGTAATCACAAACATGTTCAGAAAAGAACGCAAAACAGGCAAGTTTGTCCTGTTTCCTTAATGCAGCTTTGAGTCTGTGTCCTGTGTCCTGTTGCTTTCCTTGTTTTCCTTCATTTCTTCACTTCACTGCATGTAAACCAACTAGAATGTGCCCCAGTGTTTAGTTTTATCTTCACCATTACTTACCAAGAGGAGAGATCACTCTTCCTCCACTTTAGTATCAGATCTAAAGCCCATCCACGCCTGCCCCCTTCAGGAATTTGTTCCCTTGATGAACAAGCCTACAGTGAATGATCACATTTGGTACAACCTGCAACCTCTGACCCTGCTTGGAGGCGTGCCTACGTCCACCATAATGGTTTGGACTATTCCCTGCTCCACTGCACTCAAGTGGAGGTCACCGCCCGCTGTCACGTGGCCTTCTGGACTCAGTGTATATATATATCAGGCTTGATTGGGCTGCTAGTAGGAGGGTTCTTCAGGACCAGTTTGCCTTTATTGGGCTTGAAGCGGATGGACAGAGCCCTCTGCATGTCTGTTGTCAACGTTATCGTATGTGCAGAAACACACAGCGCACTCCTCCGGTCACTCTCTACCTCCATCCTGTCTCGTCTCCTCACTCCTCCCTCGCTGCCTCCTCTCTCCCTGGTCTCTGCTGCCTCTTTTCACCCTCTCTGATTCAGTGCTCTTCGATCTCCTCACTTTTGCAGGCTTCCTCTTCCACTGGTCCTCCTTGCTGTTCCTTTCTTTCTGTCTTGAGTTTGGGTTTAACATTAGGGGCCTGTCTGGCTCAAAGGCTCTGGCTCAAGCTCTCTTCAGGTCTGTTTCCAGTCTTTATGCTAAACTAAACTGGTTGCAGTTGTGTCATTTCCATACAGATATGAAAGTGGTAGAGTCTCATTTAACTCTATAAAAAAATAAATAACTGTATTTCCACAAATTTGAGGAACTTGTACTGTAGTAGTTGTTGAAGATAGGCTGTTTTCATTTCATGCTACATTTTTAAACTTTTTTATAATTCAGAAGGGGATATTGCATTTTTCACTCTACATTTATTTGAACTGCATTCAAAATACAAAATAAGCTTTTGTGCAAAACACACAGGCTAAGGTTAAAAATAAAATGTCCTGCCATATGATGTTTTTTATTTTTTATTTTAACTATCCACCAGGAGGGCTAAAGTAAAATCTAGGACTACAAAGAAGGCATGTGTTTGTTTTACAGGTATTTATTGTTGCAGTATTGCTTAGTACTTGAGTACTAAAGCAAAAGAAAGTGCTCTAGAACAACCAGTTGTTTTCTTACATCACTGGGTTGAAGTCCAGATGTGGTTTGTGTTTTGTGAAAGCCAGGTAGAAGTCAATAAATAAGGTTAGATCACAGTGTGTATTTTTGGTGCTCAGGCCTTGGACTTGGACTCTCTATCAGGCAGGTCTGTCCTTTGTGATCCTTTGTCTAGAGCCGGAGTTGTTCTGGGTGGAGATGGGGCCAATAGAACTGTGGATTTTTCTTTTCTTTTCCTGAAAGAGGGTGTATAAAATTATTTCATACAGTAACTACAGCAACACAAAGGATGTGGTCTCGTTGGTATCAAATTAAGTCTTGTGACACTCACCTGCAGGGCATTGTTTTTTATGTTTTCCTCATCCTGTTGGCTCAGCAGGTGCTGTGGCGCATCTTTAGGGCTGCTGCTGGACCTACACAACACCCCCAGCTTCAAAAACATCAGTTCTGACACCAGAGCAGTCAAAGATAAACAGGTACTCTTCAGTGTTGACCAGCCAGTTAACACGAAAGACGGTATTTGTCCTGCATCTTCCATCACACATGGGGACGGTATGGACACTTTTAAAACGCCAGCTGAGGATTCACTTATTTCCTGAACAAATACCAGGCCTATCTTACAGATCTGCATATGTGTGTGCATATATGTGGTATATGTTTTGTATTTAATCATTTGAATTACTTTAGAGCATTTATCTACTCCAGGCAGGTTGGATGTTAGTCTGCGTGCCAATTGACGCACCAGCGCGTTTTGGACACCAGGCACAGCTGAGTGCGCGTCCCCTGGGGATTGCGAAAGTTTTGGATGACATAATTTATTACTTTCCCTGGATTTTTTTTGCTTGCGCACTTTACCATCCACACAGGGTGACTTAAACGCCACAGTCAGTTTTCTCCACACCACAACACGCTCTCCCTGGAGAAAAGCCTCCCACGCTGAACCCTGATCTGGCAGGGTGCGCTCAGCCGGCGAGTCGCGCACCACGCCGCCGGCTAGTCCGAGGCTGTAAACCGAGGTGGCAGGCCGCTTGGTCGGCGGATTCCTGGTCCAGAGATTCCCCCGACACCGGAGAACAGCAGACAAGGCAGAGGCAGAGGGAGTGGAAGCCATAGTGGTCGATAGTATCCACAACAGTCCGTCTCTGTTTCAGGATTTTGGCGTTTAACCTTTATCCAAGCGGGCACATAACGTATAAAGCTTAATTTGCGTAAGAAGTGGATTAGAGGAGGGGGATCTTTTCTGCTCTGGACCATAAGACCATATTTGCCTCGATAGCCGAGGGGAGGGGTGGGGGTTTGGGGGTCAGGTAGGTGTGTCTTTAGGCAGTGGTGGAAAAAGCAAAGTCCTGTATTCGAGTACAGAAGTATGAAAGTATTATCAGCAAAATGTACTCAAGTATCAAGAGTAAAAGTAGTTATCACACAGAACCCCCCTCTAAAAGGAGCATACAATGGAAATACTCAAGTAAAGTGCAAGTACCAGAGGATTAATCTTGAGTAAATATACTTTTCTCCACTGTCGTTAGAGAGAGCATGCAAGTGCAATAAGTGTCAAAGTATATATATTTATCTGTTTTACAAACTAAAGTTACAAGTTAATAGTACATTACTCTCCTAATACACAGGCCAATCCTGTTATTTCTAATTTGTCTATAAGTTTAAAGACAGTCACTGAACACTGTATATGTATCATAAAGACCGAGTTCAATTTCTCTTATGTCATTCCTGCAGTTGTTTTTCACGATTTACATGTCACATGTTTTGTGCACACCAAGCCAGAGACGGATGGCATGTTAAAAGCGATCACATATCTTGTCTCATTGTCAAAACAGACAGCTGATCTCCTGAGTAAGCCAGAAGAAATGTTATGGAGGTAATAGGTGACACTTGTGCTGTCCAACGGGTTTGTCAGTCTACAGAGGCCAGAGGCACAGCTGAGGAGAAATTCAGTATCCAAACCCTGTTAAGTGGTCTGTGTGCACCACTAGAGGGCATCATGTGTCTAAAGAAGCCCTGCAGGTTTCTAAAAAGGCAATAGGCAACAAATCTGTTTCTGAATAGTTTAGAGAAATAAAATTGCCTTTATGTGTTTTTGAAATACTGAGCGATACGTATTCAATGCCTCAAGAATGCTTTATTTGATGACACGATGGGAAATAGTCCATTAATATCAGTGAAAAGAAAAAATACTTACAAATATATATCATCTATGGTTATGTACAATGTATTAGTCTATAAACAAAATTTGTAAGATCTAGAAATCCTGAACTGTTGGAAAATCAGCCCGATGAAATCAAAACCTACTAAAGTCTTTCCACCACAGAATTTAGTGCATTTCAATATTTTACAGCTTCTTAATCATTATTTATAATATTATTTATTTACACATACAGTGTTTCTGGCTTTTCACAGTAATCACAAACATGTTCAGAAAAGAACATAAAGATAGTTTAAGAAACATGTACACGTTTGTCCTTTTTCCTTCATGTACAACTTTGAGTCTGCATGTCGTTCGTTTACAAAAATGTTGCTGTCCTTGTTCCATTTCTTTGCCTCACTGCATGCAAATCAGCTGGAATGTGTCCCAGTGTTTAGTTTTATTTTCACCATTACTCACCAAGAGAAGCAATCACTGAGAATACAACAAGTTTAGTGTCATATTGTCTCCCTCAACCTACAGCCCGTCCACCCCTGGCCCCTTCAGGGAGGGGATCCACCTCCTGGTGGACCGAATGATGTTTGGTTGCCTTGATGAACAGGCCTACGGTGACTGACCACATTCGGTATAATCACAAAGGCCAGAATCCCCACCAGCATGAGCGTCACAGTGATGGTGATGATGGACGCCACCACTGCATAGTAGCACTGGTCCGAGCGGAACAACCTGCGCAGGCGACCTCTGACCCTGCTTGGAGGCCTGCCTACGTCCACCACTGTGGTTGGGACTATTCCCTGCTCCATTGTACTCAAGTGGAGGTCAGCACCTGCTGTCACCTGGCCTTCTGGACTCTTTTTAGGCAGGGTGAGGATATTAGACTTGATCTGGCTGCTAGGAGGAGGGTTCTTCAGGACCAGTTTGCCCTTATTGCGCTTGAAGCGGATGGACAGGGCCCTCTGCATGTCTGGCGGGAGTTTCCCTATGATGTCCTGATTGTTGCCCAGGCGGGGCAGGTCCTTTCCGTGAGGGAGGTCAGTCAGCTCACGACATACAGGGCAGGACAGGGTCTTGAGCTCAGGAGAGGTCACGTTTATGCGAGCAAGGCACTCCAGGCAGAAGGTGTGTCCACACACCAGCAGCTTTGGGGTCTTGAATACGTTATCGTATGTGCAGAAACACACAGCGCACTCAGTGTCCTCCACATCATCCTGAGGGGGTTTCACCTTCCTCCGGTCGCTCTCGCCTTCCCTCCTGTCTCGTCTCCGGGCCTCCTCACTCCTTCCCCGCTGCCTCCTGTCTTCCTGGTGCCTGTCTCGTTCTCTCCTCCTGCCTCTTTCCACCCTCTCTGAGTCAGTGCTCCTCGATCTCCTCACTTTTGCAGGCTTCTTCTTCCACTGGTCATCCTTGCTGTTCCTTTCTCTCTGGCTGAGCTTGGGTTTGACGTTGGGGGCCTGTCTGGCTCCATGGCTCTGGCTCCTTCTCCCTTCGGGTCTGTGTCTCTCCTCGTCATCGCTCATGTTGTAAGAATGTTGTTGCTGTGGGAAATGAGAGCTTGGGTGAGTCTGCTGACTTATAGAAACTAGCAGAGCAGGAAACAAACTGTTGGAATTTACCTGCACAGTCACCATTGCTGTCATGATGATGAAGCAGTAATGCCTAATCTCTTCCTATCTAACATATCTATGGCATTCAATTGCTATCTGTTTATTTTTCTTATTTATTACACATGCATGTGGTGCTTTTGCCTTGATAATCAGTTGCTATATTTATTTAATAGGCTTTCCTGCCCAGAAATCATCAGCAAACACACCTGCAGTAAGAGCTGCAGAAAAAGGGGTTTCAAATAGGTTTTAGGTAATGGGTATTCTTATAACTCTGTCTGTCTTAGTGGGTTGAAACCTAATAAGTAAAACTAAACCAAAGGTGACATTGCTGTGTGACAGGGCTTCATTGTTTTGGATCGTCACAGAAAACATTCCATCAGACACGTCCATAGTCATAGTACATAGCCAGTCATTAACTCAAAGTTTTTAACCAGCAGGAGCAACAGAATTCAAATTCCAGCAGCTGATTTCCTTCAAACAGTAGACATGTTTACATTTGGAACAAGTTTAAGCTAAGTTTCTCTTCATTAAGAATTCAGAGGCTTTAAAACAAGAGGTGTGAGCTTTCCAGCTAAAAGCGGCAGAGAAAACCTTTGTATGACAAAGAACAAGACAGTTTGCAAACACTCTCTCTCTCACACACACACACACAGACACACACACAAACACTGACCTGCTGAGGTAGATGAATGTTGGAATCACGTCGTCATCAAACTTCATTACAAAAAACAAACAAATGTACTCTGGAAGTCTTTTGGTGCGTCTGTAATCCCAGTTCTCCTGTTCTGTTTGTATCTTTGCTCTCATATCTGGATTTTAATTATAACACGGCACTGCCTCCTCTAAGCCCTCCTCCTAGCTGTCTCCCGCCTTCCTTTTATTTTCTAGTCAGACCAGTTGGACCAGCTGTGAGGAGTGCTTTTAACTGTTGAAATACGTAGATAACCAGGTCATTTACTTAGATAACTTTAATATCTCCTTACAGAGCAGAACCTACATTATACTTGTATGATAGTATTGCATAAAGGCAGCTGTGCCAGTGATCATAGCTCAATTTTCAGTCAATTATCATTATCAGTCAATTAAGAATCAGACAAATATTGCTCAGCCTTTGTTGTTGAACTGAGCATTCAATGTCAGATATATGGTGTCAGTGACGTGAAGGGTCACACGCTTGAGAAGCACATGAATTTATTTTTGCTTTATGCGACTGTATGTGTGATATGAATCAAGGAAAACAATAGTGACTGTTGTGAAAATTCCACTGTGGCTGCATAAAAAAGCCAAAGGTACTGTCAACACCACACGCATCAGCACCTCATACCTGTCATACCTCCACCGCTCTCGTCACTTTGTGAGTTTACCACCCAAACAAGAACAGCTACCTATCAAGACCTCTTCTCACTGCACAGTCCTGGTTACTCCCTTTTCATCTGAGCTTCCTGAATATTTGAGGATACACCCTGACTGACATGACAACTCATGAAATGGCAAAAACTGGGTTAAACATTTTGCTTTGCTTTGTCCAAGAGCTCTTCCTTAAACAAAGTGGTGCGTCACTCTCTATGTAACAAAAACATGCAGCTATGAGGGCCTGAGAAGGGACTTTAAAATTAGTATTCTTATGAGGGATGCATAATGGTGTAACATATTTTGTATTCAGTTACAAGTTAAAGATTAACACACAAGTGCTATTCCAAACTAAATAAATGTTTATTGTATTATTTCTCTCCGATGTTCTTTTATTTATATAGCACCAAGTTTTTCTTTCTCAGGACACTTCATACAGAGCATGCCTAGATGGTACTACTATTTTCTTGCACCTAGTGACTTTGTACAATATTCTATAGCAAACTTAATTCCAAACTCACATAGTCCCTTTGTATTAACAAGCCTGACAATAAGATATTTAAATACAGCGTCTAAATATAACTCTAAGAATAAAAGTATATTTACTTTGGTGTAAGTGGTGTAACTAAAACCAGAAAAAAGCCTGAGTCAATCTTAACAGGTAGTAAATACTAAAGTAATGATGACTAATCACTGAGCTGCAAACCAACTGAAAAAACAACAAGTGGTTGTAAAACTTTATTGTCGTAGAAAAATGAAAATAAAGGAGCTTCAGACAAGAATGAAACTCATTTTAAAGTGAGTCTTTCCAGTCAAAAATCAATTTGCACACTTTAACAATGTGCTGTGTCCACAAATGCACACTTCGACAAAGCCCCTATATTTAGTGGAAAAAGTAGGACAACAGTCTCACGTTCATTAATGAGCTGAAAAAGCCACCCAGTGAATCCGTACTGCTGCTGTTGATGCAGGAAAGTCAAATCCAAGTGCATTAATGTTTCCTCGTTGTGGCCCAGATGACACGGCTGGTTTACGATTAAACCAGTCAGTAAGTTTGTGACCCACTTCTCATTGGACCCATCTCTCTGCTCCATGCATTTAGATTTAATATGTTAAATGCTGATACTGTTTCAGCACAATTATAAATGGCGTATCAATCAACAGCAGAAAACAATTTCACATGTGAAGACAGGCGAGAACCATGTAGCTGTTTATGTACTGAACTGGTACCAAACAACGACATTTTCCACAGATTTCCTCTTTATTTTTATGCAATTTCTATACTTTCAAAGTCATATTTCTACTTTTACCCTGCCCTGAGAGAGGAAGGGAGTGTTTCTTTTTGCCATCTGTCCCCTGAGCCTTGGTCTCCTCTTCAGCCCAGCTCCTCTTTTGTTTTACCCTGCTTGCGGGGCATCTTCTTGCTGCTGCTGTCCTCCAGCTCTTTGCTCTTGTAGTAGTGAGGAGCCACTTCAAGCAGCCAGCCGCTCTCTATCTCAATCACCTGTGTGCATGGGGAGAGAGATTAATCAGTGTTTTTCTACAGGCAGGGCTGCAGTTAAATATTGCACAGGAACGAACGTCACACTTCCTCATTAGTGTGCTGTCTCATTCCCACAAGCAGTTACTCTGTGGAAGCTTTCATACTGGACTCAATGAAAGGTGTGATCTTATTTACATTTGGGCCTTTTCTGTCATTAATGGTTGTCTTCCACATTAGCATACAGGAAACAGAGTACAGCTACTATGACTGCAAATATTTGAGATAGATTTAGATGTATCACATCCTGAGCAGGCGGACCTGTCTCATGAACTCCTTGGTGGTGAAGACCAGCTCGTGGTAGATGAGCCAGCGGGGCTGCTCCTCGAACAGAGAGCTGTTGGGGTGGACGTAGACCGTCTGCTGGTGTTTCACCGTCTTGTAGCCGCCTTTGCTCAGGCGTGCCGTGTGATAGAAGTATCCTGCGGTTACCGCCTGTGAGAGGGACAAGAGAGAGGAGAAGGGTTTATGGACAGCTGATTAATTGTCATGCAGAATGGGAATTAAGGTGACCACAGCTGAATGAAGCCCACATTATACCAGTAATTGGGTACTTTATTAGTCCCTATACATGGCTCAGTCAAGTTGCATTCATGGGAACAATGAGGCTTCCGATATGGACCTCTGAACCTGAACCATAAGATTAATATGATTATTAATTAAAAATACTATAATCAGTCACGCAAAGCTGTGTATAAATTAGACACTGTGAACGTCCGGTTTGATTACATAATTTACATGTAATGCAGCACAGGTTAGTGCTGGATGAGTTGGATGAGATGTTTTTGTCTGTTAACAATCAAAGAGGAAGTCACAAAGGCCAACATGCTGCCACTGTCATGCAAGAACAATGCATCGCAAAAATGTCACCTATTCATAAAAAGTGTTTTCATCTTTGTGACAAGTGATTGACAATGCAATAATAATAATACTGTATTGTATTTCCGAGTGTAGCGCTAGTAGAAAGTGTCTTATTGAAGGGAACAGGAAAAGCAGATGATTCACACTGAGTTTTGTACTGAAGGTGGGTTTCGTGTGGGATTTGCAAACAGATACCATCCAAATGCAACTTTCAGACCTGCTTCTCTAATCCTGTTTTCACAGATGCACACAAACTGTTCACACCTGCTGTAATCTGGGTGGTGGTGGGTGTGTGTTCACAAAATTAATGCTCAAAGAAACAGCATGATACTGAAATACAGCAGAGAGACATCTGTCACATAACGACACTAGTCATGCGGTGGGAAAAGTGCATCTGCATTTGTCATTTGGCCTTAAACTAGGACAAACATTTGTAAATTATGTTTGCATGTAAGTGTGGAGATGTCAGTGCCCCCTGGTTTAAAACAAGGAATACACAGAATGATACTAAAGCCACTTGATGGATTTTT
>NW_023339807.1:21233233-21267084 GCF_004916995.1 Morone saxatilis | reverse complement strand
GGTCACTCCCAGAGGCTTTGATTGTTTGCAATTTACTAATTTCTATATCTGATTAATTTTTTGAGATGGGTCGGTTAATTCATCGTTAGTACTGTTCCCGTGGAGGGAAGCTCTAACAATAACAATAACAAGTATTGTTTAATATTTTCTTTATTAACAATCTGTCGAATGAGTATAAGGTTTCATAATAAATTAAGATTCTATGAATCTATGAAATTTAAACTGTCTTTGATCTTGTGTAGTGAATTTATAATGTATTGTGCCCTGAGCTGTCTTGTTGCTGCTTCTGGGCCTGATTTATAAAAGGTTTGTTTTGTAAATCCCAGTTTTATTTTCCAATGAGTCATTCAAGATATTCTCCATTTGTCTTTTTAGTTATTTGATTTGATTTGTCCTCATCTTTCATCTTTCATCTAAGCCAGTTTTCCTTATATCAGCTCTAAATAATATCCGTTTTATTATTAACTTTTAATTCATAATAACATAATAAGTTATGGGATTGCTTTTTGCCTATTTGGCTGCAGGATGTTTGACACAGGCAAAGGCAGCATATGATGAAAGAAGGTGTAACCCAACTAATAAAACAAACGCCCTTGCTTATCTCAAGTGGCTTAGGTGTGCGCTCACAACACACACAGACCCTGATATAAGAGGGCTATTCACACAGCTTCTGTCCAGTGAGGATTTACATGTTTCCTTTTTGCCTTTTCAATTTGCAAAACTATATATAACTCTCTCATGACAGAAAGCATCGACTTGCCTAAAGTGTTCTTGAGCAGAAACCCGGGGCTATATCAGCGTAACCTTTCACCTCCCTTTAGAGACACGCCGGCTACAGGATGAAACTCAAAAATCAAATTAAACTGAAAGTCTCCCTCGTCTCTCCTCTATATGTGAGGACACGCTTGTCTGAGAATGTGTGTGCATGTTTGAAGAGGGTTTCTCAAACAGCATTATTTACTCATCTGGGTTTAGCAGGAGTCGACTCCCATTCTCAGACAATGCACACACATCAAGTGGACCAATCACAGTTGTTGTCTGCGTCACGTGTAGTTAAATTTCTGGGGAGGTGCGCGTCAGGCTGCAGCGTAGGCTACGGGGGTACGAGGCTACACCGTACCTACACTGTACACACAATGTAACACCCACTATCATCTGGCTTTTGTCTTCCTAGGTCAAATGACTCTGCTGTAGTCACGGGTATTTATTGGCTCGAGCTCCGACTGGCAGTGATGGATATGACCCATGTTGAAGTTCCAGAAAAATAGCCAGGAACCTTATTTATTATTATTTGACAGTTACAGCCCAACAGTTATATCTAGGCAACATGCCACAAACATAGACTAGTAAATTCAGGAACAGTATCACTGACCTTGCGAATGGGCAAGCTGTCTCCCTGGGAGCTGACCACCTCCACCTCAATACGATCCATCAGACCCTCCAGCTGGTCCCTGACATCCCGGGCTCTTCTCATGGAGCGGAACTGGATGAAGTTCTCATAGCACCACTGTGTGGAGTAGCCGCTCTCCAACCACTGGAAGAGAAAGACATCATGACTGCAGTTAACACAGGCATATCTCAAGGCCAATGAGTTTTTACAGGCCATATTATGATCTTCAACCTGTGGGTCTGGACCACACAAGGGGTTGCATGATAAATCTGAGGTTTCGTCATAAAAAGGTTTCGTCAGTGTATAACTGGGAAAAAATACTAAATATTTAATATGTTCATATAAGAAGGAGCAGTGCAGCAAAGTAAATTTTCTTTTCAAGTAATTATTCATAGAATTAATTTGAATATACATCCTGTCCTTTTACTGGTATCTTGTTACAGTTGTTACTGTTTAGATGTTGTAGCCGATTACTGTTGAGCAGGTCTAAACTAGTTTAAAAAAAACAAGAACACAGTTGAAAACATGCATTCACCAAATATTTGCATACCTGGTAACAGAAAACCTGTATATTTTGCTGTATTTGCTGTATTTAGACTGTGTAGGAGGGGTTGATTCAACTGTAATATTCTGTCCACCTTATGTCCAGGTACAACACATCAGAAACACCTTTTAATAAAATGCAGTATAACACCAACACTATGTCCTCAAAGATTTATATAAAGCTCAAAGAAAACCTCTCTGACACATTTAAACATCACAGTCTTCACAAACAGGTTTTCTTTCAGGTGTACTGGATTTAACTGCATTAACAGTTGTGCCTACATATTGCTGTGTTTATACCTGTGTGTAGACGTTAAGCAGCACCAGGTGGTCTCCCCCGGGCACCACAAAGTTCATCCTGGCGTTGTCGGCGTGCACCACCTTGTCTTTGGGCCGGTAAAAAATTGAGTTGTTTACCGACAGCATGGCCGCTATTGTCAACACTTCTTCCGAACACTTGTACCTGGAAGAGAGAAAAGAAAGCAACAAAATATATAAATCATCCACCTCTTATTTAAGGTTTCCTTCCTGAACTCTCACGTGTTCACTAAATAATCTTTCTCACCTGTATCCTTTCTATCATTAAACAAAGGATTTAAGTTTACAATACAAAGAGAAGTAAAACAAAACCAAAATGGTATTCATTTTCTACTTCTCCCAGCAGATTCAACTTTCTTCTTCCAAAACACTGCACTGACCCATGTCAATACAAATACGCCGTATACCAGCTCAGATCACACAAATAGACTTTTTCTTCGTTGGTTAACTCCAAATCTCATTTGCCCAGTTAGGTTTAACTTCATGGATCTCCTTTTATGTTAGAGACACATTATCCATCTTCTCCTGTTTGAAGAATTGATGTTCAAACCCATTTGAGTCCTTGCTGCAGTGGCAGTAAGTTCGACTTCGACCTCTGGCCCTTTGACACGCATGTCATCCCCTCTCTCACTCTTCCCCGCCTCTCCTGTCACTATCGATTAAAGGCAATAAAAATAAATAATAAAAAATATAATAAAATAAAAAATATATATATTTTCTATAACCTGGCAATACAAATCCTTCACGAAACCTTGCAGTTCTTCCACGCAGTTTTTACTGTTACTGGTAAAGGCGGAGCTTATTGGACAGCCTGAATATAAATAGCTTAATTCCTGGAGTAACGGATATGATCCCAAACACCAGTAACATAAACACAAGCCTGGAAAAGTTTGGTACGTAAGAAAAGCAATGTGACTCACTGATTCAATACATCTTACGCTTCTTACAGTATTTAGGCAGGTAGAGGTCATCAACGTTGTAAAGCGGTATCAGGTGCAGTATCGGAGCCCATACCCAATACTGGTATCAGTATAGGCACATTCCTAAATGGGTCCCGTCAAATAAACATATAGTGAAAGCTTATGCTAATATCAGACTGAAGACTTACTGCTCGGAGGCCAGGATCATCTTGCTCAGCATGGGGTCCACTGGTAGCTCAGCCATCCTGCGACCCAGCTGAACGACGACAAACAAGAACAAAGAGTTCAAGACGTTTTAAACAATGAAACACTTAATTCATTCATTTAATAAACAATAACCTGCACTACAGTAGTTACCAATAATGTAGACAGCCAAACCCACCTGAAAAATATTTATATTATATCAAAAGTTTTACATTGTTAACACAATGAGTAATCTCTAGCATTAATCAGCACTTTGGATCAAGGAAGCCACGACAGAACACCACAAGCATCAGGTATGTACAGTGTGTCATGCAAATATGCAGCTGATCAGAGTGAAGATAATACATGTCAAAGGGAAAGGTTATGCATCTGTTTTCTGTGAGAAAGTTGTTTTAAACAAGGACTGTGGAGACTCCGCAGTTATTCTAAAAGCTCAAACCTTAATCCATTGGGTGAAATGTAAAGATTTTACCTTAACATTTATATCTTTACTATATATCCACTATTACATTTAATTTACATTTTAATAATAGTGATTTTTAAGCAAAACTCCAAACAACAGAAATTGAACGATGAATATCTTTTGGACTGTTTGGACAAAACAGGAGATTTGAAGACCTTTGGCCTGTGGAAGATTATAACATTTGACCATTTTCTCATATTTTATAGATAGATAAAATAATCTGCCCATTATTCTGTTATCAACAGTGATTAATAATGCTTGTCTGTTTATTTATTTATAAACGCATTGCTAGCCATTATTATGATCATTATTACCATTATCCTAGATTCTCTTTTAAATGCATATTTGAAACGCTAACTGCCCTGATGTTTCTGCACTCTACTCTTCAGAGATCAAAAGTCAGTGGATGGGACTGTGGTGTCTGTTTGCTTTTTCTATTTTGCTTAAGTTTGAAATTTGTAGGTTTTTACAATCATGGTGGCTATAATATTTTACACAGGTTCTTCTATATTCTGCAAAAACGTTGCTGAAAACCACCAATACATCACTTGGTGTAGCCAAAATGATCTTTTACACTGAAAAGAAACAAACATCAAAAGCACTTTTGTACAGCAAAACCATACTGATCAATGAAGTGAAAAACAGATCTATTTATATGAAAATAAGCTGACTGCTGAGAGTGAACCAAAACAGTAAGTTGCAGTCAGACATCTGAACAATGCTGACAACTCACAATAGAAAAGCAGAGGGGGGGCTACAGACTCAGGTGATAATTCTCTGTAGGTTCATCACAGCAACATCCTTCACTCTATAAAAATCGATTATAGCCTCTATACTGTAAGCGTAATTTCAGGTTTGACCAACCAAGATAAAGACGTTTGTACCTTAGTGAGCTCTCCCAGGTGGTTGAGTGCTCCCAGGGCGTACAGCTGCTCCAGCGCTAAGACCAGAGTCTCATGAGGAGGTGGGTCCATGAAGTCAAAGTGAATGAGGTCATTGATGCCTGCGGGCAAAAAGTATTAGCTTATTGCACGATCACAGCCACCAAATGGAGATCTAATCTGCTCCAACTTAATGACATCCGTTTAACAGTCATTGTGTCCAACCCGAGAGTGCTTCCTTCACTCACCTAAACTCTTCAGCAGCAGGACTACATTTCCCAAGTTGGTCCTCTGAATCTCAGGCACTGTTGTTTCCTCCATCTCATGTTTAAATGCCCAGGCTGTGTAAAGCCTGAAACACTTCCCAGCAGCCACTCTGCCTGCACGGCCTGCTCTCTGGTTGGCCGAAGCCTAAGAGTGAAACAGACAGAAAGCAAGAGTTGGCAAAATGGTTAGGAACTAAAACAAAAACTTACAATGCACACACACACAGTTTAATACTAACAGCCCCATCGAATGGACAAAAAAAAAACACAGCACTTGGACCTTTATACAATATCATAGCTTATCACAATTTATCGCAACTGAGTGGGTAGATTTGGGGGTTTTCAAAACATGAGTGTTCACTACACTCCTGGATAAAATTTACCTTTACTTCACTTAAACATTAAGAAAAAACAGTGAACAGTTACCCGTGAGCAGGGCGTGACAATGAGTGACTCCATGCCAGTGCGGGCATTGTAACTCTTCTGTTTGCAGAAGCCTGGGTCAATGACGTAGATGATGCCATCTATGGTCAGTGAGGTTTCTGCTATATTGGTAGCCACCACCACCTAGGATTGATAGGGCGAGAACACACAGTACCAAGAGATAAAGTGAGCAATCACTGCTCAAGCAATGCGGAATGAGGATTAAATACAGCTGTTAAACAAAGACGTGATAAAAACATCAAAGCAAGGATTTCATCTGTCTAAATGTGTTTAAAAAAAAGTCTCTTTAGCAATCATTATCATTGTGCTACAGCAGCCTCTATTGGTGAACAATAGCATGGACATTTAATATGGGTCAATAGGAGAAGGCTTTCGCTTAATACAAGTGATACAGTAAACAGATAGCAGAGAGCTATTGTCTTCATTTATAAGCCTCAAAGAAATAAACTTGTTGTCATAGTCTGCCGATCATTTTGTGTATGCCAAGTTGAAATACTAATCCCACAGTGACCTACTACATCCAGGGCAATTGTATTAGGACACAATGACAGTTTTCCCCAAGTATGCTGCGCGGAAATAAGACATTGTCTCACCTTACGGGCTCCAGGTGGCGTGGGATTGAAGATCTTTGCCTGCATGTCTGATGGCAGGTTGGCGTAGATAGGAAGGACCAGCAGCTCTGCTATCTTAGACCCAAGGCGCCTGCATCTCTCCTGGAGCATCTCGCAACAGGCTTCAATCTCCTCCTGCAAGATACACACAGGTAAATAGGTTAGAGAGTCAGCCAACACAGTAGTTTGGTTCATTTGGTCCCAGAGCAAGGAAAAAACATTTAGAAACAATATGATCTGTATATAAACACTGTATCTTGTTGTTCATTGTTGCTTTTTATGTTAGGTTTGCCTATGTTTTGTCCAGCTTTGTTGTCCATGTGTTTTTTATTTCCATCTTCCTGAAAATTTTATTTATTTTATTTATATCATATTTAAGATGCACTTATTACAGACACAATACACAAACCGTTGAACTATATTGAAAACTCCATGCTTGATATAAACAATACCTGTCCAGTGAGGAAAACCAGAACGTCTCCAGGAGCCTGGGTGACATGGATCTGTAGCACTGACACCACACAAGCTTCCAGGTAGTCTGCCTCTGGAGCCTTGACAACACAACATATAGATAAATACATTAACAGTTAGATTTTTACTGGCAGGGGGGTTTCCATAGACTTTTATTGACTCAGAGAACTTTACAGATCCATTATTTGCAACACATTTACTTTTTGCTTCAAATACATATGGAGGAAAAGGGGGACTAACCCAATTATTTGTTGATTGGATGATGGTACGGTACTCACAACCAACCAGATTTTATTATAATGGGTTTAATTCCATTCTTGTAAATATCCAAATGTCCAAAAATGAGTGACAAAACAGATGAAGTAGTTCGGGAGTAATGTTTTCTTCTTCTTGGTTACTGTATTGCTGTTCTTTTTCCATCAATCCATAAACCGAAGAATTGTCATTATTTAAAAAATGTAATGTGTACTGTATTGTGTTCCTACTTTAGTGTAGAAGATATCGACGGGGAACCTCCTGCCTGGAATCCTGAAGACAGGTGCCTCGTCAAAGAAGCAGGAGAAGCGCTCCGTGTCCAGAGTGGCGCTGGCCACCAGCACCTTCAGGTCTGACCTAAACCTGGCAATGTCCTTAATCAGACCAAACAGGATGTCTGTGTGGAGCGTTCGCTCGTGGGCCTCATCTATGATGATCACACTGGGGGGGGGGACACAGAGTGTGGGGAGAGGGGATCATAGAGCAAATACATAAACAGAATTACATACAGCTACATGGACATATTCATTTAAAATGTGAAACTGCAGAAAGGAACTGTGGGAAGTTTACGGGCAACAAATGACATGTTGACATAAGGAATTGGGATGAACAAACAAATTATTACACCTGTGTATTTACTGCATAGTAACTCTATTTGAACAGGTTAAAGTGCAACTCCCTGTGAGAACCAGTTGGTGATTTTACTTCTTTGCATTACCTGTAGCTGGCCAGGTCGGGCTCGGTGAGAAACTCTCGGAGCAGCATGCCGTCTGTCATGTACTTGAGCACTGTTCTCTCTGACGTGCAGTCCTCAAAACGAATACTGTAACCCACCTGAATGAAGTAATAAAGTTAATATGAACAGAATGTTGAACCCCTTTAAATTGTTTTAAGAAACAGTCAACAAAAAGATGTTAAATATTAGACAAGAGCACAAAATCATGATAAAATATGATACAGAATTCACTGCTGTACAGATCTTAATGCATTTTCAGCATTAATAAAATTGTGTCTGTAATGAAATGAAAGTTAAATGGGTTCAGCGTTTTATATAATGTGCCATGCTCACCTCATTCCCAAGCTTCACGCTCATTTCCTGTGCCACTCTGGCGGCCACTGACATGGCTGCCACTCTGCGAGGCTGTGTACATCCGATCTTCATGCCTCCATTAGTGTAGCCCTAAGAGATAAACAACAGGTTGAAGAGTAGATTCATTTTTTACTACTAGTGTCATCTTGTCGTGCAGATTATTTTAGTTTAGTTAGAGGTTTTGAGAGCGCTGTCGCCACCCTCACAGAGTGGGAACAAATTGAATTTATTCTTAATGTTGAAAAGTTAGATTATAAAGATTCAACAGGTAAAAGTCTTTCCAGAGGCTCCATGTCCTGGTTACTCAGTCCTTTATATAATCTCGCCACCGTTTAAGAAACTACTTAGCGTTTAGAAGTCCCCAGACAATTAGTAGGCGAGACTGACCTGGGTACAGTTTCATATTCAGAGTCCTATCAGTTTTCTCATCTGACCCTCCGCAAGAAAGCAAATAAGTATATTTCACAAAATGGTGTACTTTTCCTATCGCATCGTATTACCTTTGTGTCTGTAAGTATTATATGAATCAGTTTCATGTGCTGACTTTAAGTTTCACTGATTTTGTGGTTAAAAATTTGTCAACCAATGATTAAAATTAACAACTGTAAAGTAAAGATGATGAGAAAAGGAGTGTCGGGGGGGCAGAAATTACGCAGAAAGCTATAATGCTGTTGACTTGGATTATTTTTTAACCTTTACTTTTCCTCATTAGTATGCAGTCTTGCTCTCTTGCAGCAAATTCTGTTGTTTTCCGGTGGACTCCTGATGTGTATACTGGTCATGGCTCTATAAGCGAGCATTATATGTTTAATATCTGTATATATTATTAGATTCTGCACTTACATCTTCCAAGAGGTACTGTGGGATCTGGGTGGTCTTTCCAGAGCCCGTCTCCCCCTCAATGACCAGGATCTGGTGCTCGTTGATGGCAGCTAGTAGGTCCTCCCTGTAGGGGAAGATGGGCAGGCTTCGCCGGACCTCCTGCATGGACTGTTTGTTCAGCTCCGCCTGGGACACAGCCGGGGCGTCCTGATCCTGAACACAGTCGAAGAAACACACTAGATTACACTCAACAAAAGGTGAGATGCAAAGTGAGACACAAATAGTCATGAAGTAGTAGAAAGTAGCAAACGAATCCCACCTTTTCCGCCCGGGTTCCCTTCATGGTAATAGCAGTGCTGACAAAGTCGATCATCTCATCTTCCTCCAGGAGCAGCTGGTACTTCTCCTGCTCATGCCTCATCCCTTGCTCTCGCTCCCTCTTGGCCCCGAAGCTGAGGGATGCTGTCTTCAGCCTCTCCTCCTCCCAGCGACCCTGCTCTCCTCCCAGTTCCATGGGAGTTTCCTCCAGCTCCAGGTCCCTCTGGGGCAGCTCCTGGTCAGCGCGGAGAGAGAGGGAGGGAAAGAGTTGTACAATTGAATCTATGCGCACCATTACGTGACTGTCTCTGTACACTGTGTCAGTATGTGACATCCCTCGTTCCTACCTTGCTTCTCTTCTCTTCTGGCATATAGTATCTGTTCTTCCTTTCCTCCTGTTCCCTAGCACCAGCCTTTTTGTAATCCTTAGCTAGGTCCCGAAGGGTGCGTTTGTATTCCAACTCCTTTTTCTCCCTCTGAGTCAGCTCGTCTGTAGCGAAAAGGTACTCGTCGTCATTGATCTCTGCCTCCAGGTCCTCCAGCTTCTCTGACTCTCTCTTCTTTAGATAGTCCCAGCGAGAGCGCTTCCTCAACTCTGGCAACTAGAGGGAGAAAGAGGAAGACCAGGGGTATGGTTCTTAAGAAGTCTGATAGTGACAAGATATTCTGTTCGTGAACATAATATACTTTATTTCAGCACAAACAAAAAACTTGGAGCCCCCACCATATTCTTCTGACTGTCTTCAGCCATCTTCAGCCTCTTCTGAGCTTCCTCATAAGCCTGAAGAAACAAAACAAACCAACAAAAAGGTGAAGGTGTTTAGCTGCATGTCATAGTGTGTGGGTCATCTTTGAAAGAGTGCATGAGCTGTGTTGTGATTCCCCTCGTCTCCCACCTTTTTGTCCGTCCGCTCTGTTATGTTGCGCGTTTTGTCTTTGTCTTTCTGCTTCACCCGCTCTGCAAACGCATCTCTCTCTTCAATGTCTTGCTGTCGCTCTCGCTCTTCCTTCTCCCACTCTTCCTCTTCCTCCTCTTCTTCCTTGGCAGACTTGTGGTCCTTGTTGCCTGAATTTCCACTGATGTTAGAATAAAAATGCATCAAACCGCAGCTTATGTACAACATTCAAGTACAAATTCATACTTTTTATCACCAATTAAAAGGTTCTGAATGGTTCAGCTCTTCTCTCTATCTTTATCTATCTATCTATAACTATCTCTCTTTCTCCCAACCGCTGTCTGAATCAATCAAGCACCAAAGTATTAGAAGTACCAAAAGTGGAACTAGCAAACCAAATAAAAAATGTACTGTAATGTAAATATCCTTTTAGAAAACCTTTTAGCTGCTTCATCCTCACTCGACGACTCGCTCTCTTTCTTCTGTCTGATGTGCTTCCTCTTGTTTCCTCTGTCTTTGTCTTTGCTTTTCTTTTTCCCTTTCTGCTTCTCCCTCACAGAGTCTCCATCACTCTCGCTGTCGTCCAGTAACGTGTACGTCCGATTCCTCCGGTCCATTTCAATGGCTTCCCGCTCCATCGCCCGGGACGGTTTCTCAACAACCTGCTTACGAGGAATCTACAACACACAGCGGTAAAATGGCGTTAGAGGTTTCATTCAAACTTCCCATAGTGAAAATGCAAGCAACGACTGTACTATTTGAGGCATTTAAGATTCGTGTAAATATGTTATTAAGTTTTAACAACAGATAAAAAACAATTTGACAAACATACCTTGTCAAAGAGCTCATGCGCAAAGGCAATCACACTCTGGTCGATGTCGATCGTGCCCGTCTGCTCCAGACGATCCACAAAGTCTTGAGAACTCGATGCTTTCCGCGCAGTGCCGATCATGAATTGGGACACATATCTGTCACTCAACCCGAGGATGTCATGGAGACGGTCATTCACCCACTGCTCTAGATTGGCCATGGTGCCTGCGGAGGGAGCAGTCACAACACAACAACATGGTTATCTGGATTCTAGGCGTCGATGCTGCCGGCTGCAACCAAACATGTACCACAACCCTGTACATACATCACAGCAACAGTCTGACGTGTAGATAAATATATATATATAAAAAGGGCCTTTATTTATTTTGTTTTATATAGTTGTTTTGCTGCCTGTCTGTATCGGTATCATCCTGTGAATCCTGTGTCCTCTTACATGTTAAAAGCTACTGAGAACTGTAGTAAACACAACATTAGGCCAATAAATCAATGCAAGTAAAAAGGCGACAACACTATACATACGTGGTTGCTATATATATATATATATATATATTCTTTGGCGGTAAACTGTGTAGTCTGCTATTTGAGACACAAAGTTGTGTTCATTTATCGCCTTTAAGTACGTTGTTAAATCTTTAATTTCAACCCTACACTGGTTAACTCTTCTACTAAGATTCTGCAGTGTGACTCTTACTTTAAACCCTCATAAACTTCACTTACCGCTTATTAAATCGCTCAAACGACGTTGTTGTTATGATGTTGGTGAGCTAACTCAGCTAACCTCAGCTACAAATGAGTTGTTAACTTGAGTTGTAGCTCACAGGTTCCCGGTAAGGTCCATCCGTCCGTGGTCATATCAGAATATTTATCTGGGGCTTTATTTTCATAACAAAAAACAGAAAAAATTCACCATATAAATGAAATTATCAATACATGTTTTGCTCACTTAGCTTAACGCACGCTGAAGTCAGAGCGGAAACACGTCATATAAAAACCACCGAAGAAGAGATCAGAGGCCCCGCTGCAGCGCTCACTCCCGCCTGCGGCCATCTGAACAACTACAACAATCAGTTGTTTATTATTTGCTTCAGAAAACACAGCACACATTGCACAGAAAACCTGGAAGAAAATATTAGAATATATTGATGATTTTAAGGGCTCTGTGGCACTAAATATGAACATTTCCACATAAGTATTGAGAAATCATAAACGCATGCAAAAAGTAGATTAAACAAAAAAGAATAGCCTACAAACACATATGCCGATATATCATTGCTGCTTTATATCTAGTCTATATATATACACCTATTTGCAAATGGGCTTATGTTTTTTTTTTAACTGTCTTTGTTCAACTTTATTGTCCTTTTTTCTGTGAATTGTTCTTGTAACTGTGTAAAGAGCAACTTAAAGCCGGAGTTAAAACCTAAATCCTTGTATGGGTGTAGGGCCTAACACATAACATGGATGATAAAGCTGATTCAGATGAACTAGGACCTAATTCAATAATAATAATAATAATAATAATAATAATCATCATCATCATCATCATCATAATAATAATAAACAGACCTAGTCATTTTAAAAATAATGAATATTGTTGTTATTATAAGTGGAATTATTAGCATTATAATAAAATGTTAAATTACCCAATGAGTAATACACATTTTAAATGTCTGCTATAATAAAGATTCATGTTGTGGGTGGGTTAGCTGGGTGACTCATTGCTATACACCATACATAACTGAATGTTGAAAGCGGATGTGATCTTAAACAAGAAGAACAAAACGACACACTATCTGCAGTAGCAGTGATCAGGAAGGAAGCGGGCACATGTGCTTCAATTCAAAACAAAAGTTGAAAGAGATCGATAATTACTCATCAGCACTGTTTAAGATCTCACACGCCTTGAGGCAAAATCTCTCTGTGGTCACTTCTCTCGATCCTGCGTTCTGCTCTTCCAGAGGTCTCACCTGTGACCGGGTAGAGATGAAGACCCCGCAGATCAACCGAGGAGCACCTGTATCGATGCTGCTGCTGCTGCTGCTGCTGACAGGGGTTTGCATTGACGGATACAAGCCTGTCATCATCGTGCATGGCATTTTTGATGGACCGAAGCAGTTCAAAACACTGTCTATGTATATTACTAAGGTAGGACTTCTCTAAAGAAAACGTGCGTCTGGGAGAGACTTCTGAAGTCCATCGTTCCTTGTAGTCAACCAGTATTAAAATCAGTGGTGGAAGAAGTACTCAGATCTTTTACTTAAGTAAAAGTTATGATACCACAGTGTAAAAAGTCCTGGTTTCAAAATGCTACTTTAGTAAAAGTACAAAAGTATTATCATCATGTGCATGTGTAAAGTACCAAATCTGGGGCTAATTTCAACTGATAACTGGGTACCTTACAGTAATCTATAATAAACCTACATCATAATTTAATCGTTAATTATACTGTGTATTAATAATCTGAATCTGCAAAGTAACTGGTATCTTAAGTTATCAAATGAATGTGGTGGAGTAAAAATATAAAGTAAAATGGGCATACTTAAGTAAAGCGGAAGTACCTTAAAATTGTACTTAAGTACAGTACTTGAGTAAATGTACTTAGTTATATTCCACCACTGATAATAATATAATTTGGCAATGAATGATAAGTTTGGTCCACCTGTTTTTTCTGAACCTTAAAGAATTTTATTCAAAGAAACTCATGAAGTGAAAATCAGCCAGTGGTTTCAAGGTGAGGATTTCTGTTCCCCCTTCATTTTCTATTCCTCAAGATCAGTTTTGTTTTGGAGGAACTTCTCTGTATGTGTGATTAACATCATCAGTTATCTAGCTTATGGTTCGCTGGCTGTTAATTGAATCAGTACGACTGTGGTTCTGATAATCAGTTCCTCCTCTGTTACTCAGTTCCTTTTTCTTTACTTTCCTTCCCAGGTACATCCAGGCACTGAGGTGTCGGTGATTGACTTGTATGACAATATGGCCAGTCTGAAGCCATTGTGGAGGCAGGTCAGAGACTTCGGGAAAGCCGTCGACTCCATCATGCAGAAGGCTCCTGATGGCGTCCATCTTCTGTGCTTTTCACAAGGTCCTCTCTCCCATTCACATAAACACTGTATGCACACACTTGCATGCACTTTTAAACATACATACACAAGCCTTAAAATATAATGAAACTGTTGTAGGACTCTTGAATTAGACTGCATTAGTTTTAACTAGGTGTACCTGATAAACGGACAACCGAGTGTATATCTCTCAACAGTCATTTCTGAAGGCGTCAGTCAGTCTGCCAGAGACCAAGCTAAATTCTCACTGTGAGATAATTTACACAAACGTGGATGTTGTATAATTTTTACATGCTGCCTACAAGGACAACAGGAGATCACACAGAGCAAAAAGGGACAGAGTGTCTGTTTCCTGAAGGTCAATTTAACAAAATAATCACCATGAGTGTTGGAATATATAAACAGTGCAATAAACAGCGCGGTTGAGGACATGATGTCTTATTTGCCTTTCACAAGGTCTCAATCTATATATACACATACACACACGTGTATATATAAATGCATACATTCATTCATAAAGACATACAACACACATACATAGCTGCACAATACAATGCAAATATAGACATGTAAAACAACAGACACACACCCTCTCTCTCTAATACACACACACACACACACACACACACACACACATCACACATATTAAAGTTGAGGGACAAACCACAGGCCTTCAACTTCCACTTCCACATTTCTTTCGAGATAAGTACCTTTTTTTTTTGTAACCAAGTAGCTCACAGTTCAGTTATGCAAACTTGTCTGAGAAATGTTGTGACCCCTTTGTCCTCTCCTTTTTTCTAAGGTGGTCTAATTTGTCGAGCACTTCTCGCCACGCTTCCAGACCACAACGTCCACTCCTTCATTTCGCTGTCTTCACCACAGGCTGGACAGTATGGAGGTCAGTGAGCTTCATTTTATGTTTTATGCATGTCTGTATAACCCTTGACCTCCAGGGAATGATTGATGACATTTTAGGAATGTCTGATGATATTTAAAAACTGCTGTTGAATTATGAGAATAGATTTTTAGTATATCCTAAGTTGCAAAATGCTGTATTTTCATGGTTTTACTCCACAGACACAGACTACCTGAAGTGGGTATTTCCTGACTGCATGAAGAAGACAGTGTTTCGTATTTGCTACAACAGATTTGGACAGAAAGTGTCTATTTGCGACTACTGGAATGGTGAGAATGACTCAACTCAACTTTATTTATATAGAACACAACCAGTGTTGGGCTCACAAATTGTAATTTATTACAGATTAATCGTTTGTTTTCAAAAGTAGTATTACTTTACTAATTACTCCCTGCCCATGTCCTTTTTCCCCAAAATTCTAACTTTTCATGTGTGCCTGTGAAGCAGTTTTTGTCTACAGCCTATGAATCCAGGGTTAGTTTGTATGATGATGATGCTTGATTTTACTACCTGATTAATTAGTTTGTCAAACTTCAATCCAGAATCAAATATGATACCAAGATTTTTTTTTTACATGTGATTTAACAGATGAGTTCAATTCTCATTGAACTGGAGAACGTTTGCAGCCACAGTTGAATGAAGGAAGAGGTCTTTAATGTTTGGAAATGCAGAAAATATTAAAGGACCAGTGTGTAGGATTTAGTGGCCTCTAGCGGTGTAGTTGTAAATTGCAACTCCACTGCTTCAGCCTGCCCTTTAAATCATGAAGGAGAAACTACAGTGGCTGTGAAATGTGTGTGAATGAAAACACGCACATGCACATGGCCCTTTAAATTCTCCCCCTAAAAGTTACAACAGCAGATATATGTTAATATTTTCTCCACAGACCCTCACCAAAGGTCCCGCTTCCTGCAGAGCAACAGCTTTCTGGTGATGATTAATGGAGAAAGACCTCACAGTAACATGAAAGGTAATGGAATTAATTACTGTCATACTCTATACAGCACTGTACAGTAAATATGTGTTTGCTGTAAAAGAACAAAACTAAACATGCATTTCTCCAATTCACCACCTCAGTATGGAGGGAAAACTTCCTGCGCATCAAGAAGCTTGTGCTGATTGGAGGACCAGATGATGGCGTCATCACACCATGGCAGTCCAGGTCATTACAGTTTTACAACTCATATACACACTGTTCTAATGATAAATTTATTGTTTCAAGGATAAGCATCATGTAAAGAAAAAGGATGTCATTCACATAAGCTTAGATTAAGGTTTTGTTTCAGAAAAAAACAATACCTGTGTTTATATATTTATATCAATCTAGCAAATAACATATTATATACACAGTAGACCCAATACTGATGAAAAAATAGAAATTGAACGCACTGGTGTTTGTTAACAGATAACTTTATTTTAGATACATATTTTATTTGCTTCTCTCCTTACCTTATCTTTAATTGATATTTAATTGTGTTTTATAGCCTGAAACATAACACTTTTATCAATATCTATCTTCTCCTCTCTGGATTGTGGGACAAAAATAGGATTTTGAATGTCACCCCCAGTGTAAATAATGCCATCAGCCTTAGGTAGAGACAATGAAGCAGTTACCAGAGCTTTCAAAATGTGCTTTGAGGGAACTGTTTAGTTAAAATAGCAGCAGACGTTTCAGGACCTCTTTACTTGGATTGACTGTTTCCTCTTTTCTACACAGCCACTTTGGATTCTATAACAACACTGAAAACATTATAGAAATGAGGAACCAGGACGTAAGTTGCAAACTAATGTATATATTTCATTGAAACTCTGTCGAACCCTACACCTGTGGTACATTTTTATCACTTCTATGTTTACTGGAAACCCCTTTTTCATTTTTACTTCCTCTGTCAAAAGCAGGATACATCCTTTCTACTCCTATTTTTTAATAACCCGTCCTTGTCTGCTTTCCTCCCACTGAAAGTTTTACAGGAACGATACATTTGGGCTGAAGACGCTGGACGCTCGTGGGGACGTGTCGGTGTGCGTTCACTCTGGAGTGAAGCACGTTCAGTGGCACTCAAACTTCACAGTGTTCAGGAGCTGCATAGAGAAGTGGCTCACATAAAAATAACTCACCTACAGACTGTAAGAGAGATGTTGAGCAGGTTATACAGGGTGCTATTCAACTGAAATAGACTATATAAACTGTAGAAACTGAAACTGACTATAGAAACTGTACAAAGATGTGCAGATGATTGATATTTTAGAAACATTTGACCCTCCCACACACACACAAAATCCTATTATTACAATACATTTTTCATCACAAATCCTATTACATTAGCAGTATCTATAGTTTTGTAGATGATGAAATCAGATATATCATGTTTCCATATCATAATATTGCAGGTTTTCTTAATAGATTATAGTGGATTTTTTGCCTTGTGAAGCATCCCAGTGAGTTCAGTTATGTTTTTTTATATTTCACACCAGTATCATATTCCTTTTTTTTGCTATAACCATGACAAATCAAATACATTTTGCCTCACACTTTACTAATAACACTTTAAGTAAGTGCTTTCTTCTAAACAAAAGGCTTTAATGTGCAATCAAAAATCTGTGGTCTTGTATTTTCTAGTGCTTTGAAATTCCCTTTATAGAAACATCCTGTAATGGCCCTATAATATTAGGGTTAATAGCCTAAAGAGACACAGTGAGTCATGCATAATGGCAATACAAGAACAAAGACCAATCAATGACTGCCCTCTAGTGGACATTTGTGGTACTTTAGAGTCTCATAAAGGGGGATTTCGCACTGCAGCACAGAACAATAAAGACTGCTTTATCTTCCACTCTTTGGGGGGGAAACTTGTTGGCATCTTCTGCCACAAATGCACCATGATGAAGAGTTTAAACTAATTATGTGTGACTGTTGTATCTGTTTCTGCCTCATGTAAGAATTTCAGAATATCTGAAATGTTGTACTTTATATCTGTATTAAAGTGATTTGTAGAAACATCAGTCTCTAATTTTTCACGTTTCAAGCATTATTTGACACTTTTGCCCCAACTATATAATTTATACTCTAATTTTTACCTGCTCATTTAAAAAAATTGTCAAGTTTGTTCAAAAAGGTATTTTGTAGTTTTGTGGGACTCTGAAATATGATGTTAACTACAATACTGTGGAATGGTATTGGGATGTAACAGATGACCAACTTCATAACCGCATGTTAACCCTGCAAGCACTGACTGTCCAGAATAAGAAGAATAGAAACCCCTCTTTACATTGTGTAGTCCAGTACATCATTTCTTTATCAAACCTTATATTTTGAATTGTTCATGATATTGTCAGAAGTGTTGATTCTACTTTTTTCTTGACAATGTAGCTTGTGTTGTTTTTGTATTGGACAGTCTGTTATGTAACTGCTCCTCAATTTAAGTACAGTAACACAAAATTAGAGGCACATTTAAATATAATACAGACTAACACAAAAGTACCACAAAGTACATCCTCAAAACTGGCAGAATTTAGTCAACACAGACACAATTAAATTAGTGTCATTAAAAACGTTTTAAATGATATAAAGTCATCTTAACCGACTATCTGTGTTTTATCTAATGTTTAAATGTCTTTTAACACTTTCAAATTCACTTAAATAGGCTATCTCCTATTTCTTTTGTTGAGATGTTTATGTAGCTTGTCCTGATAACCTGTATAGATAATAGTTAGCCACGACACTAGTGTATACGTGATGACTCTTTTGCCCTTTACACATGATTAGATCACAGCAGCAAGGGGGAAGTGGTCAATCAATTAAACTAATTGATTTTCCTTAATGAACTCATTCATAGGGGTTGTGGGTTATATATTTCCCAATCAGTTCCAGTTAGTCCGCTAGATAATTAGACTAGATTATTCTGAGATACTATCCCATAAGAAAAACTAAGTATTTTATAATTATTAAAATGTTCTTGCAATTTTGAGGTATTAACGCATAAGATTAGATCCTTTCTGATTTCCTTCTGCAGGACAAACTCAAAACAAAAAGCCAAAAGAGAGTGAAAAGACGCTTCCGAACTTGCCTGAAAATTCTCACATTTTTAAGTGTTCTTAAGTATCAAAGTAATCTGGTGACAGTTGTGTGTGCATCCATGGGTGCACTGCAAATAGAAACTACTAATAGTGAATTCGGCACACTTTTAAGGGTGGCAATATGCCAAAATGTACATAAATACAGGCTAAAACAATCGGTGAGGAGTGCCAACAGGACCCGGTCTCCCCCCGCTCCCCTCCGTACTGTGGATGAGCTGCGTGTCCACGGTCTCATCCGGTGTTGTGTGCAGACCTCCTCCCCTGTCCTCTCCTCGCGCTACAACCAAACAGGTATGGCTGATGACGTCAGCAAGGTGACACCCACCTTCTCTTCTTCTTCTTCTTCTGCAGCAGCTCCGGTGTGTTGCAACGAGACTCCAGCTCAGTTCCCGGTGGAGATTTTTCTGTCAGAAAACTTGTTCCCCTCGGCTAACTTTTGTTGTCTGTGTGTCTGTGTGTCTCTCTTCCTCTGTGGACGGACTTTAACTTTATTTATTTTTTTTTTTTTACCACGTTCAGTGCGTAAAAACGCAAGTTGCGCCTTTTAAAACTCTCTGTATGAAAGCTCGCTGTGTGTTTGTGAATCCAGCCGGAGCTGAACGGAGAGAGGTGAGTGCTCTCAGTGATATTCCTGCATGTTGAAACACCGAAGCTCCTCTTTCACAGGCTGGCCTTACTTTCACATTGACTCGCTGCACCTCAGTGGCTTAAAATAGCATCAGATAGACGATAGTTGAACTATTTTCCACTGGATGATGAAGAGATTCCCTTTGGAAACACGTCGCATGCTGTTTGTGTTTCCCGGAAAATGAGTACTGCCTTAAATTGTTGTATTCAAACAGGGAAAGGTCGTGGATTATAACCACTTTTATGGTTCTAATTCACAGTTTTCGTGCACAGAAAGCACATTTTCATGTTAAATTCATGCCCCACCATGTCAACTGTGTCTTAAACGGGTTAAAATGATTCAAGGATGTCTCATATTTGATTTAAAAACATTTGCGGACGCCCTGCGAGAGGCGAAAGGTCCACGGAGAGACTGAGTGTTGAAGAGAAAGTTTCATTCATGGACAGTCTGACTGAATCCACTGTCAGCGTGGCTCAAGGTCGACGTGTCCCGCCCTGTGGGAAGCTACTGTAAACACACAGCAGCTGTGAGCTCCAATAAACCGGCCAAAACATCCATACAACACAATCATGAGTCAAAGCACCAGGGAGACACTTCATATGTCAAACTGATTAGATTAGATGGCTCTGTTAAACTTCCTCTGACCTGCTTTTAATGTGAAAATGAAGACTTATTCAGCATAAACTCCAAGAGGCTTTTTTAAAATCAAACTGGCTACAAGCCATCTTGATTTTAATTTAAAAATTGGCTTTCTCTTGCTCCTTCCTATAACGTTTACTGTGACAATAAAGTAGGCTGCAAACTCAACTCTCATCCCACCAAAAGGGGTCACAAGATAAATGTGACTTTTCCAACTTCTCTGTTATAATTCACCCCTTATTTTTTTAACAAAGCAAATGATAAATCACTTTTGTTGAACTGCTTACAACTCGTAGACCTATTAAACCCGTGATGAGAGGTTAAAGTCACTTTGTTTTCACTTTGTCCTCGATGCCCTCCTATAAACCGTATGCCACTGTGGCCGTGGTGCCCCGCTCTCTGCCTGTTTTGTAATTGTTTGTCCCTGTCCTGCCTTTGTGCCCTTTGTAACAGTAATATTAAAGATGGACGACGTGACAGCTCTCTGAAAGTGAAGCCAAAACATCTCGATCACTCTCTGGTGGCTGACTGCAGTGTTAGGTCATGAAGCCCTCTGCTAAAATTAAAAAAAGTCAATACACGTCAGATAATCCTTTTCCTGAAGGTAGTTTCTGTCATTTTAGGTAGTTGTTATCATGCTGATAAGATAGACTTTATTCAACCCACACTGGGGAAATTCACTTACTACAGCAGCTCCAGATACAACACAACAGATAAGAAAATACACATTCAATAAAAAAACAGAATAGAAAAATACAATAAAATAGAAAAAATAGAATAAGTGTATATGTGTGTATTACATGGGTTGTGTTTGAGTTAATTGTATATGTTAGTTTTAAGTCACAATTACAGTAATTAGTAAACCAAAGTATCAGACAAAGGTTTTTTTCTTTAAGGCTTTTCTTGTTTCTTCTTCTGGTGTTCATCTTGTGACCCCCTCCTGATTCCCAGGTTGGAAACAGCTTCTTTAAATGCATCCATGCATGTTTGTTTTCTGTTTTAATCCACAGGGAATTTCTAAAATCCATCAGACACCAAGGGGGAGAGTATCGGCCCTCGATCCACGATGTCCTCCAGGGGTAAAAGCGACTTGTGCCGAATATGTGGCGGAGCTCTCCTGGGAAACCAAAGGCGGTGGCTGTTTGGGGGCCAAAATAAGAAGACTGGTCAGTCTCAGACCCCGACAGAGTCCCTGAGAGGAGGAAGCCTGTCCCGGTCCTCGCAGAGCAGCCCCTGGGGTGAGTCTGGAGCATAAGGAAAAGAGAAAAGTGTTTGAGCTGCCTGCTGAAAAGTCTGAAGTAATCTTTATTTTTTACTCTTAACAGGCAGTACGTTATCTCTGGGTTCCTCAGTGTCTCTGTCCAAGTCCCAGTTATCCCTGAACTCCCCGTCCAAAGGAATGGATCTGCTCTCGGTGTTGACTCATATACTGGGACAGTCTGTACAGCGGGGCAGCGGGCAGGGGGAGTTTGTGTGTGGCAAATGCGTGTGCATCCTCGAGCGGGTATTCAAGTTCGACTCGGTGATAGCCAGGGTGCGGGTGCTTTCGTCTGAGAAGCTGCAGAAGCTGGTGCAGGAGAGGGACAAGATCAGACAGTGGGTACGCCAAAACTACCACCAGAGACACCCACGGGAGTTCCAGAGCCGGGGCAGCACCAGCGAGGAGGATGGCGAGGCGGAGAAGGAGGGCTACAGGGAGATGCTCAAAGAGAATATGGCACTCTCGGAGTACGAGTGCTGGTCCGAGAAGTGGGACACGTGTCCGTATTTTATAAGAACGGGTAAAAGATGTAAAAAAGGCAAAGGATGCGAAGGCTGTGATTCCTTACGGGTGTCCGACTCGGATTATGAGTCCGTTTGTGGGGTTCCTCGCAACTTGCCTTTTCAACCCTTCTCCCCATTGGCATTATCACGGGACAAATCCCAGAGCATGCCCCTCCACTGGCAAAGGGTGCCATCCATCAGCTCCAGTCCGTCGTCACTGGCGGGGTCCTGTCTTTCCTTACAAGCATCTTCTCGCACTGCGTCTATTCAGTCTCTGGACTCTCTTGACGGCAACGACCCGTTTGACTCCCCAGGTGTTCAGTCAGTCAACTTTGTGCTGAAGGAGTTGAGAAGCATTGAAGGAAAGCCGGTCAGTTCGCCATCGGGGAGCAGGATCCCAGTTTTGGGCAGGAAGGACGGGAGGTGCTCGGGAAAAGTTGGAGAGATGGCGTCGCCATCAGTGAACAGGGTGCTGAACTTTGGGAATGTGGAGAACGGAGGGGATGAAATGGATGAAGAAGACGGGGATGTGCTAACAGAGCTGAGGGACGAGTTCATGCCTCTTCATCGAGAGGTGAGCATGACCAGTAGTTCTCCACCCCTAAACTGAGACAAATTAGACCACGGGTAAGGTTGATAAGCTTTTGTCCCAGGGTCCTCCATCTGATAGGATTGCTTTTAGATGTTTTATAACAGAAAGTGAATGAAACCCATGACCAATATAGTGATACATTGTGTGATAATGGTGAAAATAAATGATTCCCCCTTTCTGCTAGGACCCCAGTTTGAGAACCACTTCCATAGACTGTGAAAATGTACTGCATACATGAATGAATGAATGGGAGAACTCTGACCAGGTGCTGTGTGCGCTAGTGGCTGTAAATATTGACACAGTGGCCTGCAATACCTAATCCGGGAACAACTGAGGCCAATCCCGTGGTGCAACAAGATCAGAACTTTGCGAAACCACCTGTTTTTACTTAATAATACCAAATTTCATGTTAACTATAAACTCATTCCTCATTTCAGAGCTCAACTGGCAGGGTTCAACACGCCGTCAGGCACCTACGAGGCCAGCTGGACCAAGCCGTGTCCCGCATCAGGACCCTGGAAGCCGAGCTGAAACATGGGAGGGGCCAACCAACGGAAGTAAACGGATCAGAAGACTGGGCCCCTGTAAGTATTCAGTTTGTTCTCTCCCACACTCCACTTGACAAAGGGAACGGGTTTATTTGCTTTTTTTGCCAGCCAGTTAGCTTAGCTTAGCATAAAGACTGGAAACAGCTTGCCTGGCACAAGTTGCTCTTGTGTACATTGAACACACAGTTTCAACAGTTTTACAGTACAAACTGTTTTTCTTGCTGTAATCAGCAATTTAAGTGTCAGTGATGGAGGACAAAATTCACAGTCCTCGTTCTGTGGAAAAATACATTCCCAACTTTAGCTTTAAGCTTTAGGTTTTCCAGTTACAGCTACAGTTACTGTTCCTCCACCGCGTCATAACACCAAAATATGTGTGTACTAAAATACACTTTAGGATGCATTTCAGAATCAGGACTGTAAAGTTCGTCCCCAAACACTTACATTGGAGCCATGATGGATCTTAAGTAATGGCGACTATGAACACGACAGACGACATATACGACAGATGTGAAAAAGTGTACCTGAAACTGTACTTCAACACGTTAGAACTTGTTTAATCCTGTACAAGAAATAGTGTGACGCATGACCCCTCGTAAAAAAACAGTTTCCAGTTCTTGTGCTAAGCTAACAGGTTGCTAGCTCTAGCTTTATATTTAGTTAAAAGATATGAGAGATATGAGATGTAACTTGGCAAGAAAGAAAATAAGTGTTTCAAAATGTCGAACATTGTCAGTGGTATAATTAATTTAAAAAAATTGATAATAATATAAACAGTATATAAATCAGTCTATAAATAGATGAAATATAAAGATATTTATTTTTAATATTGATTAAAAAAAAGCTAATCATACATGTATAAACTTATTAATAATCTGAAATTAAATAAATAAAGTGGAGATTGAATTGGTGTTGTGATTAAAAAAAAATGTACCCACACAGTTGATATTTTTTTACCAGCTGTCGTAAGAGATGATTGCCTCTAACCATTTTTTACACAAGAAAAACAGGTTTATTGCACAGCAGCTTCTCAGTCGCACGTCCAAACAGCTCCTTAAACCACTCTGTTAATGTTGACTTAGCACACATATAACATTGTGAAAGGAATGGAGGGTGGGTGTTCTGTGTTTTATGCCTGTGGAAGGGTGTGTCAATGTTTCCTCATTTACAGGTGCAGATAAAGACTCACACACACACACTCACACAGACACACACACAAACACAGCCTCTCTCTGGAATCTTCCCCGACCAGCGGAGTTTGCCCCAGGCTCAGTAGTCTTATGATAGAGGATATCATTAAAAGGTCTCTCAGCTGCTTTATAGAGAGTGTGTCCACATGATCTAAAGGCGCTGTGTTCACAAGTTGAATATTAGTAAGAATTCATGTGAAATATGTGTGAGTAGCAGCAGGTTTAAACATTAGAGGCATTCAGTACGCGCACGAACAAATCTTTATCAACAGATTGTCAAAGTGAACCGACTATACTGAATCACCATTGTTATTGACTCTATTGAATCAGTAGCTCAGTGATTCACATTACGTTACTTCTGATATCTGAATCTGATAACTCTAATGTAAATAAAAGGCTGATGAGCTATTAACCTCATGTGCAGTGCTTGTAGAGGTTATTTTTTTCTGAACTGAATATAACAGACTGAATGCATGACTGAACTGAATACAGTCAAAATCAGTGCTGAATATCACAGCATAGAAACGGTGATGCCTTCACTTACTGATTTATATACCAAAAATACCTTGATCAGTGAAGCACTGACCTAAAAGATCTTGATTAGGGCTGAAAGCCATTGATTATCTTAAAATAAAATACCATTTGTGTTTTTGTTACCTTAGAATGAGCCGTTTTATTTACAGACGCTTGCGGGTCACCTTCCATGGAAGCCACTATATTGAACTGCCATGTTTTTACAGTGGCCTACAGGGGACAAACCGCCGGTTGTAGATAGTGAATGTAATATTTGGGGGTTTTGGACTTTTTATTGGACAAAACAAAACACTGATGACACAAAAACAATACAAATTCAATTTCTTCACAAGGTGCCAAATTTGTATTGTTTTTGTGGACTAAATGATCAATAGAGAAAATAATCATTAGATGCAGCCCTAAAAACCCAGCCCTGTGGGATCTAGAGTATATTTCACTCAGCCTTACCCAAGAATCATGAAATGAACACCACAGTTTCATCTACTGCTCTGACTTTTAAAAGAAACTGTCCTTTGTTTTCCTCTTTCCTCCAGTTGGTCCAGGAGGAGGGTGGCAGTTCCCTGCTGCAGGGCCTCGGACACTCCCTCCACAGCCGGGAGCGTCTGATCCAGGTGGGTGAGGTGATGAGGGGAGACAGGACTCAGTCATGCACACAGCATTTGGATCTTCTGCTCCTGCTGGGGCTCTGGCTCAAAGCTCACTGGAATGTTGTTTGTCTTTGAAGTCACTGTACGCCCTTAAAGTGACAGTGCCAAAACTGCATTCACTGGTGTCTATTCACCACATTGTACCAGTGAAGTATGTTTTCTTAAGCTTTGATCGTGACTGCCCTTATTTTTAGCTGCTTATTACGTTGATGATTTACAGCAGGAATTGTATTGGATTGTTGTACGTTACTCTGTATGAACGTCATAGCTAAGTGGCTAAAGCAAATAGGGCTGTCCTATCAAAGCGCTGATTTAAAAAAAAAAAAAAAAATTCCAGCCTGTTAAAGATTAACAATGAGTGATTGTATAACAAAGTCCCTGCTGTAGGAAAATGTTTTGCAGTAGTGGCTTTATTCACTAATAACCTTACAATACATAAAATAAGATTGTATCTATAAAGTATATGTTTTCGTGATGAGACTTTAGAAGATTGATACCATACTATTTGTCTGTTAAATGTGAAGCTTAGCTTAACTTAGCTTAGCATAAAGACTGAAAGCAGCTATCTTAAACTACTGACATGCCGCTGGCTGTAGCTTCATATATATCATACAGAAATGAGAATGGTGTTGATGTTCTCATCTAACTTTTGCCAAGGAAAGCCAATATGTGTGTCAAACTATTCCTTTAACATATGAAAACCAATATTTTTAAGTCCTTATAATGACACCCTCAATGTCAGGACAACAACTGCCTATTTCTTAACTTGTGTAGTGAGTCTTTAAACAGATTTCAGCAGGTTTTAACAGATTTTAGTTTAAGGGTGAATAGATAAGTAATGACTGTGGCTGCTTGTTTGGAGCTGTAGATTTATGATGACACTATCTGGTGGTTGCAGTGGTTTTCATTTGCATACATAACAGCTTGGATCTGGCCTCTACAGTACATGAAGACTTGGCTAAGGGTTATTATGGGCCTGTGTATTGATTCATGATGAAAATAGCTTCATAAACTTTAAATCTTACAAAATCTGCACTGTGATTAGCCTTAAATCTTTAAACTCAAGTAAAGTTAAAATGTTTTACCCTAACTGCACTGTTACATGAGCATATTTCTAACAGCTTTCCTCTCTACCAGGAGTGTATGGGTCTGATCAGAAGACTGTGTGTGGAGGAGGGAGCAGGGACTGAGCTGACCAACAAGCTGACTGAGAATCTGAAGCAAACTCTGTCTGACAACAAGGTTAGAGCTGACGCTGTCCTGATCATTGACGTTGAGTGCTAAATACCGGGTCTGCTTATGATGACACAAATTACCCACTCACTGAAGCGTAGCCGTTATCGGCATGAGCAGGCAGACTTTTGCTGATAGTCATCAGACTCGATCGTCCTGCCCTTGGAGGCTTTTGTATGAGCAGTGCAGGTCTTGTGATGTGTACTTTTTCTACCTCAGGCCTGCAGGAAGTTTAACCAGTTTTGTTTTTTTTACCTCATTTGATTCACATAGATATGTTTGATGAATTAATGCCCACAGACAGACTGTGTTCCTTCCCTCTTTAATGCACCTGAAACGTAGGACTGCAACGTACAATTATTTTCAATATTGTTTCATGCTAATTATTTTCATGATTAATCGTCAAGAATTTGTGAAAACACTGGTTTTTAATTTCCTTTAGCTCAAGGCTCTATAAATGTCTTCTTTTGTCTGACCAACAGTCCAAAACCCAAAGATATTCAGTTTTAACTCATGTTTGAAAACAAATCAGTGTTGAGAAGCTGGAACCAGAGAATGTTTTGCATTTTGCTTTAAAAAATGGACTAAAACAATTAGGAGGCTTGCAATAATTAATTGATTGGTGGTATCACCAACTTATTTTGGTAATTGACTAATTGGTTTGAGTCATTTTATAAGGAAAAAAAGTCTAAAATTGGGGAATAATTGGTATTTTTGCTTGAAAAAACATGATTATTCGATTATCAAAAAAGTTGCCCGTTGGATGTCTCAAATACAGAGGTACCATGTTTTTGTGATCTGTAGGCTGCTCTGGAGACTTTGAGGTCCGATGTGACTGAGAGAGAGAAGGGCCTGGAGAAAGAGATCGAGGCCCTGAGAAAGGCTGGAAGAGACAGAGAGAGAGACCTCGACACACTCAACACCGTGCTGCGGTGCAACCAGGATATTATCAATGTGAGAACACACATACACACACACACACACACACACATTATAAAACAGGGTTGAATTGCATGCATTGTGGTTCAAAACATACACACACCCACATTCTTTGTTCCATACACAGTTCACTCTGTATGTACTTGAAATATTATTCAGTTGGGACTGCATGTTGTTGTTGATCCAGGACCTGCGAGTGGCTCTGGGGGAGAAGGAGCGACTGCTGAAGGAGGTGGAGAAAGAGAGGGAGGTGTGGAGACAGAGGGACCAGGCCCTCACTACGGTCCTGCAGGAGAAGGAGGCTCTGATCCACCGCCTCAAAGAGAATCTGGTGAGCTGTCAGAAAGATGGACAGGTAATGTACGAACACACCGTTGTAATTTCCACTTGGGGGGGTGTCTTTTTAAAATCCCAACCCCCACACACACTTCTACAGTTTCATTTGATCTTCCTCTTACTGTCCTGAAGAGAAGTTAAAAATATACAACAGCAATGTAAAACAGCACTCACAGCAGTAAACTTAACGAGCAATGCAGCGAGTGCTTTTCAGCCTCTTTTCTTTTCGAGAGGAAGACTGCAGGCACTGCTTGGGGCTAAAAAAGATCTTCTACCTCTCCCTGCATACCATATCTCAACTATTTAATGCCTTACCATGACTTTTTATGCAGAGTAGGAATCCTTTGGTGATCCCCATCTGCTTCAGCTTTTTTCAGTGCTAATTACCAAAGGTTAGCATGCAAACACGCTAAACTAATATAAACATTATACCTCCTTAACATCAGCATGTTGGCATTGTCATTGTGAGTATGTTAATATAGTAACTGTGGCAAGAATATTGTTGCAGATTTCTGGTGTTTGTTGTCATATAATGTTTAAATACTAGCTGCTTTCACTGTGCTGTGGTTCTGTATTTGATCCACAGACTTAATAGAAAATATGAGCTTGGGAGAAGAGTTTTCAAATGGCTGCAGTTAAGAGAAAGTTGCAGAGCTTTCGTTCTCTGTATTATTGAATGAGGAGCCGGTTCTGCAGTCCTCCTCCTGGCCTCCGATGAGCTTTGTCAGTAAATATTGACTTCAGTGACCACAGGGAAACTCTTGCTCACAACATGTCATTTTCCTCCAGGCTGTCTCTGACTCTGTGATTGGTAAGGGGTTGGCTGGGGGAGGGGCTCAGCTGGCAGCCTTGTTGGAGGACAGAGAGGGAAACAACGCCACCTTGTGCAAGGAGGTCACCAAACTCAACACAGCCCTGCAGGAATACCAGGATATGGTGAAGGTGAGATTTCATCATGAGGGGAGGAGGAGCTGTTATTTTAAGATGGAAAAGTTACATAATGGGGCTTTTAACTTGTCTTTATTTGGCTGGTATGCACACTATCCAAATAAAGTGTTACCAAATATCAAAATCAGCAGCTGAGACTGGCAGGGAAACCATACTGCCAATTGAGTAATAATAAATAAATTGTACAGAAAATCAAAAAGTTAGCAGGATGTGACAGGTCTTACAACCAGACATAACACAGCAACAACAAATGTCTTTCACCAGAATCAGCAGGAGAGCCACAGTCAGACGGTGTCTTCTCTGACAGCTCAACTCAGAGACACTCGGCAGGAGCTGAGGGAGAAAGAGAAGGAGAAGAAGCAGGCCGATAGAGCCTGGCAGAACAACAGAGAGGACAGAGAGAGAGAGGAGAGGAAACTGAGGGACAGCCTGGAGAAGAGAGACAAACTCATAGAGGTAACGTGCAGGAATCTGCTGCTTATTGTTTTCTTTTCTTCATTGAAAATATTAAATAGCACTGTTTTTTATGAAATGTGTGTATTATATATCCCACCCTGTTCCCCTCTCCTGCTTCCAGATCCCCCCCAAGTTGAGTACCAAGTAGCTTACATGTGAAATGTGTAAACACACAAGATACATTTAAATAAAACATCAAATTACATGGAATATCTTTGACATATCTGCAACAACTACGTCAGTTGACCTGCAACTATTGTGATATTCCGTCATTTGATTCATTTTCCAAGCAAAAATGCCAAATAGTTAATGGTTAAACCAACTATTACAATCATCAAATAATCATTTAAGCAATAAATCCCAATAAAAAAATACCAAACATTCCCTAATTTAACCTTTTCCAATGTGAGGATGTTCTGCTTTTCTGTTATTTTTATCACTGTAAACTGAATATATTGTGGTTTTAGACTGTTGGTTTCATAGACCCAAACACTTTTGCATTAATCAAACAATAATAATTATGAAAATTATAAATAATATTAATTATTTTCCAAATGATGCCTAAAGTAAAATAATGATTAAAACACTACTTATTTGGAGGCCAAACATTCCACATACATGAATTAACAACAGGAAACCTGCACTGATGTTAACTTGCTTGATGGTTTTGTTGTGAAGGCAGATGATATCTCAGTCTGGCATCTGTCAACAGTCCAAGGAATGTGCAGTACAAATGTTGTCATGCCAGTTTGGTTTGGTCCATCTTTAATGATCCTGAAAGGAGCTGAATATGTCTTGAGATGATTCATCAAGTTACTATTGTTGTGCACAGTGTGACATTTCTCTCTTCCACATACCACACAGTGACCGGCCCTGTCCGTGTTTACTGTAGGAAGACAACAAAAGGAGACAAAAGAGCAAGGAGTAAAAATACACCCTGAAGGACTTGAATACTTAAACTTGTTTCTGGTGATGTAGTTTCTATTTTTTACTTCAATAAGAACCTTGAACACCTCCAAACATCAGTGCCAGATTTTACTGTCAGATCCTCAGAATCAATGTTTGATGGCTTTTTATAGACTCACAGTCATGCCAAGAAAAATATGTTGGTGAAAGATTTCAGATCAGCCTCCATAGAACACAATGCAATGCAGCCACAGGATGTATTTTGATTTAAGTGAGAAGGCAAATATAAGGAATTAAATGCACAATATTTTTATTTCTGCCACTAGGGGTCTCTCACATCAAAACAATAACAAAAGGAGAGGTTTGATGATGTTTTGAAATAGTGTGGGATCGTGGGAGTTGTTGTTTTCACCGCCATTGCCGTCATCGCAGTCAGATTCTCGTGTAGTATATTGATCCAGTGGTTTCCTGGTTCATGCTAAAAAATAAACAGTATCTGACTTATTGAAAAATCCAGTAAAATACCGATGCGGAATGGCAGTTTCACCTTTTAAAATTAAGTGTTTCTCCAATGCTCTTGGTACCCCACAGTTCCTGCCACCCAAGCTGCTGCTAATGTTAGCTCAACTTGTATCTGATAACTCAAGATCCAGATGTCTGATAACTAAAATCCTTCATCTAGTTAAAATATGTAGTTAAAAAACGACCATCTAAAAAGTGAATCATAAAAATTTGAATTAAAACTGGATAATGTCAGATTATGACAACCATAACGCTTGTGCAAAGGATGATATGACGCCGTTGACGGGCGATCGGTGAAACGCACCGTTGCCTAAATAAAATTACGTATTTCTCTGAGTTTGAACATTATATAACCTAGTTCTATTTTAATGCGGAAATGTTGCATATTAAATCTTTTTAAAGTAAAAAAAATCTACTTCTAAATGAAAAAGAACAAGAGAAAGGTGGATCAAAGAAGTGAAAATCTGAGCTTTCGTTATGATTACTCGTGATGGGGACTGAGATATTTTATTTTTCCTCAACTTAGCAAATCCTGTTGGATGCAGAGGAGCGGGACCATCTGTTCAGAGAGCTGCAGCAGAACCTGCAGAACAAACGTGAGCCTCTGACCGCCATCAAACACACACTGTGATAGAGGACAACTGAGCTGACAAGATGCAATCTAACTGCACAGAGACGAGATTACTTTTGCACTTTCTGCACCGACCTCTTCAGCATATTTATCGTGGTGTACATTAAGTCTATTTATTTATTTCTACATTTTTTGGGGGTTTGTGTTTGCAGACCTGCCTTTGTCCTGGCGTGGGCCGAAGGAAAGTTTATTCTTCCACAATTACTACTAAACTCTCTGGAGTGAATCAGTAATTTCAGACTTTAGAGAGTCAGACACAGCCTGATTGTTTTCAGTACGGACAGATGTCGGGTCTAGCTTCTTATAGCTGGATGTTTAATACTTGATTTAAAAATCACCTGATTATTGTATTTTTGAATGTTATGGGTCTAATGGTTAGGCAGTGATTAGATTTCATTTCATGCTGCAGGATTTGTTGCTGATACAAACATTTCTGAATGGTATTGTTAGTAGATTATTTAATCAAACCTTTATTTGTTTGTGTGCGTGCGTGCGTGTGTGTGTGAGATCTGGGTACAATATTAATTTAAATCTGAATTTGCCTGTCTATTAACTCTTTGCAATGGTGTCTTTATTGTGTTTGTCTTTTTACTTTCTCAGTACTGTCACTTTTGTTTACAGTGCTAGTTTAGCACTTGTGGAGGGGAATACTTAGGACCAAAATAATATTTTTAACTTCATTTTTCTGCTTTTATATGTCTCCGTCTTTTTTTTTTCATTTTATTTTGGAACTATTCTCAATGATCTTCAATGTGTTTACATGTCTTGTAGCCTGTTGTTAATCTGGGATTTATAACTGGAGACATTTTTTTTTTCCTTTTAGCTCAAGAGAATTAAACACTCTGATCCAAATTACTAATGTCTAGATGCCATTATTTATTTTGTGTTTTACCTATTCTGTATTTCCATGTCGTTTTCATCAATATCAGTGAACATAGAAACACAAGACTCTCTCGGATAATGCAACTATCATATAGGTTTATGTTATGACCGCCAATAATTATTATTTCAACTTAATTTCGGGAAAATTCAGTTTTGTGCATTATTGTGGCATGGCGGATATGTCTAAACACTACAATACCCATGAGCCTCTGCTACCGTTGCTATGGAATAGAAGCTAGAGGCGCGAATCAGAGTGTAGTTTTAAATTGGGGAACAAAACACGGCGCCATAGTGTTAAACAAATAAAATAATAGTAAATAGATGTTAGGGACAGATATTGTCAGTTTTCTCACAAGGACCCACCGTTAATTTTAGCTTTCACCTGCAGTTAGCGGCACACGTAAAATAATTTTAAGCGCTGTGGCGGATCTTTCCTTGCCGAAATGCACCATGGGAGTCGTAGTTAACTTAAACCTTCTAAGTGTCTACACCTTTTGACTTTTTATCAAAGAACCAGATATTTTCTAACGCAGTTGTTAATATGTTGTACTGATGATTCAACCGGGAGAGTTTCGTACTAACCCAACCTGTAGAGTCATGTAACTATATAGAACCAGGGTGGAAATTAATGGTTATTGTACAGCACCTGAAACCTGAAATTAAATATACTGTAATGCCTGTGTTGACTGACAGTGCCCCCTGTCTTCTCCTCACTAACCTATCACCAAACAGCTTTGAGTTTCTAGTTACTTCAGGAACCGTTGCTATGGAGCTGGTACCTCAACACCTCACACAAAGTTCACCCTGAATGCCTCACAGAGCACTAATAATACTGAGTAGAGGGGGTTTGTCATATTCAGAGAGGTAACATTTAATTAGGAGGACCGTGCATGTGAAGGAATGCAGGTCCAGTCGGTGCCCCTCGGCTCTGTCACCATCGGACCGCAGTCTTGGCGTAATGGGACGGTCCGCTCCATCCGTCGGGCGGAGCGCCTGGTGCGGCAGACTCGGGCCGGGCGGTCGGGGACTTGCAGCGCCGCCGCCGGTTTCACCCCAAAGCTCACAGACGGCACAGCGGAAACAACCGAAGATAAGACCACAGGGGAGGAATGTGCAGAGAGTCGTGACTCCATCTGCAAGAATAAGATGTCGAGGCCCCAAACTACAGGAGCAATGGTGAGACACAACACAGACCTGCAGACAGATCTGATCCAGTATGTGCTGCCTGATAAGTGACAAAACAATGTCAGTGATTCAGAACAATACAGACTAAAACAAGTATCTGAAGATTATTGATTAAAAAACTACACCAAAAAACAAGTTTCCAGTCTGTTCTTGAGAGTTTGGGATGAGATTCAAGGTTATTTTATTGCCATTTATAATGAATGAAATGAAAAAACACTGAAAGATGAATTGTTAAGAAATAATTTAACAGCCTGAGGGAAGAAGCTATTTAAAACACACTACACATTACTACAAAATTGCATTAAAAATTTTACTAAAATAACAGTACAGATCAGCTAAATATCAAAAGTAAAAGCATTTATTATACACAATGTCTCTTCAGAGTGTTAAAGTATTACATTATATTACATTATTGGCTTATTATTACAGATGCAAAAACATAGCAACACGTCACTGTTGTTGTTAGAGGTTGCTAATTTGAACTTCTTTATAT
>NW_023339807.1:21197882-21233216 GCF_004916995.1 Morone saxatilis | reverse complement strand
TGTTGGGCAGTTTAGTCTATAAATATTCATATTTTAGAGGCTGATCATGTGTTTTTTTAATAAAATCTTAATCTGTGAACTATTAACCAAAGTTTAAATGTAATGTATTAAAAAGTGCCATATTTCCCTCTGAAATAGTGGAGTAGAAGTGTAAAGTTGTATAAAATGTATCTCAAACTTGTAATTAATCACAGTATTTCAGTAAATGTATTTTCCACCACTGGAAACTGCAATCTAACTTTCTTCTGAAGTTCCCCAGTGGCTCCCAGAGGACGTCCGTGGCCCCGTTCCCGCCTACCAGCTTGCGTGAGCAGTGTGCCGGGGCCAGCGTTGCCGTGGCCGGGGAGTACATGCGAAGTGTGCGGGAGGTGGAGGGCCAGCTGCGCAGGCAGGCCGGCAGGGTGACCCAGGAGGGCATCAGGCTGGAGAGAGAGAAGGGTCACCTGGAGAGGATGCTGCGCAGCCTGAGGACTAATCTGACTGTCAACAGGAGGAGCTCGGAGGGGAGGACCAGGAGGCCGTCTACTGCTGAGACGGTAAGTTTTCACCACTCCTACTCCGCTAGAGGGTCTTGTATCTACTTCTGTGATCAAGTGGATGTACAACCATGTATGGATTTAATTCATCCTCACAATTCAATCCTGAATGTGACCCAGCTTGCTCTTGTCACGATTGTCTTCTCCACACCGGGCTTTGTTTGCTCTTTGGGCCGTAGTGTGATGAATACAGTCACATAACCAAACCATCCATCAGCAAAACACTGAATCATTTATTGGCTCAGTGCTGCCCTTTTGTTGCATTCTGACCTTTGACCTTCCCGTGGAGACAAAACACCATAAAGAGAATTTCTCCACAGGGATCAGCAGTGGTGTTGCGCTTGAGTCGAGGCTCAAACTGTCTGACATCTGCACTTCTCTAGACTTCAACCACTTAAAGATGTTAACTTTAAGACAGATAATTGAGCTAATTTGTTGTTTATTGTGTGCACTGCACCACAGTTAATCTCTGGGGATTTAACCTGCAGAAACCTGCATCCACGTGTTCTCAAACATCACACACAGCTCCTGCAGTATCCAGACAAAGTACTGCAAATATCAAATCACTTTTAAATCATTTCAGTACTGACAAATAATAAATATGTCATCCAACACCAGACGTGGTGTAAGTGATACAACAAGGCTACGGATTAATTCATTAAGTTCTGTATCTTGAACTCCATTTGTCAAGGAGTGGAGATGCGTTCACTGACAGGTCTGCTCTGCTGCAGGAGAGAGATGGTGCTGATTACTTGTTATTGTGTGAGAGAAGAGAGCTGGCCCAGCTGAAACAGGATCTGGAGGGAGCACTGCGAAACACCCTGACCCAGCTACAGGTGATTTACAACGTTACTGTTCTGTCTTCATCAGTTGACTCATTTTCCTTTAAAGCCTCCTCCCCCCCACTGTGTCTCTGTTTCTTTCTCTCTTTTTCACTTACCCTGGCAGGAGTGATGGAAGAAAAACAACACTACCAAAGCTTTCACGCACCAATGACCTCTACCGTTCTTTCTCATCGCCACTTAATATCTGTTGTTTTTTGGCAAGTGTTGATAAATAAGCAACAACAAGAGTGAGTCTACAGCAGGGGCCACTGCTGGTATTGTGATCTCATAGGGAGGTACTGCATGAAGTACTACAAGAAAGAGTAATATATCATCATACTTAACAAAAACAATGCAAACAGCAGTTCCTATAAATTTTTTTATCATCATTTTATATAACTCCAAAACCTGCTCTCTTCTTATCAACCATTTGCATGCATTTGCAGGCACCTTTGACCTTATTTTGTGCCAAACAGACACCTTTTACAATAGAATTGCGTTTTTATTGAAATTGCATATGAAGTGGTAGTCTTAAATTTATATGAAAAAACTGAAATAAATACATAAAATAATAATCTTGTGATGGGGGATAGAGGTCCCTGAAAAGGGCCCCAAGGCCGGTCTTCCCTGGTTTACGCTCATGCTATCGGGTCTGTGAGGCTGTACTGTGACGTAAATGCTAACGTCAGCATGCTCACATGCTCATAATGACAATATTAATGCTGATATTAAGCAGATACAATGTTTGCATCTTAGTTTAGCTTGTTTGCATGCTTATTACATTACATTTGTTTATTAGCACTAAACACAAAGTACAGCTAAAACTGATGGGAATGCCATTAGTCATAAACCTAGCAAGACCCCTTATTATAAGGTTATTAACTCTTACTTACAAAAAATCATATATAATTGTATTCGCTGAAACGATTAGTTGATTAATATACAGTATATATTAGTAATTAGTATTTATTGTCATTAATCGTTGATGTGGTTCCAGCTTTCTGGAATTTGCTGCTTTTCTTTGTTTGCATTATACTAAATTTTATAGGCTAAACAATCAATCAATTGAGAAAATTATAGAAAGTTGTGGCCCCAATGTGTCCCCTTCTGTCTCCTCCAGGCCCTTGGTCAGAGCAGCAGACAGCTGCTGGAATGTGCCAGTGAGAGGGCTCGTGTCCTGGAGCTGCTGCCTCACAGCGGCGCTGCTGGAGGACACCGCAGCGCTGCTCAGACCTTCAGCAAAACAGACTCCGTCAGCCCCTTTACACCAGGTACAGTCAGGACACAAAGTGAAACTGTATCAATCCCTGCAGACAATACTGCTGCAGCAGCAGGAAAAGCAGCTCAGAAAGACAAATCACACAAAGACAACACAAAAGAAAGAGCATCATTTTACACACATCCAAACAAAATGTTGGGACATAAAATGGTATAACTGAAAAACAACCGACTCCCAGCCGGATCTTTGTCTGTTTGGCAGCACTGTTTGAAAAAAAAACAACACATCATAACATTTGATAATTTGCACTAAACACAAAGTAAATCTGAGGCTAGTTTTATTTAGTCATAAACCAAATTATTGGACAAATAAATGTTTTTATCTGACCTTGTGCAGAGTGCGAATATGTGTGCATTATTATGACAGTATCTATCAAACATCAAATACTACCCCTAACAATGAACTGCTGACACTCACAAAGAAGATCTGATCTGGAACATTTGACCTTCCCGGTTTAAAATGATCCACTGTGTACCAAGCAAATTTCACCAGTGTGGAATAAAGAAAATCTTATCTTAAAAGGGTTATAGTATTGTAAATAGGGATGTAAGATTTATTTTAACAATATGAGACTTAATTAAAAAAAATTCTCAGACAAAAATCTACAAAATATATTTTCTCTTATATTTTCTTTATCAAATTAGATAAAATTTGTATTACTCTGAGGTAGGGTATAAACGGTATATTTCCTTTTGAACTGAATGTAAATGGTATGGATCTTTCTTTTTCGGTGATTTGTCTTCATGAAGAATGTAAACAGGTTTTAGAGTCGTCCACTTTGACAGTGAACCAGTCACAGCAACTGAGGGAAAACATCAGACAGATGCTAACCAGTGCCATCACCAGGCAGAAAGCTACTCACTGCACCGTCAATGACGGCCTGGTGAAGAAAATGGCAGAGACGATCAGTCTGCAGGTAGATGCAAATGCAACATGTTGAAAGTCTTTGTATGCAAATTAGAAATTCTTATTGATCAGACATCATTGTGACAGCAGAATAATAAAACATATTTCCCTTTCATTCTGTCATTTGTAGCAAAATCTGACTCTGATGTCTGCAGCCACCAGGCAGGCAATGTTTCGCAAGCAGAGGGAAATAAACTGTATTCGTCACAGCCACGACCGAGTACAGGTTTGTGTGTATGTGGAACAGGATCTGTGAATTTGTTTGAGATTCAGTGACAGTGTATACAATGTGTTTTCCCCGTGTTATTCTGTGTACAGGGTCCAGAGTACAGCGGTGACATACTGTCCAGAGAGAAACTCAACAGGCCTCTGGTGCAGGTTTATCAGAGACACCCAGGGACACAGTTACCTGAGGCTGCTCATCTCATACAGGTGTTTACTGCTTCCAAAATGTCTATTCATACATGTTCAAATACACTCATAAAGCATGATGGCAGAACTTTTCAGTGTGTAGGGTGCTCTCTGGTGATTATACACGAATGAAAAGATTGTTATGCAAATTTTTTCCATATATGCCGATAAGGCCCACCTAAATGTTACACACTGGACCATAAAAGTATGTCTCATTAGAAAGTGATACCAAATGTTGAAAACAATGCTAAATATATGCATGGTTGAAAAACAAACTTTTCTGAGAAAAAAGGAAATATTATGTAAGCTTACACTTGCACATCTCAGACCACAGTCTGCATGACTAATGTAAAAACCAAACCAAAACTGTGCAGCAGAGGGAAGAGGAGACACAAAAACATACAATGACTTGAATACAGGGAATAACAGCAAACAAACAAGGTGGAGAATAGAGTATAAAGATACAGGCGTAAGTGTTTCTTTAAACTTAGAAAGGTAGATCTACGAAAAGATGCTTTATAGTAATATATAAGATGCATAGAAGATCTGCTCATGTGTGAAAATAACGACAAACCAGGAGGTAGCAGATGTTCACACCACATATTAAAAAAGCATTCAGTGGTTTGACACTAACCTCCCCTCTTGTCGCCTGCTGAGTGTCTCAAACCAACCAAATCAGCCAAATGAGTTTCCTGTGTGTCTTTCAGGGCAGCGCAGTGCTGAGGCAATGTCTAATGTCCTCTGAAGGTGAGCTGGCGAGGCTGCAGCGTGCCTGTCTGCAGCTGCTGGATGATCAGCACGGCAAGAGAGCAGCAGCTCAGGTGGACGCAGCTGTCATCCGCATGAGGCGGCAGCAGGTCGACAAGAGAGCCATGCCTTCTTTTCTCCAGCAGGGGGCGTGCAGAAGCCAACTCCCCTTATCTTGTGTTCAGTAGAGCTGCAGCAGCAAGCATGCAAGGAGAGAGAGAGGATAGTGTTAAGTGTGTTGTGAGAGATAGGGATCAGTCATGTGTGAAATGGTTCAAGATGAATAAAATGGGATAAAGGCTACACTATGTGACCAAAAGTATATGGATGCCCCTGTTTAAACACTTTTACACTTGTGTACTTTCGGTTTTGGTTAGTCCCTTTAGTTCCAATTTAAGATTAGGGGGGGAAAGTGTGCTTCCAGCTTTGTGGCAGCAGTTTAGGGAGGGCATTTTCCTGTTTTGATTACCTCTGTGCAGGAGGTTCATGAGGAAATGGCTTTCCCAGTTTAGTGTCGAATAACTTGACTGGCCTGTACAGATCCCCAACCCCATCCCATCCAACAACTTAGGGATGAACTGAAATAATAACTGTGATCCAGGCCTTATCACCCAAGATCAGTGTTGGATCTCACTGATGCTCACTGAGGCTGATTGGGTGAAAATTCCTATAGCCAAGTTCCAAAATCTTGTGGAAAGCCTTCCCAGAAGAGTGAAGGCTGTTGCAGCGGCAGATTAATGCTCATAGTTTCAGAATTAAATCTTTAAACACCATATAGGGGTGTAATGTTCAGATGTCCACATACTTTTAGCCACACAGTGTATGTTTCTGCAATTAGCTGCACACATGGAGTTGACTTTTTTCTCTACTAGTCTCTTTGTGCAATAACATTTAAAACACTGAAACTTAATAAAGGTTCAAACAAAGAGTTGTGATGTCCAAGACGCTACACTTCCTGGTCAGAAAGAAAGCACAGCCACGTTCTGAGGATTTGTGTTGGGTAATTTATGAAAGCTCAGACGAATCCAGTAAGTTTTGGAAAGTATTGGACAATCCCTTTTAATGGCCTGTATGTATATGTGACTGACAGAATCTTAATTTCCCTGATGCAGCAAACCCCAGCCAACTGTTATTTCAGTGATAGAAGAAATACCAAGATTAATTTACCGTAACCATTTCATTGTGGTCAAATTCTGTTATCTTTACTGCATTAAAAGATGGTCGTGATAGGAACAATGGCCTTCTATATGGCTGAAAAATAGATAGACAGATAAAGTGGATAGAGATTAGTAGTGTCTAATATGTTTATCTGTTATCTAACAAGATGATTACATTTCTCACTGAAAATAATTTATTAACTCAATAGAGTCTCACAGTTTATTTTGAGATATAAACTGACAAGCTGCCTTCTGAAGTAAAACAGCTTTAAAGACATGAATTTAACATATTTTCCATGAAGTTTAAAAGACTATTCCTACCTCCTACTCAGATTTCTAGTCATGGGATTGCAAGTCACTTGACATTCCTCCCACCAAACTTAACGTCTTTCATTAGGACATAAGACATGATTTAATAAACCCTGTTTTACCTAGTACACGCCACATGTCTTGTCATTCTGTCAAAAAAACAAGACATAAGTGGACATAAAATGACCCATTTCATATAAATTTGAACCTAAATTAGATTGTAGTTTCTTTTTTCGCAAAGCCCTATCGATTCTCTTAAATCTGAATGGGACTATTCTCAGCAGGACAGTGAGCCTGAGCAGTGCTGTAAAATCAAGGCTGTCACCAGGAAGCTAACAGCTTAATTGAATCATAAGTGTTGGGGAGTGGAGATTCCTGAAGGTAATAAACAGAATATCAACAGACCTTCAGATCTCTGCAGCTGGACTGGCTGAGGAAGCCGAGAAAGCCTAGATAAAGCTGAAACTGACTGACTTTAACAGGTTTCTTGCCTTCAAGATGAAGAAAGCTGAGTGGTTCTAGAAAATAACAAGAAAGACACGACGTTAAGAGCTGAAGAATCGAGCAGCAAGATTATTATTTTTTCCTTGTTGGCATTAAGAGGCAGTAATGTCGAAGCTGGTTTGCCATCTGCTTCTCCTTTGTTTACTTCCAGCTGTGGGTAAGTGAACAAAACAGAAGTGCATGTGTGGGCGTGTTTGCTTGTGTGTATGAATGTACAAAACATGCAAACAGAAATACTGTTACTGGAAATTGCATGTGCAGCAATAACTAATGGGACTGCAAATAATGTTTTTTTAAAGTATATATATATTTCCAATCAATTGATGAACCGCTTAGTGTAAAAAAATAAGTCTGTTTTGTCCTACTAAGAGTCAAAACCCCAAAGATATTCAATTTACTATAATGTAAGACATAAACTCTCACATTTGGAAAGCTGGAACCAGCAAATGTTAGGCATTTTGGCTTAAACAAGTATCAATAAAGTTGCCAATTAATCTAACTAAACAAATGATTTTTTAATCAACAATGTAGATTTATGTTATTAATTCAATGATTTACGTCCATAATAACAATTATCCAATTTGCAATAGCAATTACTGCTAATAATAATCAATCAATTTTGTAATCAGTTACAAAATGTAAACACTTGAGGATGTCATTGTTTACTTTTAAAATTCAGAACAAAGGATGGTGCAGTTTTTGTCATTTTCATCACGTTTCAGATCATAATCCTGATGTCACTACAGCTTCTCTGAAAATCAAATCTAAAACCTTTAAAGAAATGTGGTTTTAACCAACATGTCTGTGCTTCAGTTCCCCTCTTCTGTTATACCTGTGTGTTCCCGGCCATCTCACCTCTGGACTGTATCAGATACCCTATGAAGTGTCCACCCGGGCAGGTCTGTCTGTCCAGCAGAGCTGTGGGCGAGAAAGGTGAGGGTGCCTCAAGTCACTGAACAAAATTTAAATGAATCAAAACTGAGAAAAAGAACTGAGAAAGACGGTTCCAAGCACAGAGCGAGAGATGAGTCAGTGTGGTTTATTTATTTTTTTCTTTGCAAGTCTCTCCCAAACTGATGTTTCTAATGAACTCATGGTTTCCAGGAGACTTCCGTGTGGTGTTGTATGAGAAGAGCTGCATCCTGCCCTCCCTGTGTGGAGTCACGGGTGAAAAATACACCATGGGAATCAACTTCACCTTCACCAATGAATGCTGCAACACACACCTGTGCAATGGAGCTGCAAGACCTGCGACCCCCTACTGGACTGGCACACTACTCACACTACTTATTTCGTACTCTGTTTGGTGAAACATATTAAAGCAATGTGGAAGAGAAATAGTTTGACACATGAAGCGGAGTTGCCTTTTCTGTCCTCTAGTGGACTGACATTTTATTCAACTTCCTTTTAGTAACTGTACTAATCTGTGCTTAGTTTTACCTCGAGTGTGAGATGGAAAAATAATATTATTGCTAACTTGCAGAGCTTGCTTTTTGGAAGAGATATTGGGGATGAGTGTTTAGTTTATGTTTCCATGATTTATACAAAGTCTGATCAAATAAACTACCTCTATTAATTTATCAGTCAAATTTGTCTCAGAGGGCTTTAGAAAAAAGAAAGCAGCAGTTTCTAATGACATCAAATCCTATTTTTAGCTGTAAACATGCAATCAAAGTTGAAACAGTATCACGTAAGACTGTGTGGAGGATAATGTATTCTTGAGACCCTCCTTGTGGCTGGAGTGAAAGCTCTGCATGAAGTGAGGACCTCCAAGCCCAACCTGATCTGACCTCTATATTACAAGCAGAGCTTCAAGGTTGGGGAGCAAGTACAAGAAATATGTGAACTAAATCCTGAATTAAGGAGGCCTACTTTGTGTACTTGACAAACATCCATGTTAAATTGATATTTTTAATATAATAGCAAAGTGGTGGGTACTTTTACTACTTCATTTTCTTATACAGGGTTGAATCAATTAGATTTAATTGATAGATCTAAATACACAACTCGGCAAAGGCTTAGGCTACCATCTGGGACACAATGAACGCAAGATGCAGAATGGCACAATGGGGAAGCATGGTTTCAACTCATAAGTTTCAATATATTTCATTATTATATACTTTAATTAATAAAAAACAAGATCAGTAATGTATTTAAATGTTCTGACACAATTTGTACACTTCCTTGCAAGTCTAACAAAAATGAAATCGAAGATTGAGATTAAAGAACATGCTCTGTAGACTATATTTGCAGGCTACCAGGTACCCTTGGGGACCCATGCAAAGACCTTATATTGAATATCACTTATCACACAGGCTACATACAGAACTAGGGAGATGGAGTTGTACACCACTTTAACAATGCTTGTTCTCCCTGGCCTACAGAATGAAAGATATGTACTGTTGTGTCCTCAAAGTCATGTGAACCATGTAAAATTTGAGCATAACTCAAATGAAGTTCATCATTTAGTTAGTTCATTATGTACAGGCACAGACAAGAGTCTTATTTTGTTGCATACTTGCTTGAAAATGTTGCAACATTACCATGCTGTTTATTAGTAATGTTATTAATGTGTTGTCAGAATTGTTGAAGAAATATTGTTTTTATTTGAGCATGTAAAATTATTTTTATTGTAATTTTTATGTAAAAGTGAACTAACTATCTAACTAAAGCCAGGAACTGTCTTTAAATAATCAAATAAACCACAATAAATAACTGAATATGTGCAGTATACAATCTACACACAAAAAAAAACAATAAACAAAAAGTAAAAGACAGAAACATTATGTTTATATATATATTAATACTCTTTTAATAGGTATGTTTGACTTGTCACAGCAGTAAAGAAGCACAGGTGTTACACATAACATTAACTATTATTCAACATTTAGGTGAGGCACAGTAAACCCACTTCACATGAAGCAGGTCAACTTGTTTTTTATGAAACAGCCAGTGAGTGGCGCCATTATGTTTCTTTCTGCTTCCTTTACACCACCAGGTGTTGTTAATTGGCTCCAACTGAGGAGAATCAGTGGTAATACACTTTAAGTTAAGGTTGTATTTTTTTAAGCGTAAACCTTAAAATAAATAAATACATAATTAAACTTGTTATAAGACTTCAGGGCATGGTTTACCTCCCACTGTTTCTCATGCTGCCGTTGTGGTCCTCCACTAATGGTGGAGCAGTAAACCGAACAACCCAGGTGATGAGAAAAGTTTCCCGGAGAGAAACACCGACTCTTCCGCCGCCGTACCTGCACCTCCCCGTGTTCGTGGACTCAAGGCTGCCGCTGGTGGAGAAGGAGCACTTCTCTCCCGCCAGAGGAACCGGACAGGAGCCGTTACCTGCGTCCGTCCGGGAGCTCCTACTCCCGGTTCGGCCGAATACCAGTCCGCCCGGCGCTTCGGGTGTTTCCGTGAAGACTTCATGTCAGCTGCAAAAGATGCAGGTGCAGGTGCCGAGGAGCATTTTGGGCACAGGTGAACTACACTCTCAGGTCAAACTGGGCACATGCAAGGCCAGTAAATCTACAAAAGATGACCTGTATTTTGAATATGACCTCGGCATGTGTGGAACCAAACGCACGGTGAGCTTTAACAATAACTTTATATTTCACCCACCATGCTAACAGGTGTGGCAATCTGTTGGGTGGTCCTCCCCTTTGGTCCAAATAAAATATCTCAACATCTATTTGATGGATTGGTATTACATTTGGCACAGACATTCCTGGTGCCCAGAGGATGAATCCCACAGAGTTTTACGGTTGTGTGTCTCTTTGTTTTGTATTTATGTCTCAACTGGAGCTGCAGCAATTAGTTGATTGGTTTATGTTGGAAAGTTAATCAGCAGCTATCATTTAAATCTAAAGTCGATTTCTCAAATCTTATATTGTTGTCACTTGAATATCAGTGGGTTTTTGATTATTGGTTGGACAAAACTCTTGAAGTCAGGATATTGTGATGGGTATTTTTACCTTTTTTTAATAATGTTTTATTGTCCAAACAATTGAGCGATTTTATTGGAATTGGAAAATAACAGTAATGGATAAAAATAAATAATAAATAAAAAAGTCTCAATAGCTGTTGGATTGGCATGAAATTTGGCACACATTCATCATGGCATTCACTGCATTAGATGAAATATTATTCCAATTCATCCTCCTGACAATTTGTTCAATACCTAAGATGATGAACATGATAAACCCAGCTAAACATCTGGATGTCAGCATTCCTATGTTATCAGCTGTGCCTATAGGAAGTACTGCCTCACAGAGCTGCTAGAATGGCTGTGGTCTTGTTAAAAGAAGATGTATAATTTAGCTAATTGTTGTTTTGCAGATAAATAATAACCAGGTGGCCTATTCAAACACACTACAGTATGACCTGCCAAGACTCCAAGGACCAATCAGGCGAGCTGTGCCCTTCACCCTGCCTGTTGCATGTTATTATAACAGGTAGGACTGGTATTGAGTCCACACCAGAAAGCATTCTGCACCATTCTTATAACTATTTTTAAATATAGAAATCCTATATTAACACTGTTCACACTGGACTATGTTTTTAACTGTTTAGGTACCAATACTCCTACAAAATTGGCTACACACCAAAGATACAGATGCGCAAGATCTTCAAACCAATGAAGAACAGAGTAAAGTTCATTCTGACTCCACGAAATGGTAAAACCTGCAAAGACGTACATCTTATCTGCCTCCAACTCATTTCTGTGGCTCTGAAAAGTCTAGAAAAGCATTAGTTTGAGAACTTAAGAAACAATGCTTTCAGTATTGTTTAAAAATGGACTGATGAGCAAATGGTTGTCCATTTACTTTTTTACCATTTACCTATGTCCTTTTTACGGTGCACTTTCAACTGTGTATATTTGTCTTCAGTAAGTGAGACACATTTTTGCATTATTTTTCTCTTTTATGGCTAAAACTAAATAAAATATTTTCCATACAATAAACATGAAATATTTTTAAAGGAGAGTGAAGCATTTAGTGAACACAGCTGATGTCTGTATTTGATGTTCTGGGAATGAGAATATTATATTCTATTGTGACAATAGATCCTCCTAAATGTTACACACTGGACCTTTTTTAATGTGATAAAATAAAAGTTACATAATATGCAGTGCAATCTTGACAGATTAAATATCTTGTATAGAGTTCAGTGTGCACACTAGCAAAAATTGCACCACCCTGGTGATCAAAGTAAAATGGTTAATGTCCACATTGTGCTTAAATTGAGTTTACTTTAACCAGTATTACCAATATTAGCAGCATCACCCTAGATTTACTTGATTAGACACTGTATTGTCTTTAAAATGTTGAAAACCCCATACATATATTAGTATGGTTTCATATATGAGATTAATGTCAGTATAATAAATCTAATGTGTGTGTATATATATACTAATATACAACAGTTTATAATCATAAAGCTATGTACTGGATGGCAATATTCTATTGACACAATGATTAGAAAGATTACCTACCTTTACTATCAACTGACATCTCAACTGATTTAACATGTTTTAAAATTGTATTTGAGGTTAGGAAACTTGGATTTATCTGAATCAAACTTGAAGTTGTTTGTCTGACTGCTTCCTTCTGTCTTTCAGCTCAGTGGGAACGGCTTTCTCCATCAGATCAGTATGTTTTAGGGAACCCCATGTACTTTGAGGCAGAGGCCCCCTCCATGTCCCAAGACAAAAGACTGTACGTCCACTTGTGTTACGCGACACCCAATAAGTCCCATACCTCCAAGCCTCAGTTTCCAGTCATAAACAACTTTGGGTAATAAAACTCACACAAAATGGAGATGTTGAGATGCACTGTGTATTAAAAAAATAGCGCATGTTATGCTCAGGTTTTCTCTCACTCTGGTAAAGGTGTATGGTTGAAAGCAAGGACAGACGCTCCAGATTCATCTCACACAAAACCACTTCTGTGAGATTCTCTGTGGATGCCTTCTTGTTCAAAGGAATGACAGGCCAGGTGAGTTTTTAAGTTATTACCCGAGAAGGATTGTTAACTTTTTCACTGTATTTTCAATATATTGTTTCTCTGGAGGCTCTGCTATTTTCTTTGCTACAAATCTGGTTTCTGTTTGTATACCGTGCTAAAAGACTGATGGGAAATCTTGTGATTCGCTTTCCTGTAGCAGCTCTACATGCACTGCAGCATGTCTGTGGGCGGTTCTGCCCCAACAACTACAGCTAAGTCCTGCAACTACGACACAAAAGCAAGAAGGTTAGTTGTTGTTTTTTTCTTGAAGAATTATACATTTTAAAGCTTAAAAGTGCTGCATAATTCTTGACACAAAAGGGAACACATCTTTATCAATGTTTTTTCTCAGATGGGTTGAGCTGTATGGATCAGACTCGGTGTGCACCTGCTGTGACTCCGACTGCAGCTCTGCTGTGTCCACAGGTGAGTCTTTGCTTCCCTAATTTTCCACAATAAAACACATCCTATTACCATTAAAGGATAAAGCTGTAGAAATTCTATATTGTCAACAAAACCAAAAATGAGTTCATTTTAGAGATAAAATGCCACATGTTAATTGGAGTGTGTGTGTGTGTGTGTGTGTATTTATTTATTTATTTATTTATTTTGTAATAGTGGCTTTTGTTGTAATTTTGGAACAAATTATTATATTCTAAAATAAAAAATGTATCATTTCTAGTGACCAAAATAATCAGCAGCAGGTCATGGACAATAGAGCCCAAAGTGAAACCTACCACAACCCCAAAGAGGAAGACGGTTTCCACCACCACAACAACAACAATAGCAGCAGCAGCACAACCAGAGACTACCAGAGAGGTGACCAAAAGGAGGACCACTTCAGACGTGAAAAAGGCGAGCACGGTGAAGGAGTTGGAGTGGCCATTCGGAGCTGGAGGACTGACATGGGTTGAGGTGGAAGGTGAAGAGAAGCAGGTGAAGGGCTTTGCTGTTGTGGATGAGGAGGAAAAGGTCACAAAAACAATAACAACAACAATAGCAGCAGCACCACAGCCCGAGACTACCAAAGAGGTGACCGAAAGGAGGACGACTTTACAACTTGAAGAGACAGCAGTGACTCCAGTGGGCAAAGCAGCGAGCCCAGTGAAGGAGTTGGAGTGGCTGTTTGGAGCTGGAGGACTGACATGGGTTGAGGAGGAAGGTGAGGAGAAGCAGGTGAAGGGCTTTGCTGTTGTGGAGGAGAAAAAGGTCACAGAACCTCGAACAGTATTTGAAGATATCTTTGATTTTGACAAATAAAGCTAAATTTGTCCAGTTATAAGTTCTATCTGGGTGGATCATTACAGGACTCCTTACAAGCAATAATCAAGAGATCACTGTGAATATTTTTCTGCAGATGTTGTCTGCTATTACACACTGCACAGCTGAATTGCCTTTTGTCTCTTGAAACACTGTCTATATCGATCAGCCCTTTTAAAGGAACAATCTTTAAGAATCAGTATTTTTTTTAAGTAAGCTCATTTACTTTCTTGAGAGTTAGATGAGAAAATTCTTAGAGTTGCCTGTTAAATATTAGGCTACGGCTTAGCTTAGCATAAATTAATATCCTATGTGAATTAAACAAGATATGTTTTAATTAGTGAGCTTTAGAGGTGCTGGTTTTGATAAAACTTTGTACAATCAGGCTAGCTGTTTCCCCTGGTTTTAGCCTTTAGCTACAGCCGACAACTGATTAGCTTAGCATAAATACTGAGAGTGGTGGCAGACTTCCTATCTAATTCTTTGCAACAAAGCGCACTTCACATTAATCAAACTATTCCTTTAAGAGATGTTGCTAACTCGTTCAGTTATGCGTCTATATTAATGGATAGAAGTATGAAACACAGAAAACTCAAAAGCCACCGTTTCTATACAAAATTTTAAAAAAAAAAAAAAAAAAAAACTTACAGGAGTCCATTTTAAGATACAAGCATCATTTATTAGCTTTACATCTTGAGTAAATGTTATATTGCTACATGACAGTCATTCTGTACAATTTCTCTTTTACAAATGTCAGGTCATTGAATGTGATAACTGCAGTTTTGACCTATGAAGTAAAAAAAACAGTTACAAAACTGTAATGCTACTCAAAACAGTAAATGCTATGGTGAGCCTGGTCTTGAGTATGGTCTTTACAAAAGGTACTATCAAACAAAGTACTTACAAAATAAACTTGGTTTCATAACATCTGAATAACCGTTAATACATTTTGTCATCAGTATATTTATGAAAATCTTGGGAAGAGTATAATACCAATCCTTTCCATTCATCACAGAGTTAATTTCCCTCATCACAGAGTTAATTTCCCCCATCACATTTTGTCCATTTTTTTTTGAAGGAATGTGACAGACAACATGATAATGCCCTTATGAAAACAGACCGTAGCGTCATATCACCTTCATTTCAGACAGGGTTCAGCTCAGGTGCATTCTGGATGGAGTGTGCATGTGTTTTCTAGCACATTTGGGTTCCTCTCCCGTGTTATCCATTCAGGTGTGAAATGCATCGTCCTCAGTAGTACGAGCTCAGGTGGGAGTGAGTGCCGGGATGTCTCGTCATGGCTGACCCAGGATAGATGGGGCTGTTGGGGGAGTTCCAGTACGTGGATGGAGGGCTGAAATAGTTGCCTGGGGACACGGGCATGGGTGCAGGATGACCACCCATGAAGTTCATTTTGGGCTGGTGGCTGTGGTAGGCCTGGCCGTAACTCATCTCAGTCTGGTACTTAACAATTCCCCCTTCCGCTGCGTGATTCTGGTGTGCCTGTGAGATGCCTTGGAAGTCAAATTTGTAGGCGTAGCGCTTGCCGTGCACCTTTGTCATGATGTTCTTGTCATAGTAGTAGCGCAGAGCGCGGCTCAGCTTGTCATAGTTCATGTTGGGCTTGCTCTTGCGCTCACCCCAGCGCTTGGCCACCTCGTCCGGGTCGGTCATCTTGAACTCGCCGTTGGTGCCCTCCCAGGTGATAATGCTGGCATTATTGCTGTCAGACAGCAGCTCAAGCAGGAACTGCCACAGCTGGATCTGCCCCGAACCTGGGAGGAGAAAGGAAGAGGAGGAGTTAAGGAACTGAGCAATGACTCTGTTGGTCACACAGATAAAAACAGAAAATGGACAGAATTATCAGCAGTAGCTGTGTGAAACATTGTGTGTAAGCATCTGCATTCGTTCACTTTTGGGGGGATGTAATGATCTGTTAGCCTTTAAAATTAGCATCAGTACTACATTTTAGTACTTAGGAGTTTTGTTGTGGACATGTTGTTCCTTGTAGTATTATGACACACAGCTAACATCTCATTCAGCTTATTTTTTTCCACCAAATGTGACCTTTTCACTGTGTGGCTTGGAGGAAGTGACAGACATCGGGGCAGAAACCTACCCACAGGCCTGTGAGCGCTGGGGTCAGGCAGCTTGTATGGACTTTGTTTGCCTGTTCGGTTCTTGGATGAGCTGAGGGCTTGGCCTTCTGTGAGGAAACAGCAGGGCAAACAGTCATTTTGGTGATAGGGAAGCCAGATTTCGTCTCAGTGTAAGCGTGATGCAATTCTGCTGACACAACAGGTGTTGCTTGATGATTACTCCATTTTGGAAAGTAAGTGCATGCCCTTGCTTGCTTTTCCATCATGTTACCAAAGCAGACAGTGTAAAGGCCTCATTTGTGTCATCTTTGTAGGTTTTCTTGTGGTGGTTTGGATGCTTACCTGGGTTGGCTAGTCGACTGCTTATGGGCCCTAATGTCTGATATGGGTCTGTAAAGAAGAAAAAGCATATTTACATATTTTTTTGCAGATGTTATGTCTTTTGAGCCTTCATTTTGTGAGTTGTGCTCATAGACAGCCATATCAGCCAGATGGAGAAACAGTCGACCAGTCAGAAATATTGAAAGATCTATTGTGCATTGTTTTTAGCCATGCTATTGGCAAGACTTTAAGGATGACAAGTCAGCCAGTCAGGCCACCACTTTGGTTCAAACTGAAATATCTGTAACAACTATTGGATGGATTGCCTTGAAGTTTTGTAGAGAAATTAATGTGTGATTCCAAAAAAAGTTCTTAAGCTTTGAGCAGTCAATTCCTTAAAGCTCTGTGTGTTATACAAAATATTCATACCTTGAGCAATTCTTGGAGCAGGCTCTGTAACTCTTGTGTTGTGTTGGTGCTCCATGGAGGGACCTACAAATCAAAAAGAAAAGAATTGTTTAATACTCATATGTGGTCTGATTTTTTTAATTTCTAAAGAATCAATTTCTGTCCAAAACTAGTAGTTGTTCATAGATGAAAAATTCAAAATCATGATCACTGGTTTCATATCGTCCTTAGTTTTGGTTGTCATACCTTTCGGCACTGCAGCCATGGTGTTTGTCGGCCAGCTGTTCCTGCGGCTGATCTCATCAAAATTGCTCTCTGCACACGAAAAAAAAACAAGGATGAGACTAGACGTTGACAGGCACGTGGCATAAAAAGCCTTTGAAGTGGACAGTTCAGCCATAGTAGGAAGGAAGTCAGTAAATTGAGACAAAGACAATAAGAGTTTGGAGGTCTGAAGATGACCCACAGTTTCTTGGGCAAGCGTTCTTTTGTCCAGGCCACCCCTGTTGGCACAAGATTGTGAATTGTCTCCCAGGAGCAGGACCCATACCCCCCATTTCCTGCACCGGTGCAGCTGCTTCCTGTCTGAAACTGGCTGTTGAGCTTTGGACTCATCAAAGTTTTGTCAACTGAGGCCAGTGTTGTGCCAAGGAACCTTTTTAGACTTTTGAAACTATGTAACACAGTTCTGAAACTCAACGCATTATTTTTAAATCCCTAAACCATTCAAGTAGTTTAGTCTTTTCTGATGGGTTGGAAAATGTGATCCTAAATTCTGAGCTTTGATTTACACCTATAAACACTCTGGACATCTGGACAATATGACTAATGGGAAATGGTGGCAGTTAATCATGAAATACTGAAAAAAAAAAAAAAAGAAATTTATAGAAAATATATTATTATTAAGTACTTAATGTATCGAAAGTAAAAGTATTTGTGCTCCAGAAAATAGCAGTTGTATCAGCAATAGACACATCAATAGCAATAATAATGTTGTTCAGTAGAATAGCCATGGTTTCACTTCGATACATTAAATGTAAACTGCCATGAAAGCACATAACAAATACGCCATGGCTCATAAATAGCCTACCATATTAATTGATATTATAGCGTGCCATGAGTCAATCACCATAGCCACTTCCATCCTTTTGAAGTACGCAGCATGTCATCAGTCACAGCCTTCATCTGTTACATCTCAAGTATCTCAAGTCAGGCAGTCCACAATGGAGAGGTACAAAGGAACTGTTCTAACTTATTCAATACACTAAAGCGAATATCTGCTCACAGTCCACTAGCTTTCTGCTCTGTGTTTGGTTGTACACAGCGCTGGCTCTTAAAATGGGGAAACAAACAAAGTGGATTGGACCAAACGCACTAACTTATTCTAGCCAGGATTTGTGTGCCAGTTAATGTTAAGTGACTTGCCCTACGGACATTCAGCTTACTTTCTAGTTATCCATGATGTTGTTGTGATGTTAGCTATAGTAGCAGGAGAGTTGTGAGATCTGGAGGACATGTGCTAGCTCTAGTAAACCGTCTCCTCCTTTTTGCATGTTAGCTGCGTAGCAGGATGTTGCATGCAAACCAACAACTTGGCTGAGGTTAATTACATAACCATCATTACCAGGGTGTCCGTGGGGTATTAAAAGATAAAAAATCGGATGTATCTTAATCTGATTTTGATGGGTTTTATTTGATTTTAAATGTGTTTTCAGGAAAAACAAATATTGATCAGGCTGTAACTACAAAACTAAACAGAAATGGAACCAATACCGATGTTCCTTCGTATCCAGTATGGACGTGAAATTGGTGATGAAAGGAGAGTGGATGATCTCACCTGCTTTCACCTGTAGTCTGGGTTGTTGTGGTGGTGTGTTGTTGGTGGGAGTTGTGGAGTATGAGAAGGTGGGGCTACCTGTAGCAAAGACAAAAAAAAGTCAATATCATATTTTCTCAAAGTAGATGCAACATAAATGGGATATACCAGGGTAGAATTTGTGTGTCCTGAATTGTATTTTGAAATAAAGTATACACATCAAAGATATTAGATGTTGATTTGACCCTGTTGAGGACAGTTTATGGTGTTGCTGTAGTTACTGGATCGCGTAGTACTGTAAGATGTTGCTGTCATTTTGTCCACGCTTTCTATGGTGTAATGTTACCTTGAAAACCGGATTAGAACATGGTGGCTGTCTTGTTTAGCTGCATTTCTAACAGTGATTTGCAGATGCTAAACTGCTGCTGCCACGTTGAAAAATTAAGAAACAATAAACTGATGTAACACTACTAGTATCAGAAATCATGACGACATATTGTATGCCAAAACCTGCGTTAGCCAATAGGAATAGTGGTTGCAACACCTACTGAAGACAGTAAATTCGGTTAATAACATGGCAAACTTCATCCTAAACCGACATGTTCTTCCAGCCTCAACAAAAAACATAACGAGGACCTCATTAGTACAAAGTGTATTATTATTTTAAAAATAAAGGATAGTGGACATTAAAATGTGTGTTGGAAAAGGCATTTCTAAAAATTCAACAAATTCAATAACAAATTCAAAAACAATCTGTTATTTTTCGGAGTCATAGATTAATAGTCAACTGTATAAAATTTCAGAAAGTAGGGAAAAATGCCCATCAAAATTTCCGAGAGGCCAAAATCCCAAAACATTAAAATTTACAGTGAGAAAAAGAGAAAAAGCAGTTATTTGAAAAGCTTTTTTACTTAATCAGCTAACTCTTTTAGTCATTTATCATCAAAAATGTTGATATTATATCCATCCACTAGTCAGTTAATTGTTGTATCATTTCAGCGCTTCAAGTTTCCAGAGAGCCTTGTGTCTTATTTTATTTCTGATCCTGCTTACATGCAGGTAAAATACTTAAAATACTGCAGAACAATTAAAAGCTTTTACATTGTCGAAACCAAACAATGTTATCAGCTGAAGAGCGACGGATATGTGAGACACGAGGCGAGCCTTACTCTGTCGGAGGTAACTGAGGTGTGAGAGCAGGATGTCTGCGTTGTAGGCCGACGTGAGACGCATCATGTCCTCCTTGGTCATTTTGCACAGGGCCTTGCCATCCAGCGCTTGGAAAAGCATGACGTCCACCTCCTCAAGGACATACTCCTTGATGGCCCAGTCCAGCCACTGCCGCACATGGTCCTGTGTCCACACCTCAGGGTCTGTCATCAATAGAGTGGAGGGTGGAGAGAGGAGAGAGAGGAGAGATGCTCAAAAATGATCAGAAAAGACTTCAGATCCATGTCTGCATAGAGGATATAGCAAGGAAGTGCATGTTGCTCAACTGGACCAGGCAAGGTTTAATTTGTTCAAACAAATTCTGAAGGAAACACTAGAACTGGAACAGCGCACTTATACTTAAAAAGTATATAAAATAAGGGGGATATCTTTCTGAGAACATGGGAATCTCTGATGGACCTCTGGGAGTCCACCCAGTCCGGCTTGATGTGCTTTGATTTTATTTAGAAAAGAGACATGCACATAGTTGAAAATTACCATAATTATTTTATTTTTCATTTATTGTGTTTTTTCCCTTGTTCAGATATTTGTTTGTTGATTCCCAATCATCTTCTATTTTATTTCACTTTAGATGCTACTATTACTTTTCTGTCTTACCCTTATTTGTCTGTTGATTATGTTTGTTAATTGAGGAGAGAAATAACTGGGGGAAAAAAAACTCATTTATAAAATGGTGTCTCCCTTTGTTTGGAGGACTGTTTTAAAGGGTTAAATAATATGTTAGCTGCCTTACAGTTTGCATATATGATCCGGACTTAAAATAGATGCTTTCAAAAGGTCATAAACAGGAAGTTGTAGAAGTTACAGGAAGATGAGTCATACAGAAACCATCAATAACTCTTCAAACTGCAAATATTTGTCCCCATACACTTAAAAAATATGTTCTGCTTATTGTGACTTCACTTTGATGTCTGACCTTTACTGCACAGAATGATGTATGTGCAGAGATTGATCAGATTCATCTTCTGAAGGGGGAAAGTTTCTCTGTGCTCACCTTAAATCTCAGTTCAAGATGCGTACAAAGCTAGTTTTTTAAGCAGATCATGCTCTAGATGGTCTTTATACACTGGGTGTGGCTGATACATCTTGTGAAAGCTTTCTAGTGTTTGGACATGTAATCAAGTCTTTTACATGATGAAGGATCCTGTTCGTTGGGTTTCAGTTTCTTTGATACAAATGCTCTTAAAAGAAGAAAAAAGACTAGAGGATGGCGGGAGGCGCGTAATATAGAAACAGTCTGAAGAGTGCTGGGGAAAACATGATTTGTTTGTAGAACAAAGTGCTGAGTAACACCGGAAACTAGTTAGATAGCAAAGGTACCAGTTGTGATACTTGATATGGATTGGGTGGTGGGTGGTGGGTTGCATATAACCACTCTGTGAAAACAGATGCTTATTTAGTCAAACTCAAAACCAGTTCAGATAACTGTGCTGGTCATATTTGTAGCTTTGAAAACATCTTTAAAGACTGAAACTAACTGTCTTGTTTGTTAAACTGTGGCACTATGAAAATTTAAATGTCTGAAAAGTCTTCGGCCTTACATTTTGAAGCACACAATTTTAAGTTGCTTTTCTAGTTTTTCTCATTTTAATGCAACTTACTGTGTGTTTGGCCCAGTTCTCCACAGGCCACCACCTGCTATTTTCGATTTGCCTGAAGGTTGCAGGATTCAGGAAGTAAACAAATAATTACCAATAATGCTAAGCTGGAGACGGCCCCAGGGGTCTTTAGGGAAAATGTTATATTTGTTTTTTGTGGTCGTTTTGACAACCTTGTCAGTGTTTCTGTGCAACAGGACTGGGCAATAATATTATATTGCCTTACTGTTTAACAAACTAAAGATTTCAAGGCAATTTCAATTAAACGCTGGAATAATGAGGTTAGTTTTAGACAGTTCTTGTTTCATGTAGTGCATTCAATGCATTAAACATTTTGATTGTATTTTGATATACATCTTATAATATATATATACTTTTATATGTGGTTTTGCATATTGTACATCCCATGTCTGCAAATAAACAACTGGGTATACATTTAATATCCTATATCAGGAGTTCCCAAACTTTTTTCATGTCAACGACCCTGACAATAGATTGACATTAGACCACAGACCCCCAATTTGAGAAGATGTTGAGTATTTGTTTTTATTTTTTTAGGTTTCAAGATTACAGTCCTCATGGTTAATCAGTGGTCAAACTAACAATAAAAATGGCCAACGCTATTCCTTCCTTTGTTCCAACTTCCAAAAAAATGTGATAAAAGTTCAAATATTCTAATCCTCCTTTTGCTGGGGACCCACTATAACCCACTCAGACTGCAGTTTGAAAACCACTGTCCTTTATCATACAGTACCAACCACTAAAGTATTGCCAGCCCCGGATATACATTCAGATAATCAAGGGCCTGTCATGGACCAGCAAGCAATTCTGTGGTTGCATCTGTTGATACATTAGATCAACCTTGTCTTTTATCAATGCTGTTTCTAACAAATATGTTTTGTTAGAAATGTATTGTTTTCTATATAATTTCTGCATTTTCTTTGCTTGCAATACAATATCTATACATAAGCGTTTTTATTAAGGCAACTCATAAGGAAAGATCCTATTAGTAGTGTATAAATAATATGAATTTCTAGGAGACAGGGTTGATATTCTTATAATATTTTTACATTTCTACACATTTCTTTTTAGATTACTCTATTATAATAAATCTATTATGAAGTCTAATAAAACTCATTTAACTTTTATGTATATTAGTTATAGGCACTGTACTTTTTAAATCTTGTTTTCAGTTTGTGTCTCACCCTAAGAATTGTTAATATTTGTGTGCTTTTATTAACAGGTTGAAAATTAAAATTCTCAGAAAAGCAAGAAAATATGTCTGATTCAGGAAGGCAAGCTCACTTCCAGTAGCAAACAATGACTGTGAATTGCCCGTAATATTAGGCAGGAGCTTTAGTTGCCACACCCTCCTGATTGTCCTTGGTTAACACATGCTACTGTGATGCAACATCCGTGTATTATGAAGCAGAATGACTTGGTGCTGATGAGTCATTGACAAATCTCGTCAGATGCACAGCGCTTGATTTCAAATGGTCCAAAGCACGTCTCTGGATCACCGTCTGAAGTGGGATTCCTCCAAAGTCTGACTAACTGAAACGTGCACACAAACACACTGCTCTGATCTATTTATGTTATGAGTCGCAAAGGATGATAACAGTATAGGAACTGTGCAAGACCGAGAACGTAAAGTACGTCATCAGGTTGGATCATTGACTCATAGCAAGGATGAAATGGACTAAATACGGTAGATATTACTACTTGTTTTATAATGAAACATCACTGTCTTTACTCCACTCCACTACTCGGCTCATTTTTAAATTAAAGATCAATAACTTTGATAACACTTGAACTGTTGGGTAATTTATGACAAATCTTTACCTGAAATGGCTATAAAGCACCACACCACATCCTTCCTGTTTGTTTTGTCAGGTTCATATTCAACTGAAGGATATGGCTGGTGTTATTCCATACATTTTATACTGTCAACAAACCCCAAGAGAAGACCAAAACCAGCAGTCCCGCAATACTTCAATACTCTGGCCTCCCTATCCGGTCTCTTGCTAGAAATATAACGTTTCATGTTTTAAAAAGGCTTTATAACTCCCCCAAAACAGCTGTACATTGTAGTCTTTAACAGTTACTCTAATAATAAACAGTGCATTTGTTGGGGACTATTTTAATGCTTTGATAATAAACAGTGAGTATTTACAGCAGCAGTACAGTGTGTGTGGGATTGAGTCAAAATAAACTACAGTGGCCATGTTCATGTAATATCTCAATGTCTAGTTATGCTCATGAAAACCCTTTTCAAAGCCTGAAACCTCTAACAATAGTGTGATTTCAGATGTAGCTACAGGAAGATGGATGATACATAATTAAAAAGTCCACACCAGCTTATCACACATCTATTTCAGCTCTCTTCCTTGTTAAGGTCAAATTTAAATTTACACTTCAGACTTCACACTTTTTAAATAGCATTCACTTTTAGCCCTCATATCATGCTCAATCACCAGAAACCTGCTATTGTTTACTTTTGTTTAGAAGTTTCACTGGAGAATAGTAGTTGGTAGTAGTAGTTTGGGGAAGAAGGGTTAAATGCACAAACATACACTGTGCCCATCTCTGATTCGGTTATTCATATTGCACAAGGCAAGTGTGTGCCAGCTCTTGGGAAACTGTCTTATGACGGTCTTGTGTGAGGATAGAGGGTGATTGAGTGACTCAGCTCACCTGCCGGCACGATGACCCTCTTCTCTTCTGTGGCACTGCTGGGTGGGGTGGCCGTCTGGGGGCTGACACGAGGCTCCGGGAATGAGGCCGGGTATGACATTGGGGCCGCGTCGTTGCTCATGTGTCTGGAGCGCTTGGTGACACTGCAGTCCACAGGGGACTCACGGCTAGAGGAAGAGGAAGCGTTAGGTCAAGGCTAGAAAAGCGTAGAGGGGCAAACAGATCACTAAAATATCTTATAAAGCTTGTAAGTGTTATTCAGTGTCCGCACGCTTCATTTTGTTTAGCTCTAAGTCCTGCTATCATTTCAAATAATGAGATGTTGACTGTGGCTGTTAATCTCTGGCAATAGACGATAGAGTTTCGGCTCCGTGCAAGTTTATTTCCTCTTGCAGTGTTTGCTAATATCTTAAGCTGAGAGGAGATAAATTTACACCCAAACTGTTTTGTAGCAACACGATTCCAGTGAAAATATCTGAAACCGGTCACACAAACTGAATAAGTGTTTAAATATTACTAGTAACTACAGCTGTCATATAAAAACAGTGACATAAAAATATTTCCCTCTAAAAAAGTAAAAGTCTAAACTAGCAGAAAATGGAAATATGAATCCTTCAGTTAAACACCAAAATTACCATATTTGGGATTTAAATACTTTCAGTGGTCAGTGCTGGTAAACAGGATTACATTTGGTGAGTGAACAATAAACATTTTAGGGTCTGGAAAAACCCAGATTGTTGACATGGATTTTAACAGAGCTATAGTCAGATAATCCGAGAACCTGTGCTCCCCTGTGGCCTCGGCCAGTCCTGACTCACCTGGTTCCATTGACGTGCTCTGCTCTTTTCCCAGGATTTTGCGCCGCTGACCCCACCCACTCTGGCTCAGTGGCCTCGGGACTCGGCTTGGAGGCCTGGCTAAACGCACCGGGCGACGTCATCTCAGTCTTCATGTGCATGACCGGTGCTGCGGTGTAGGTCGGCTCGAATATGGGCTGATCCTCACTCACCACGGACAGCGCTTCCTGTTCAACAGTGCCACAGCGGTCAGTGTCTGCCATTAATGTGCCTGGTCACAACCTGTGGAAACTGTCTTTTTCCACATACAGACTCAGTTTATTCCACATAAGATACTCCACTGAACAGAAGCAAAACCTCAGAGTTGTAGGAGTAACAATAAAAGCACAAAAAGGCTTTAAAGAGTAAAATAATGAACTGAAATAAAATGTTTTTTATTGTGGGGCCACTAACGTAACCAGATTTCCATTTTTAATGTCCACTCTAAGTTGAGAAGGTACATTTTATCAGAATTAATAACCACAGTTTACAGATATACCAAAAGTAATTACAGGAAATCATATCCCCTATATTAGTATTAGGCAACCTGTGGCTCTGGAGCGCACGCGTTGACAAAAATGTATATGGAAATGAATAACTTTTATTTTTTTAACACTTTTATTTATCATTATTTCAGGCCTGAAGTGATTCTTACATTTTCCAATTGTAAAAATGTGCAGCCATTACACGCCAAAAGTCTTAACTTTTCATCAACTGAAATGTGTGTTACATGTTACGTCCTGACCTGGCACCTTTTGCTGAACCTCAGTAGTAGTGGTTACTAGTCTTAAGTCCACCGAGCTAGACTAGATATGGATTTTATATCTAAAAAATGTTGCAGCAAAGCTGCTGGCTTACTGATACTTGTTAAGATTAAGGTTTTCCAGCTCCAAACAGATTTTTTGTTGTTTTACTCTAAGTAAAGGTTGCTGACTCCTGTCCTATATCATATCTGCTTTACATATTCACTGCAACAGCAAAAAAAAAAAAACTAAACATTTTGCTACAGAATGATTCAATAAAACACATAATCGGCTCATAATTGTTAAAAATATCCATTAAAGATCGAATAATACTTAGTATGATTGGCTGTTCCAAGTTTTGTGGATGTTAATGTTTGTTTGATGGTTTTAATTGTTGTTGGATGCACTGACTTCTTTTAAGCAGTGCTCTTAAATTCAAGCAGGCCTATTTGTGCTTTAGTGACTTGCTCAGACGCACTTTAAAGTAGATTTTGAGAGTTGGGACCATTTCATGTTCACTTTTCACCATCTCAGGTTTTTCCTACCTCTGTCAAGATACAAACTGCCACATGCTTTCTTTCTGCTCTACTGAAGTGCTTAACATCCTGTAGTATTTCCCTGTGATTGATTAAAACTTTAAGTGTAAGTTTAAACAAACAGAGAGATACTACTATACTAAATACTCTGCAGTGAAATAACAAGTCAACTGTTCATAAACACTTTACAGGCAGTCTTGAGGGTGTCTAATCTTAGAAAACATCAGTAACCTTAACCACAGTTTTATTTTGTCGTTAGAATTGGGGTTGCGTGGGGGAGGGTGTGTTAGCTAAAGGTGGAGTTTAATCGAGATTTAAGTCCGTCTTCCTGTGTTCAGCACCTACAGCGAGGCCTCAAGATGGCACATTCATCCCACGCACTTGGGAGGGCAAACACTGGACTAGTTGTTCTGTCTGCTGCTCAAATTAAGTGTGTGCATGTGTGATGCGACCACGGCAGTCTGAGTGAGTGCAAGTGCGTGTTTGTTTAGAGGAGTTGAGCATTGTCTTTGGGCCTTGTACGTCAGTGCCGTGCTTTTTCAGTGGCCTACAGGAAACCTGGCCGCCATGTGCAGAGGAACCTTTTGGCACAGGCCAACAGAGAGGAAATGGTAGAGGAGGGGGGCATAGTGTAAAAATGTGGGTCATTTTAAAGTTGGAAAACAACCCCAAAGGCCTGTGGTCAAGGGAGGAGGGGCAGTCGGGTTCATTGGACAGCAAGAAGAGTATAGTCTTGATTGAAGTGCCGCCTTTGCATTGTGTTTTTCTTCTTTTTGTTTTGCCTGTGTGTGTGTTTTTTATAGCTCAATTGTTGCCTGGGTATTGTACACAACATCTTAATGCATGGCACACAGTGAGGCATTTCCTGGAGGCTGCAGACAAACTGATACAGAAGTCGGTGTGTGGGATTTCAGCAACCTGCGGCTGCTGTTGCTGCTGCATGGAGCATTTGCTGCTGTGTAATGGATACGCCCTTTTTTTCAAGCAAGCACAGGCAAAAGGTTTACAACAATCCACATTGTTTGATTTCACATGAAACAAATATTACCTGGTAGTAGTTGGTCAAGATTTAAAGATTGATAAAAACATATAAAAGGTAAATAAAATTTGTATTGTACTCTTATAACATTGCTAGAGATATGGTCTTTATTAATCCATGCATTCTTCTTAATTTTTAAACCTGGCACCTACATTACCCAGAACGCAACTTGTTCGCCGACAGGTCATTTGGAGAGTAGCATCGTGCCTCCAGACCATCAACATATGAAAAATAAACGTTGTGCCTTCACTTCCTCCCACTGTAAAAAAAAAAAAAAAAAAAATAAAGCCAAAATATCCCGGATCATATTTCGCCATTCAGGGGCCAGAGTCTGCGCAGTAGTGATTGTAGCTGGCGCAGAAGTATCGAGATCCTGCCCTGTGAAATACCTTTTCATAGCTTCAAATAACTACTTAATTTAATTTGAACATACTTCAGCGTGATAGGATCTATCTAAAATTCCAGTAAATGATCTAAAAACCATCTATGGGAAACATTTATTTGACGCGTACTTTGATTTTTTTTAGATGGCCCACGTCCCATCTGCTAACCTGGAGCCAACGGGCTTTTTGATATGTACTGCAACTAGTCACTAGAGGGCGATTGAAATGTTTTGGCTTCACTTTTGGAGAGCTGTCATGTCGTTCACCTCCAGATTTTGGTCATTATCCAACTTGCAGCCTCTACTGACGCTGACTCAAGTGACATTACCGCAGTGGCCCGGGTTTGATTCTGACCTTTGCTTCATGTCATCCCCCTCTCTTTCTCTCCCCACTTTCCTGTCTCTCTACAGCTGATAAAATAAAGGCAATAAAACCTTAAAATATTATCTGTAAATAAAGTTGTCACATTTAATAAGTGTGCATGCTACCTAGAAGCTAAAATATTTTTAAAAAATGTAAAAATACATGCAGTGTTGCATGTGACAGACATTCTCGCAGGCCTCCATATTGTCCTGCTCAGCTTTCTTTTGACCACACTCCTGTTTTCCTCTTCAGCTGATTGCTTTGTTTTACTTCTGTTGTGTTGTCCTCTTTCCCCCAGTCTTCCTCTCACACACTAAGTAACTTCAGAGGCCCTTTTCTCTGTGCAGAAGTGAAACAGTTGGCCAAAAGGCCGCCGACAGCAAATTCTCATGAGAAGACATGATAGTAAAAAGTTGTACACCGTTGGTTAAAGATTACTTTTTTAATGTTTTTTGGTGCTCAACACTCAAACTCTTGATATTATCGTGACTCGAAGCCGCTCATCACATTGAGTTTCCAGCACAGTACATTCAGTGAGAAGCTCATGCTTTCACAACCACAAACTCACACTCCCGCTCTTTCTTTATCTTCCCCCTGCGCTCTCTCCCTCTCTTTCTCTCTCTCCTCTGCACACTGATACAAATATACCAAAATGTGGCCTGACCGCTAATGCCACAACTGACTTCCTGTTGAATGTGTTTTAGCCTGTTGCTCAGTGACACAAAACAACTTTAAAAAAAACATGACCTTCTTGGGGTTGATGCTGCCGTGTGCCTCGATGTCCTAAACTTTACACCGGTTGTGTTCACAGTTTGATAGTAAACACTTTTCACTTGCTGTGTGAGAGCACAAACATGAAGTCCTGCATGGAAACTTTTGACATGGCTTCAAGTCAGCAGCTTTGCAGGTTGCATCATGCAGTCTTGCCCAAACTACGAGCTTAGTGCGTGATCACAGGCTGTTTACGACATTGGGGTTCATACTTTCTTTTTATGAACATTTTAGATTAACGGTTTAACTGCAGGAAAAGGCTAAACCTAAGTACAACACCATGTTTTCCTTACCTAAGATGGACCTAATTTTCTACCTTTTTATTTTTTGGGATAATATCAAAAAGGGATATTGCAACACAGCCGGAGGGAGCTATTAGGTCATAATCATGTTATGAATCAGATATGGTGGGTGTTGGTCCTGTTTTAATGACCAGGAGCTCTCTTAATTTTAACAGTATAAATGGAATAAAACTCTGGAAAACTCCTGAGTGACTCAATCAGTTCATCAGTAATTAAGCATTCAGTATTTTCAGGTTGGAGCCCACTTTGGGAAACACGTCTGATAACTAGGGCTGCAACTAAAGATTATTTTCATAATCGATTCATTTGCCAATCTTTTCTCGATTAATCATTTTGTCTGTAAAACATCATAAAACAATGACAAATACACATGAATGTCAGTGGAAACCTTTTGGTGACGTCATCAGATGTTTTGTCCAACCAACAGTCAAAAAACTAAATATATTCAGAAAAAGATTATTTTGCTGTCGATTGACTAATCGATCGATCAACTAATCATTTCAGCTCTACTGGTGACCTAAAACCAGCAGCTGCAGGATAAATTTAAGAGATCGCGAAAAAATAAGCAACCTTTCTTATGAATTAATGAATAATTTTAAAGATCTAGAACTCTAAGAAGTATTCAAATAAAAAAGGGGGTGGGGGGCACAAGGGGCCCTTTGGTTTAACTGGCCACAAATACGTGCAAGAGGTTGCTTCGTTTAAAGGGGTCACAAAACTGCAATCAAGGATGTGGTTAAAAAATACTTCCTTGCAAGCACCAATTAACTGATTCATATTTAAAGTCAGGTTTTTTTGCTTTGTTCTTTTGTTGTTTTATGACCTGTTTTAGGCACTACTTAATCACCTCTTCATGTTTGGAAACACCAATGAATTCTGATTTAGTGACATATTTTGGCGCCATCATCATCATCCACTGATAAATAATCCTGGTTTTATTTTTTCTGTTTTGGTCCATCCTAAAACCTTTTCTTTGCACTGGACTCATGGAGATAGATTTGATGTGAAATCTTACAGATTTTAAACTTTAGAGACTGATACTGTACCTTCACTGTGTGTTTCTAGACATTAAAAGTATTTTAAGGTGTTTCTAAGCTCCTGTTTATATTTGGATCTACCACAAAGGACCTCCACATACTTTAGATTTTAATAAACATATAAAATGGGTGTCAACTCGAGGCTATGGGAGAATATTGATTTGTATTAAAAAAAACCACTACACTCACAAAACAAGGTGTAGCCTCCACCAACAGGCCAGAGATCGAGTTGTGCAAAGGCACAGCCCTGTGTGTTCGCCATTTCTGTGGCAAGTGGCAGAAAGCAGAAGTAAAAGTTAAGGCAAGCTGATTTTGCAAAGGTCTGAGCAGCTGCGCTTTCTGCACACAAACAACGATGCGGTTTTCACAGCTCGGAGGCTGGCAGAACGCAGGCCTCTACAGGCCGCAAACACCGAGGCCAGGTCCGGTTTTCCTTCACCTCCCAGCCTGTGTGAGCGGACAATGTGGGGTTAAAAACAATGCAACGCCTCAATATGTCCACTTCGTTGCTTTCTGTTGAAGCTTTGTTGATTTTTCGACATTTTTTCTAGTCCACGGAGCGGAAATGTGTGCGGAAAGTCTGGGGTTTGAGACAGGAAGCCTGCTGAGTTCAGATAACGACACCTGACAAGTGCTCCCGTTTGCAGCTATAAATTATACTTAAAATAACCTCAAACACACAATCTGCTGTGGCAGACTACAAGAGAATAATTATCTGAAAAATAATAATTACTTTGTTTTTTTATCAACGAAGAATCCTGTCTGTGTGCCTGCATATGAACAGCCAAACTATATATGGAAATAAAGGTTTTAACGGACAATATTAATGATTGAAGCTTTGGTTACAGGATGTCCTCGTTCTCCTTCACTGGCCATTCAATAATAATTTCTTATCTCAGAACGAAAATACCTTTACCATCCAAAATACATCAACATTCATATAGATATTCTTTTAGGAACGAAACAAAAGATAAAGGAGTGCAATCTTTAGTTCCTCAATCTACTGAGGCTCATTTTTTAAAGTGTTTTTCCTTTTTCTGGTTTTACAGTTGGCCGAATAAGACGTTAATTGTGGTTGAAATATCGATTCATTCGTTATAATAAACCGTGTGTAACATATTAGGTACGTCGGTAATAATATTGCACCGTATTTAATGGATTATTCGGCGGGTTGCACGGTTATTTTATTGAAGAAATAAAAAAAATAAAAGCCCACAGGCCAGTGACGTACATTCGTAAAAAGATAACATGAATGTGGATATTTGAGGCCTATTATGGGATAAGAACTACTCTGTCTTTTCTCTCGTTGCGCAATCAGTTTTCAGCATTAATTTCACCAAAATGTGCTTTTCGGTTTGAATTCCCTGACACGAAGGCCTTTATTTCTGCATTTCTTTCGGAGATAGGCCCAAGACAATGAAACAATTACACCGTGGTCGTCCGGATGAGATAAACAGGTGTATCTGTAATAGTGTGAAATGTGAAATACCAGCCATCTGATGGAAATGGATCCTCCTGCTCTTTAAAAAGGGGGCTCTCACTGCATCCAAGTCGGTCCATGGCGCTTTCAGGGACACCTGCCTTGTGGGCACCAATAAAGTCCTGCATCCCTTCATTAACTTATTCTTCGTTAAAAGAGAATGAAAGCAGTTTGTCAACCCCCCCGTTAGATGCTCAGTAATTTCACTCTCCGTGCGTTATTTTTGCAGTCCGTGGAAAGTGCGGGATGAGCTCGATTAAACGCAGCAATTAGAAGAAAAGAAAAAAAAAACGAAACGCGTGCGTTTTGGAAATCCTCTTTTACGCGTATAACCGGCCTCCAATTAGTGTTTTTATCTGACTGTAAAGATGTAGTGGTTAGTTGTGTTATTATAGAGCCGACATACAACCACGAACGGGAAGGAAGAGGAAATTTTGTACAAGAAGGAAAGAGTGGGGAGCTCGCATCACCGCCTTGACTCTCTCACTCAGCAGACTCAGAGGCTGGTGTGGGTGTCCGCCTGTCATGTTCACCACCAGCAGCAGCGTTTAACAAAAACAATTCAAACACATACCTTTATCGTACAGTCCATTGCAGCAGCCTCGCAGTCTTTGTCATTTAGTCGTTTTTTTGTAAATGTTACAGCTAATTTAGCCTTCTAACCTCACTTCAATGCATGCGGGGGTGCATTGGCTCTATGTCGCAAACCATTGCAGTTACAATTTTTTGCTCACAGACCATAACCGGATGGCAAGTTTTTTTTCTCTCCCCCCCCCCCTCCTCTCTCTCTCTCTCTCTCGCTTGCTCTCTCTCTCTCTCTCTCTCTCTCTAGCTCTCTAAATTGGGAAGTGAAGTCACTCTTAACACTGAAAGCGCTGAAGCTGCTTCTCATGAAACCAGCTCTTGCTGCTCAGAAGCGAAAACAAAAGGCTCTCTCTATATTTATTTTGTGTGTGTGTGTGTGTGTGTGTGTTTATGTGAAAAATGTGTAGTAGCATATTGGATAACATGAGCATTCAACTCACAATGATTTCATTTAAAACAACAGGTTTGTAGCGTTTTGCAACAACAACAAACCACAGTGGAAACGAAAGGAGCCACTGACTACTGAATACCTGTCAAGTGTCAGAACAAAAATAGATTTTGTGGTTAAAACAACAACAAAAAAAAGTATAAAAATCTCTTTTTCTGCTTTTGGAGACATGCCATATAATTGCCTAAATGGCTGTGGAAGCAGACTATTTATAGACCAGCATACCAGTAAAAAAGGCACATTTTTATGAATATGATTTCTCTAGGATCTACTTCCTTTAAATTGTGGTCTTCTGAAAAACAGGTGTAAAAACTTTGTATTGGTAAATGTGCTATGATTTAATCTGCATATCGTTTTTATATGTATGTTGTTTGTGAGTGAATCAGTACCTGAAGTGAACCCTAAACACAACATTAGACTACCCTAATTCTTTAGCTGTTTTTAATCCATTTTAGTGCTGTTCTCTTAGCATTAGCTATGTTTTTACATGGGGACGTGGTTACGCTGGCATTTAGGTGTACCTCACCAACATTGCTGTATGCAGGGTTTTAGAAATAGTGAGGTCCAAAAGCTGAACTTACTAGAGGGGTTTTGGGGGCATTTTTAGGTAATTGTTTAATTTTTTTAAACTTTTATTGTATACCCCTCAGAAAAACTACTGAGGTCTGGGCCCTTTGTGGTGAGTATGGCCATGCTCACCAGAGGTGGCAGTATGCAGTAAGAAGTGAGGGTAATCAATCTGGAACAAGCAATAATACATTTTGTTCAAATTGTTCCTCTGCAGACAAAATTGAAAAAGAAAGAAACATCAATCAGTGTATTCTTATACGATATAAAATATATTTTGTGTAATCGCTGTACTATCTGGGTCAGAGGTTCCCAAACTGCAGCTCAGGCTCCTCAGTGGGTGCTTATAGGCTGGTCAGGGAGGGTCCAAGCAAAATCTGTTTCATTTCCTTGTTATCTGTTTAACCCAGCCCACGTTTTTTATCACCTCAGTCAAAATCACCATCAAACAGCAAATTAATCAGGCTACAGCTTGGCCTAGTCTAAAGTCTGGTCTAAAACAGTAGTCAGGTGAACGTATGTGTATTAAAACAGGTTTTTCTTTTGCTGTAATCATCTCATATTGGACATTAAAAGACCCATCGGTGAACTGTAAAACCAAATAAGTTAATTTAACTCAAAACACTGTTGAAACTGATCACATCAAAATCAAGTAACACAAACTAAATGTTTTATGTTAAAAAAGATTCCCGATTAAGACGATTCACTGATCATTTTAAGTGGCACTAACATTGTAAACATTGTAAGTTACAGAAGCATTCCTGATTAATAACTTTTTACGTGGTATTTTGTTTTCACAGTACAAATAAAACTAAAACATTATTCTCACTTAAAATTACTAAATTGATTAAGAATGTTACTTTTAACTTACAAAATTTAGTTAGTTTTACTTAAAAGTGTTTAAAATAGTTTGAGTTAAATTAACTTATCTGGTTTTACAGTGTACTCTTCAAGTAAAACTAGTAATACCACAGCGTATATTCTTGTTACAAATAAAAGTCCTGCATTCAAACTTTTACTTAAGTATTAGCATCAAAGTATATTCAAAGACTAAAAGTAAAACACCAAAAAGTTATGCAGAATGGCCCATTTCAAAATAATATATATTATATTATTGGATTATTGATCATTGAGCTTATTAATGTTGCAGCTGGTAAAGGTTGATCTAATTTTAACTACTTTATACACTGCTGGGTAGTTTAATGTATTATAATCCATCATCATTTATTAGATGTTCCTATTTTGTATTATTGTAACTAAAGTTGTCAGATAAATGTAGTTATTGCTCGATTGAACTAACTCAGACTGAAGCCTCACAAGATGAACATTTGTCCACAAAGCTGTAGATTTGTGTCCCCGATCACCACCCTAATGTATTATAAACGTATCTCTTAACAACCTGTATGAACAGGAAGGTTGATTACAGCAAGTAAACTCTGTTTCTGGCATTTATAAACAGTTAACTTAACTATTTCTGCTGTCAGAAAAGCAGCATTAAAATGAACAAAAGTAAAGCTATTTAATTATAGTCATGGTTGGATCCTTTTTATAGTTTTTAGCCACAGTTAGTAAGAATCTTATTTCAATTAGTGCTTATATGTCAGTGGTAGAGAGAATAGTCAGTGTGGCGCTTACAGTTCATTTTACAATCTGCTTTAGTAAAAGATAACTTGTCTAATTTCAGAGTTTGGAAAGAGCCGGTGGTCTTTGAGAAGTAAAGGGCCACACAACTTAATACAGAAATGACCAAATTAAAAAAATAAATAGCTTTTAAAAACTAAAACTACTCCCCAGTTAAGAGATTTAATATCATTAGTTACTTCCAACATGTACAAACAATATAGAATATTTAAGAAACATCCACACCAGACTGCATTAAAACTTCCATTATTTGAATTTTCTGCATATTTGGTGCTTTTTGCATTGCTTCATGACGGTTCACTGTGTAAATATCCCAGTGGATTCCTGATAGATGACTGCAGACGGTTGTTAATCACTTCGTGTTGTGTAACTTTAACCCGGTTGTGTCCTTGTCTTGAGGTGGGGCTCCCAATCACGACTCCCGTCTCCCCACCGACGCGCACGATTTCACCCAGCTCCATTTTTCCAGATGGAGCTGACCCTCTGTGTGTGTGTGTGT
>NW_023339807.1:21190059-21197782 GCF_004916995.1 Morone saxatilis | reverse complement strand
GTGTGTGTGTGTGTGTGTCGGAGGAGAATAGCAGAGATGTTTGTTTATACAAGGCCCTGGGCTCGGCCTTATCTGCTGCAGCCACTCACGCCGTGATTTCAGACTTTCTTCAGCGACCACTTGTGTGTTTTTTTACGGGCCATTGTTTTGTCGAATGGTTTCTAAAGATACACAGATTTTTTTTCTTCCTCCCACCTCATTAGAAAACCGACTGCTCTGATTTCAAAAGCCTGCACTTCATCCCCACCCAAACTATGGCTCAGTTATTTAGTCAGACAATCAGAATGACCGCAGCTTTGAAATATGTGAAGGTCATTCAGTGATAGAATAAAGATACACTGCTTGTAGTCTCGGCTCATTATTATAAATAACATTTTTATTGGATTATTCAAATGTTATCCTTAAAGATGTAGAACATTTAAAATGTATGCTTCATACACTTAAAAACCGTCCCCTTTAAATAGCATACATAATAGTTAAATAATATTTAAAAAATGTTTCAAAAAGTTATATAATGTTTTATAGCATCTACCATGTGTTATACTGTTTTGTGGCATTTCATATATATGCTTGCAACTAACGAGGATTTTCTTTTTTTTATTTGATCTGATATTAATCAATTGATTGTTTGGTCTCTAAAAAGTCAGAAAATAGTGAGACATGTCTTCAAATGTCTTATTTTGTCCGACTAGCAGTCCAATTTCTGCCTAAAGAAATAACTTAAACTTTAAACACACCTAAACACAAACTGACTTGATAGCATAAAAAGATAATGACAAGGTTTTGTTTGTGGGACTCATAAATGTGATTCAGTGACATTATTGTGCTGTTAATAGTTGTTCCTATAAGAGATACTGTGGTAATCAATATGTTATGCTTTAGATGGTGTGTTTTATCTCTTGTTTTTATTATAGGCTAATATATGGAACCTTTAAAGTGATTCGATATATTTTTCATTAATCTCTTTTTCTATTATTAATAAATAATCCTACAGTTCATGAGTGCATAGTGTCTTAAAACAAACTATATATATTTAAGGTATCTTTGTTACATCAAATGATAATCAGTTTACTCAAGTAGGCTACTATAGACCTACTAAGTACACTTTTGATGTATTTTCACATTAAGCTACTACTCCACTACATTTCTATATATAAATATATATTGTAATGAAATATTGTACTTTTAACATTTATCTGACAGCTTTAGTTTTTGTTTTATTTTACGTTATATTCTACCAACTAGAACACAACAATCTTAGTAATATTATAGTCAGATAACACAGTATATATGCATTACAATGACAGGGACCATTCTGCTGCCTAATCAGTTCTCTTACTTTTAATAATTTTATATTATTTTAAATAAGAAAAAAGTAGGCTAGAAAACGTTTTTACAGAGTGATGTTCCTACTTTTACTTAGATAAAATATCTAAATACTTCTTCCACCACTGTTGGGCAATGCAGTAAAGCTCTTTGTGATATTTGACGTTGTCTTTTATGAATGAATGTTTAGTTGGTTGTTGCTGGGGGGGCGGCGTCTGACGTCACGCTCTCACAAACCTGGTCACGACGCAGAGCGGGCACGCGCCCCTCCCACCTCCGCTGCATTTATAACGGGACCGTTGCGGCCGGAGACTGACCACTCGTTGTTGTACGGTAGATACGGTAAATAAGTAAGTGTGTGTGAGTCTGGGAAAGAACGACAAATAAAGAGAGCAGGAAAGGAAAGAGATGTACTGGGACACTATCATCAAACCTGGAGACAGCAAAGACTCGAAGATAAAGGTAAGGTTTTCACTTCAATTTTTAATTTTGGATTTTTTTACAGAATACAGGAAATTATGTGATTCATTCATAACATCCAGCCTGTAGCATATGGTATCTCTAATAATGTGTCCCACTGGATGAGGGTAAATGTGTTCGTATGACACAAAAACAGAAGGATTTGGGTTGGAAATATGAGATATTTTCACTATTTTCTACACTTTTACAAACTAAATGATGAATTTAATCAGAAAAATAATCATCTATTATGGAAATAAGTTGCATCCCTGCTCTTATAATATATGTGGCTGTAAAATATATATATTTTTTGTTGGAAAATAATGTAAAGTTCAGTGTCATTGTTGCCTCTGATCAACAATCTGAGTTGCAATGATGATGAAAGTTGTAATCACAAGTCTTTCACCACAGATGGAGGTTTGCCAGACTGGATATTACACAGAAGACTTCAGGACACAGGAAGTGCCGGCTGGCTTCGACTTTGCATCTTATGGTGAGTTCAGAGAATCACTTGACTGATGCCCTGCACCATCACAAGTTACACATAATGACTTTTGATGGTACGAGGTTTAAACTCCCAGTGATGAGCAGCCCAGACAGACACGAGCACAAAGTTTGGAATGTTTGCGTGATCTGTTTCCTCTGAACCTGAGCAGCTGAAGGACAGAGGAAATATTTGCGCGGACTGTATCATCACATCTGTCAGAGCTTTCTCTGTGAGACCTTGACAACCGGGGGCTTTCGCTCAAACCCAGGGGCTTCGTCAGGAGAATGGGGGGCTGCTGTGCATGTGTGTGTGTGAATTATGCTTGAATGGGCTGAGGTAGGCAAAGACGGAGAGAAACAGGGTGGTCAGGTTAAAGACACTCCCCTCTCTGTCTTCCCTAATCCTTTCCTCCAGACTTCCTCCTCCAGCAGATTTAGAGTCTCCCCCTCCCCATCCCTCCATCACTACTCTGTCACACTCCCTCCGCTGGCGTTTCCTCCTCTCTTTTCCTCCCCCTCCCTCCCTTGTTTCCTCCTAGCTGCCTCCATCCATTCAGCTGAAAAAAAAAAATCTGGAGTGCCTGGTGCTGATTCCACAGTAAAGAAAAGGCTTTTTCTTGTGTCAACATCCACCGTCAAAGATAAAAACCCAAAACTTACAAATTCACTCCATGTTTCTTCACTCTTCTGCTGAGCTGAGCTGCAATTAACCTCCTGCTTAAAAGGACCATACCAATGATTTAGCATTTTTTAAGCACACTTAGCTACTTATGTTTAGATTAATTTCTTATCTTTGAGGCAGCCTCTGGTTGTCAGTATATTTTAGCATGGTAAGAAAAGCAACGTACAGAGGCTTAAAACATGCTTGACACGCTGTAGATAGTTGATTTTGTCGTAAAGTTATGTTAATATTGTAATTTATTAGTGATTAGGAGCTGGTTGGAAAGGTAATCCTTGGTGGTGCATTCAGTGATGTTCCAACATGTACAATTTAACACTCTAAATACCAAAAAGCAATGCACTTTAGTTCGGTTGTAAGTAAAATCTAATTAAAAAGCCAAATGGTAAGCAAATAAGGACATCCTTAAAAATATCACGTACATTTATTTCATTAAGCAGGTTGCCTTCTGATGTCTGTGATGTCTGACTTTCCCCATAGCACCTAAAGGCATAAAAAATGAAGCTCTTTCAAAATAGGCCCTCCTCACAGCTGTACTACATGAGGATAACACGTCTTTGACCAAAAAAATAAGTAGAAAACAAATGGATAAGTGGTCAATGTCGTGTGTTATTTATTTAATTACTCATTTAAATTTCTAGTGAATTTTCACACAGTGCTGAAATAAATGGAAACCAAAAGCTGCCCAGTAGGAATGAAATCTTAAAAAAAAAGTTTGCTTTGGAAAATGTTAAGCATTAATGTCAGATAAAACCATTAGTGTGGTCCTTCTTATAAGCATGAACTAAGCCTCTATCCTGCCTCCATCATCATTTACTGACTCCATCTGTCTGCATTGTGTTTAACCTCCAGACTACCCTGGTGAAGACCTGTCTTTTCTGTTAGACAGTAAAGCACCCGGACAGCAGCAGTACGGCACAGAAGGCAGCTATCCAGAGCCACCAAAAGCTTCTCACCCTTACGACACTAAAGGTGAAACCTCAAAAAAACCACACCCTTATGCTTGTTAATATAGGTCAAACTGTATGTTGGTGTTTTTGACTTATCTCACATTTGTGGCTCTTTTTTTTACCCCTCAGTGAGCAACAGCGACACGGCCCTCTTCAACCTCGACTCATACCAGGAGTTCAACTGGTGGACCTCGTACCCACATGGTGAGCCTCTGACTCTATAGTCTTACTCATTACTATATGTAAAGAATTTTCTTTTACGTGACTAACTTTCTTTTTTATTAGCAGATGGGCTGACAGTAGACCAGCCACAAACTGGATACCAGGAGTCTCCACAGACATACCAGAGCCTGGTGCCCCAACACGGACAGTTTAGCCCAGCCATGGAGGGCAGCCACAGCCCCTTTCTAACTGGGAAAGGAGCAAATACATTACAAAGTAAGACAATCTACCTATGGATATTAAAAACATCCTCCCAGTGGGCTTGTTTTACCGTTCAGTGTGTAATTCTTGTCTTTGTTGCAGGCGAGACAGATCAGAGCTACTCGTGTCACTCGGCTGAACTGTACGACTCTGATGGACAGAGGCAATCGTCCTCTTTCTGGCCTGAATATTCCTCTCCTAGCTTCACTGCCCCCCTACCACACCCGCCTGCGGCCTCCTGCCCCTCGAACCACGGCCCTCAGTCCTCAGAGCAATACTGCCCCCGTGTGGTCAAACGCAAAAATACACACACCCAGAGGCCAGACAGAGAGGGGCAGATCATGGGAATGTCAGCTTATCCAGGTTAGAATTTGCTTACTTACAAAAACATATTGAAGTCTTAATTATATTATTTTTATGAACGCATGGTGTTCAAGCTAAAGATAAGGATGTTTCTCTCTCACAGTCCCTTGAACTTAAACATTATTGAACATCTATGGGTAGATCTTAAAAGAGCTGTGCATGCAAGATGACCCAAACATTGCAGAACTAGAAGACTTTTTTTTGCCTACAAGTGATGCTTTTACTTCTTTATTTTTGTTCAATTTATGACATAAAACGTAACTATGCATGCAATATGTTTGCTAAACATATTGTGTTTTATGTTCTATATCCTAGAGAGGTTGTGTTCATATCGTTTCAATGCAAAAAAATCTCTTTGCATTAACATAATAACAGTCCTACGTGTTGATATCACATTGCTAAAATGTTGCAGTGTAATGTCGCGGGCATTAAAGTAAAGCAAGTTTTTGGACAGAATGAAAACCTGTAAACTCTCTGAAAAAGTTCCTCATGCTGATCCAAAAGTTCCACTGCAGACATCTGAAATTATTCTTTATTATTACCAGAGCTGCACTTCTACAATGTAGTATTTCCATTTGATGCCACTTTATACTTTGACTTGAGTACAGTTCAGAGAGAAATGTTGTACTTTTTACTCCACTACAGAGAATACATCAGATCTGAGTCCTCTTTCAACCACATATTATTACATGTTAATAAAAGGATGCCAGTTCCAGTTGCCTTCTGTAACCAAATGAATCAATTTGTTTATTCATTCATTCATTCAGGTTCTGGTCCAATCCAGCTGTGGCAGTTTTTACTGGAGTTACTTCTGGACTCTGCCTGCCGAACCTTCATCTGCTGGACGGGAGACGGCTGGGAGTTTAAGATGTCTGACCCCACAGAGGTGAGGAAATATCTTGTTTTGGATTAGGGTGCATGCTGAATACTACAAGGCAGTAGTGAAAAGTAACTAAGTACATTTGCTCAGTTCCTATATATAAGTACAGCTTTAAAAGACATTGCTTAAGTTTTATGTAATGTTATGTTATGTTATGTTATTTAATCTTTCACTGATGGTCTTGTTTATGTTGGTCATTTAGAGGCTTCAGTATTAAACTGAGACTGTTTCATAACTAGTTAGAAACTCCTGGTAGTACTTTAAACTAGGCTTTCGTATGGTAATTGTAGATTGCTGTTTTGGTACTTTTACTAAAGTAAAGTGTATTTCTTCCTCTATTGCTACATGGAGGGTTTATTCTGAAGCAAAGTTAAACTTTTTGTGTTTTGTTGATATCACAGGTAGCAAAGCGCTGGGGACAGTGCAAGAACAAACCCAAGATGAACTACGAGAAGTTGAGCCGTGGCCTGCGTTACTACTACCACAAAAACATCATCCACAAGACGGCGGGCAAACGCTACGTCTACCGCTTTGTCTGCGACGTGCAGGGCATGCTGGGAAAGACAGCACAGGAGGTTCTGACCAGTCTGAACGTTTTGCCAACAAACACAGAGTCGTGGCAGTGCCCCGGGGTACCAGCGGCAGCGACATCGGAGCACAGTAGTGAAACATGGGCGTCACAGTAGGGACAGGGGGCGAGGACTCTTGGTGCTGCTGGCTGAGAATGACCAGCACATTTTAACGGAGTACTACAGCCAACGTGGTGAACACTGCATCCTCAAGCCCTGGCTGAACTAAAGTATCCTCATGGGGTGATGTTTTAATTTACAAATGCTGCATTTCAGGGGAAAAACTAACTCTCATAAATTCATCATGCAGTCAGTCTTAATATGTAGCTTTTTCTTGAATAGAAGTCTTCCAATACCAGACCTGTAAATACATAGCTCCTAAACCTCAGAGCTGAATAACTGCAGCACAGGAACTAGCGAGGGGCATTTTAAGCACTATAAATAGATAACCTTTGCAACATCTGGGGGCATATTTTCATGTGATGTGTTTCTAAGAAGGAATTGATTTGTAAATAGTGTTTATACAATTGCTATGTAGAGTTTTGTGCATTTATATTATTTTTTTTAAATACAAAACTCATGTCTACCTCTGTTGTTAATCAGAATGATATAAACTGAGATCATTTTCAGGCACTCACTGTGAAAGTTTCAGCCTGTGTGATAATTGTTTTGTGTAAATAAATTTTATATAAACATAGATTTGTGTGAAGAGTCTCACTTCTTATGAGTTGTTCATACTCAATTTGGATTCTGCCTTTAATAATGAAAATATTAAAATGTTGTTTTATATTGTTTTTATTAAGTGTTATTATAGTTTTTATTAGCTAATATTTTGTTTAGATGTCATATAATGTTCTATGTTAGACAATTATATTTAGCATTTGATTAAGAAAAATAATTAGGCGACACATAAGTGTTACACTAGGAACAGAAGGTGTACAGTAAAGAAAAAATAAATAAAACCAAAAATAATCTTGATTAATAACAAATGTATTATTAACTAAATGATTTTAGTAGATGAGTGTGGCCGAGCCAGTGGTCTACTAATGTCTATGTAATCAAATCAAACTGAGAAGATAAGCAATAAAATCAATCAGCCTGATGAATTAACACTTATGATATCATTAATTTGGTTATGTTAATGCGTCCTCAAGTGTACTGTTTATCCTTTAATATAATGTATAATGGTAAATGGTAAATGGACCTGTATGTATAGCGCCTTTCTAGTGCTTCCGACACTCAAAGTTTTACACTTCGTGCACATTCACAACACACAAAGTCACTCGAAACAAAATATCATGTATATATCACAACGAAACGAATGCATCAGGGAGAACAATTTGGGGTTCAATATCTTGCTCAAGGACACGTGGCAGGAGGCAGGAGGAGCCGGGGATCGAGCCAACAACCGTCCGATTGGGGGCGCTCTGCCTCTGAGCCATAGACTTCCGTATCTCATGCTGCCTTCACGTAAATGTCGACATCAGAGGATGTAAATTTCATACATAGCGACTTTTGCGAAAAAATATACATATATATATATATGTATATATATATATATATATATATATATATATACATCTGTGTG
>NW_023339807.1:21186460-21189959 GCF_004916995.1 Morone saxatilis | reverse complement strand
ATATATATATATATATACATCTGTGTGGAGAATATGGGTAAAAACTGAGCTGATATCTAGATATTTATGGTATGCACAACATTTTATTCTGAAATATTATTTATTATTATTAAAAAGAGATTTTTGAAATCTTTCTTTTGAGTCTGTTTTTTCAGGTTTCTCATTGGAGTATATGATTACCTGCATGTTTTTGTCCGTCTGTAAGATTAGCAGACAGCTGCAGATAGCGGCACACAGCTCAAACAACAGCAATAATCATAGTATAGCTCTTACTATAATACACATTTGCACTTGTACTTGCTGTTGCAATTGGCATCATGTGACTGGTGGAGGACTATTTAACCAGATGTTACATTCACATCTGTGCTTACTGAAGCATCCATTGTGTTATATAACATTGGTGGAGGCGGGTGAAGCTCGTAATTTCGACATTTTACAGAGGCATTGAATTCATCCTTCCTATAAGAGGTGAACTTTGTAACTCATACAGCGAGGTGAAGGAGGGAAATAAGACTATAATCAAATTCAGTTCAAACAATTTAGTGATCTGTCAGCAGCTTAAGAAAAAAGAGAAAATGCCCCCCAAAACTATCCGGACGGCTCTGGCAGACATGCTGGAGGACTTGTCAAAGGAGGACTTTGCGAAGTTCCGCCACCAGCTGCTGGACCGCAGAGAGGAGCCGCGGGTCAGACGCAACAGGGTGGAGGGGAAAAGCTACTTGGACATCGTGGACGTCCTGGTTGCAACGTTTACTGAGCCTGGAGCTCTCGAAGTGGCTGTGGAGATACTGACACAGATTGACTGCAACCAGGCGGCACGGGCACTCGGTGAGATCGCTGTATTTCCGCAGTTAATTAGACATTGGACTAATTAGGCCGCAGTATATTTAGTGCTATGGAGAACAGTACGATATGAAGGTTGTTTGTGAACCACATAAGATCATAAGATGTAGTGGCTGACAAGCAAAAACGCAAACTTATTTCTGTTCAGACACACCTCTCTCTTTTACTTTCAGTTTTAAACCCGCCAAAACGTCTGAAGCTTTACATGAAAGATTATAGACTTACATTAACAGAGCCTGGCCAATAGAAATCTCATATGTGTCCATTATAAAGATCCAGACAGGCTTAGGGAGTAACAGATTACATGTAACTAAGATATGTAATCAGGATACGATAAAAGGTGCACTGTAATCCATTGCAGTTATAGAAGAAAAGACGTAATCAGATTACAGTTACATTTAGTAACAAATGGGGATTATTTAGCAGAATTACAGTTTTAAGATGCATCAGTTTTTCTTTAAAAATACACTTAGAGGACACATTTTTAGTTTTACAGAATACACCTGCGTCAACACTTCTTATTGGCGTTTCTTTTCTCTTGTTTTCATTTGCATATTTGGTATTGAGGTCATCCAAAAGTAACATTTTTAACAGGTAATTAGTAATTTTAAAGGATTACAATTTTTAAAGTAACACACCCAACCCTGGATTTTTGGTGGTGGTTTTACAATGAACCCCTGCAGAAATTTGTGTAAAAGAGTAATTTGGATTAATTCTGAGCAGATTATTTCCTGTTTAGGGAACTTTTGATATAATTCTCCGTCTATTTTAGGATTTTTATAATTATTTTTTAACAATCATACATACTATATAGTCTTATTTTTGACAAACTTTGTGTTTTCTTGTCCCTGGCGCTTGGCCATTGTTCTATTAGACCATTTACTTTACATTTACTTTTCTCCACAGAGGTGAATCAGATGCTAAGATAAAGGCCTACTGTGTAAGTTTCCTTACACACCTTAGAATCAAGAAGGCCTCATGACCCCCTGTGAAGCTTTGGCAACCCATAGCGGGGGTCCTGAGCCCCAGGTTGGGAACCACTGCCTTAAACAATGTAGGTTTTTTTGATTTAAACATATCACTATCAAAACAGTAGCGGCAGCAACAACTTCTAATTCTACTTAATTATTTGGCATCATTAACACTGATGTTACGATAAAATTAAATTATGGGATAACACCGCTGCTTATGAAACACAGTCACAACTTATTTAATCTCGGACAACATATCTCACCTGTCCAGTTGTAATATAAAACCACACCCCAGCTACACAGCTGGTGAGGCTCAGACTAGTGCGTAATCAAGAGTAAACAGTGTGCAGGAAATCTGTCAGTGCTTTTCAACATATGTTTCTGTTTTTACAGTCCAGGAGACAACCGGACAGTAGACATCTTGTTTTGATGGTAAGTTGACCTGCGGAGAATTGCTTTTCCTGCATGCATTGAAGTTGTTGACATGTAAAGCAATGTGTAAAGTAGAGTTGCTCTACAGAATTCTTTTTTGTGTGTATATATATATTATATTTTTCAGCTGCAAGGTGGGAGACAGTACATTGACTGATTATGAACCCTCTCAGAATGTACCTATACATTCATTTCTATTCTGCATATTGTGTTAGATATTGTATATAAGTACTATTCCCCCCCCGGATCATTAAAGTATTTCTGATTCTGAAATTAGTAATTTTGTCACATTAAAGCTATAATCCTTCAGATTTTCATGAAATCAGACACTATTGTTGATACTATTTATGCTCTGTATTTTTCTGCAACTGCCATTTTATGTATTTACATTCAGTAATTACCTCTCTAGAGTTCTTTCCTTGTTCATTGTGGAGTCCACCATTTCCGTGCTGGATTCAAATAGCCTTTGCATGCACAAATGATTCAAAAGAACTATACAGCATGTAATCCATCTTGTCCGTGTTACAATTTCAGCGGTTGAATTATCGGTTTTGACATCGTTAATGTTTCAAAAAGCAAGAATTTTAGATAAAGAAAATTGCAGTAAAACCTTTTGCGATAAAAGCTTAAAAAACAATCAATGTCATTCTTTCTCCTCAGGAAAACACTCGATGGAGCGTGTGCTCTCACTCAGGAAGAGAACATTGTTGCACCATATTGGATCAACTGTCCGGCCAGAATATTGTCATACAAGATTGTGTACAGAAATCAATCTGAAAGATGTTAAAGTTGTGTATTGTGTCATCATAATAAAGTCTTTCTTGGGTTGCTTTTACTGTGTCTACAGGTCTTTGATAAGTGAATATTTATTTGTTAATATTTATTAATACTGGTCTTGGCAGGTATTTTAAACAATACACAGGTACTATATATTTCCACATTACATTTGTATGTTTTATTGACTTTCAACTGTATCCAGGCTATAATGAGGGCCTGACACATTCATTTGTTTGATCTGTTGTTCATTTTTACATAATATTTTCCGAAGAAGAGGCCTGCATCGCAAATTCCCCTAGAACATGTACCTTTAATGGTTTTGTGTGTTCATACGTTAAGCAATAAGGCATCATTTACAGTGTAAGAATTGTAATAAAAAAGGTTTATTAATGTTGACAAATGATGTAATAATCAAGTCAATCTTATTTATACATCTCAAAATCCCAAATTTGCTGCTGAATTTAAGATGTTTTGAT
>NW_023339807.1:21181684-21186440 GCF_004916995.1 Morone saxatilis | reverse complement strand
TTCACACAATAGAAGCTTATTGAATTGGTTTGGGTGGAGTTCAGCTACATAAATGAATGCTACCAATAATATAAAAGTAGGAGTAGGAGAGTAAGAGTAGGTCTCGGCCAATTAGCTCTCAGACAGAGACCTGTGCCTTAGATGCTTGATTCAGTCACTAATGGGACAGACGGGTGAATCATGTCTTCTTCCAGCTGCATTTAGGCTTCTTCCGTATGGGCCTGGAGGGGAGGCAGAGGAAACTTTAGTGAGCCAGGACATCCAAGGCATCAGACAAAAAAAAACACACAAAGCATGTTCCCACAACCAGATTATCTCCAAGGGACACTTTTAAAAGGGGCACTCAACTGATTGGACACATTCACTTCAGTGTACTCGTAATGAGCAGTACTTTATAAAACAGTATACTGTCTACTGTGGCTGTGGAGCTGTAAGGTCTGAGAAAACTATAATCATTATAATGTGAGGTTTTTTTGCATTTGCATTAGTGCATTTTGTCCCCCATCACTCACACTGAAGGGAGATTAGGAAGGGAGCTTTTAATGGCTGGTATTAACTCATTAGAGCCAGCAAAACCTGTTCATAGGGTCACCTGACTAATGGCAAAACTTTTTTTTATCTACCTTCTCTTCTACCTTCTCTCAGTTGCTAAGTAAAAGTGTTTCTCAGCAGCTTTATGAATAAGTAAATAAGAGGAAAACTCTTATTTACTAACTTGAAGCACCATTTAGGAGGATTCCCACTGGTAAAATATGGCCCCTGGTGTAAAGATGATTTAACATCGGAATGGTTTAATTTCGATGTATTTAAGTTTCCTAATTTTTTCTCAAACGCCTGGAAGAGAAGGCAAAGTGGACAAGTATTACCTTTGATTTCTCCAGTACTATATCACTGCCAAAAAGTAATTTTGGGCTGGGCATTTTGGGCTGGGCATAATTGTCTGGATGACACAATATTAAACATTAATTTATTCGTCATTCATTCGGTAAATTGATGGAGTGCCCCTTTAAAAGAAGAAAATAGTGGATAAATCTGGATCAGTAACTTGAAATAAAGGTGCTATTTGGGGAATTTAGAAGAAAAGACAAAAGGCCAAAGCAATTCAAGAGACACGTATTTATAATAAAACGTGCAGGACAAAGGGGTCTTCAACAACATACACTGCACTACATACAGGAATATTAGTCATTGAGACAGCGCAACTGAACTTTTTCCAAACCCAATACATACCATGAGACACTGGTGGGCTGACCTCTGGTGCTTTGGACCTGTTTCCTTTTGATCGGTGTCTTTCTAGGAGCTGTGTCACGATGCAAAATGTATGAAACAGCGACCTCCATTTTGGTCCCTGGGTCGCAGGTTGCCTTCATGGTCCGGAGGAAGTCAACATAGCTGTGAATAGAAGGGTAGAGTAGTGGTCTTTAATCTCTGCTGGCTTACTTACACCAAGCTCCACCACAATTCACTTATGAATGCGATTATACCTGACTTTTCTCGGCTCCTTTGACTCGTACAGACCCCGCAGTGTCATCGAAGAGTACATACCAAAGCCAACAACAGCCTTTCCCTCTTCGGCTTTCTCATATGCACGTTTAAAACTGACTTCTTTCCAAACTTCAGGGTAATGACTCACGTATCGAGTCAAGGAATCCTTCAAATAAGAAAAAAATTATGTTTATAGTTATTATTTGAGCTCTTTCTATAGGATTCACATTTGATTCAATTACATTTAAAATACTCTGGCGCATGGTACCTGGGAATGGATTAACTGCAGTGCATACAACCAAAGTTGTTTTCTTGAAGAAATATATATAATTAGATGAACAGCGGTGTGTGGCTTAAGTCTAGAAATACTATTTATTGCCATTTGTGAAAAAAATCATTAATATCTGAGCTGACTCCATATAGTGACGTGTACTCCAGTTGGGTACAGGTGCAGGATAAAAACCAGTAAACTAAAACATGTGTGTAATAGTTTTTTTCCAGATCAATAACAGGAGACTTTTTGCATCGTCCTGATGTTACTGCAAACTTGCACTTTTCTTTGCAGTACCTTGTTGGCCATTAATGGATCCTGACGCATTGTGCCCTTTTGCTCCTTCTGGTGGCTGGCCACCAGATATGCAGCATAGCCCACATTATTCTCCAGCAGCCATTTGAAGGTTTTACCTTTGTACTGGCCAAACTGAATCATAAACCTGCTCAGAATGAGCCAGTCATTACAAAGGTCACCGCCTTCAGAGAGAACACAAGCCTTCGCTTCAGCCTCCACCTCCTGAGGGCTTTTTGCCGTCACAGGTTGAGCAGGTTGTAAAGGCCGCTGGCCAGCCACATGGTTCCGAGCCTCTTGTGAGGGCTTTGTCTCCAACTCCCCGTTGGAAGTCCTTGGTAAAGTAGGGTGACCTTTCTGAAGAAGAGGAGCAGACATAAAACCAATAGAAAACACCAATATGAGTATCATTTCTAACAGCCAGCCACATGTTTAAAAGAATTTTAGAATTTTATTATGTGAAGTTAAACTTACATCCAAACAGGCTTTGGTTTTTGATTCTGTAGAGAAAGATAATAGGATGGTGAAAGGCGGATATAAGAAGAAACTGTATTAGCCTACAGCCTAAAAATCTCTCTAGCTCTGGTGTGGTGACTCACAGGAACATCCTCAGTTACATACATACAGTGGACACATTGAACTTTTAAATTTTGCATCTTAACATTCATTAACCAGACCTCAGATCATTTATCTGCAGCTGCCACGCCACAAGCAAATATTGATATATGTCTCTATGCCTTCCTCTGACCACCCTGTGAATATTTCTCTAGATCAACCCCTGAGGGAAGAAACATATATGTTGTATTTATAGCTAAGGGGTTGTTTTGTTCATCTTTGGATACTATTTGGAGACCAGCAGCAAAATAAATGAATGTGCACATTTGGGGAAAAGACATTTTTTCATCAAAGATCATGTGATGTAGACACGTTGAGTTTTCCATAGGGCTGCAGGATGTGGCATAAACATTACTTTTTTTTTATTATTTTGACAGATACTGCGATAACATTCATGATTAGTAAAGGAATTATTACAAATGTAATTTTCAATAAAAGAAACATGATTCAAATCATGATGATGGACATTTTTCCATCATATTGAACATATTTTCTTATATATCTGGAGACCAGGACATCTCTGCAGCACTACAATACTTCATTATAATGCTGTTATACCTTCCCATTTCCATATTGCAATTTTGATAATATTTCAATTAATTTACAATAACCAACAATAATCTACTTCTATATGCCTCTGCTAAGGCTTTAACAGAACTACCACCAAACAATAACATGATGACAACGTTGGTGTTACAATGTAATGACACTTCCCTTGCAGTGTAGTAACTAGTTACAGTGTGGATACACAGACACGCTTCCTGCAGGAAGCCTGACGGACATTTTATGATGAAATTCAGTCATCAGCGTTTACTCACCCAGTGCCTTTGCTTCCTCGTTGCAGTTGATCTGCTTCAGTAGATCCAGGGTCACTTGCAGAGCTTTGTGCTCGGTGAAGGTTGAAACCAAAAGGTCCGCCACCTCCAGGATAGATTTACCGTCCACAGCTCTGCGCCTGACCCGCGGCTCTTCCCGGCGGTCCCGCAGCCGGTGACAAAACTTCTCAAAGTTAATCTGCGTCAGATCCTCCAGCGACTTCGCTATTTCCCCTTTAATTGTTATACCCATCTCTCCTCACATACAGCGTCGTCTGCTTAGACAGGCTGGACCATTCACTAGATGATTGTAGACTAGAGGGCTATGCGCAATGCATACAGCGTCTTGTTTTAGTGTGTGGCGCTAACTGTGGTTAAATGTCGCGCCAAAACCCTCTTCTGCAACCATGACATATATAAAGTGCTTACCGCCACCTACTGTACCGGAGTATGTAGCATGAGTTATGGTTACATAGGACTACTCCTATTATTCTGTGTTGTATTCATTTCTAATAAAAAAGGGGATCCGGCTCCCATGGTTTACTAGTCTGCTCGTTCACTGCCATGGAAGGCCTGTAAACCTTATTTGTCGACATGTTGACGCAGTGTGCCAGCAGTTAGGATCTAAGGAGTTTGGAGGGATGTGTCTGTTTTCCTTTACATGAGCTGCCTCCTGCAGGAGAAGTCTGGTACACTCAGCTGGGAGAGCTTGTCCTGTAGCAGAGCCGGGGATGATGGTATTAAAAACAGAGCTGAAATCCACAAACAGGATCCTTATTGTGTTATTGTCAGTTATATTTGTTCCTTGTTTATTGTTATGCATCCATATACCAAGGCAAATTCCTTGTATGTGAAAACCTACAGACTGAACTTACTGACTACACAGCGGTGTTGCCAGATTTGATTAAAGTTGCCAAATCAGAGCCTTAAACCCCCATACTCATCAAGTAGTCCTTTTTTACCTGTTTTTTTTTTTTTAAAGAACAAAGCCACAATGAAAAGGTAATATAAAATGTAAACTGTAGCCTGCTGTTGTTTACATAGTGTTTCATTAAACTCTTCTTTTTTTCTGAACAAAATGAACCAAACACTGATATGGAGGAAGATTTTGGGCAAATAATAACAGGGAATAAATATGAAACAAAACTTAAACACTATTACTATGCTAATCTCCAGTACCACTAACTTATGATGTTTTACAGTGCTGTAAAGCACTCATTCTGAAGCATAAATAATTAAATACAGTAATTCTACAGGAGCATACTGCTAAATTACA
>NW_023339807.1:21181123-21181604 GCF_004916995.1 Morone saxatilis | reverse complement strand
TTTACTGTAAATATACGGTCAACAGTGTAGGCTACAAAAGAAGTTGTGTTTTAAGTAATACTGAAAATAAAAAGCAGAAGAGGGCAGCAAGAAAATGCCATAAAGTGCATTGTCAGGTCAAATCTGTGCAAACTGTGTATAAAAGCAATAGTGAATGCAGGAACACATATTGTATGGATAGTGTATGGAAGTTACTTTGAGACCTTCGTTCAGTGGAGTCTGGCAGGGCTGTTTTTCCAACTTAGTGTCATTCCAGGCTTACAGGTTTTACAGTTTCTGGGAGCAGGTTGACAGGGCCTCGTGTATAAAAGACTGTAAAGCTTTCATACTTAAAGAAGTTGGTCCACTTATAAAACCAGGCGTGCCAAGTCCTGTGCACCTTTCCTCCAAACATCCCCATCAACGTGAAATTGATTGCACTTGAATGAGCCACTTGCCTCCTCCCATAAATTACCAGGCAAGATAGATAGATAGATAGATA
>NW_023339807.1:21175926-21180948 GCF_004916995.1 Morone saxatilis | reverse complement strand
CCCAAACATTTCACATCATCATGATTCAAATAGTTTTTTCAGTGAATATTAAATTTGTAATAGTAAAAAGTCCCACACTAATCGGAAATCCTATCGCAATCGCAGTGTAGCAAGATAGCAAGATTTCCGACAGCATTTGAAGGCACCTTTTGTTATCATCTTCCCCTTCCGTCTCTCGCAGCTGGAGCAGTTGTGTGTTGAGGTAAAGGAGTGATCTCTGGGGGTTGGCTTGGAAAAAAAGGACTTTTGATAACTACGACTTTGGGGCATCTCTTGGTGAAAAATGGCCAAAACCATAAAAAAGATTTTAACAGACACGCTGGAGGACCTGTCGGACAAAGACTTTGACAAGTTCCGCCGCCAGCTTGTGGACCGAAGGGAAGAGCCGAGGGTCCGGCGTGGAAAGGTGGAGGGTAAAAACTACTTGGATGTCACAGACGTCCTGGTTTCTACCTTTACCGAGACCGGTGCTGTTGCAGTGGTGTTGGAGTTATTGAAACAGATCGACTGTCATGAAGACGCAAGAAGACTCGGTAAATATGTCTTACAGCACCAGGGTTTAATGGGCACTTTATGCACGGTTTACACATTTAAAGTATGCTCGCAGATAAACTCGCAATACAAGACTATGATACTCGAGTTTTGTTTTTATTAGTATTTATTTTTCAGTACATTAAGATGTTAATGAAGTTCAAAATCAAAGTGAAAACATTTGTACAACCCACCCTTTTACTTTCACTTTCGAGCACTCGTTGGACTACGGCCCCTTAGTTGTACATATTGTTCCTATATGCCTATTCCTATTTTTTTTATTTATTATTCTGTAGGCCTACTCACAGAGACACTATTTCTGTAAGAATAAAAGCAAAATCATCCTTCTTATGTAGTTTATGAATACAAATCCCGTGCATTTGTGCATCATATCACGACCGATATGGTGTTTTTGAGACAGATACCGATTTTAGAGGAGGGAAAATTCATCAATTACAGATAGTTAGGCTATGTAGGATATGTATATAGTGATTCCCCCCATGTGAATTGTGCACTGGTTTTACACCGATATGACTATGCAGAGGTACTCAGAAGGCTTTCTTAAAAAATAAATAAATAGAATAAAAAAAAGATCATATCATATATCATATAACATGTTAAATAAACTCCCATCGCATACAGGAGGAGCTCTTTTAATGGCCTGTATGAAGAGCCAGTCACAGTATGTCTGCCAGGTGGGACTTGTGTGCACCGACTTTAACTCTTAGTGTCATGGTGTGCCTCAGTCTTCACAACATCACACTAACTAGGCTCCACTCTAACACTGCGTCTTCCTGTGTTTGCAGGTGAAGAGACAGCTGAATATTTGCCCAAACCTGGTCCCAGTGACCGTAAGTTGTTTTAGCCTTCTTCTTTTTTTTTTAAACACAAGACATCACAGATTAGCTGTTAAATAAGTAATAAGTTGCATTGATTTTAGAATTTCACATTGTCCTCCTGTACTCTTGAAGGTGTCATACAGTATTTTTGTAGCGTTACAGCACAATGTCAAATCTGAGTTTTGTAAATTGACTCATTCTTTAAAAATATTTTACAAGAGTAATCCACCAAGGGCAGAATCTGAGAGTCTGGTGATGTGTTTATATTTTTCTTATTTTTAGGAAATCCCATCAAAAGAAAACCAACAGTTAATCTATTCTTCTAACAAGTTTTTCCTGTGTGGTTACAGCCTAGTATTAGTTAGTCCTTGGTGCCATTGAGCTCCATTGTTGTATAGAAATTATTAAACATGATTTGACCTGTTACACCAAACCTGTACAACAAACACCATTGTGCTACCTTTAAGTGCTCACTGGTGCACCAAATGTGCTAGTTGCTTGCTAGTTTCTTTTAAAAATGAAACTATACATTTGATTTAGACTCCAGTAGGAACAAATGGACTTGAGGCTGAATGCCACAGACAAGCTGGAGAACTTGTAAAGTATTGAGAGACAGACTGACACATTGTTGGTTTTGATATTTTTGTTTTGTTGACAATAACAAAGAAATAAAATATAACTAATAACTAATAATAAGTCTGTACCTATATTAGTCATAGATTTTCATAATGAAAGAAAGCATTTTGTTCGCTGTGTTAATGGGAGAAACAGTAATATGCATAAACACTAAGACCAATTCATTGTAAAGCAATTTTAATTTTCCGTAAATGTGTTTCAGCTGCAGGACCCTCGGCTGGAGGAGCTGGTGTCAGCAATATGGCAGATGGTAGGTGCAATGGTAGTATGATGTCTTGTACAACAAGAGAGACTGAAAAAAATTAAAAAATAAATTTAGTCCAAGTTGTGTGCAGTCCGATGGTCACTGTCTGTACGCTGGCTGTCGTAAATCTACAGCTGCTATAAAACGGCGTCCACGTTCAAGTGTCATGGTGAAAAAAGTACGACCTGGAAGCTGCTAGTTGTCAAATTTGCTGAACAAAAGCAGTACAATTAGAGAGTATTTCCATCTGTGCTGAGCTTTGTGCTAAATGATTTAAATGCCTGTCCCCCAATAAAGGCAGGGGGAGTTCACGCCTGGGCTATTATTAGAAGTTTTATGGTAGTTGTACAATAGAAATCACTGTTGCAGCATCTAAATGCATGTACTGTTTTTCATAATTGATTAGTTTTAGTCATTTACACTTTGAATATAAAAGGTAGCCTTTTCAAAAAATATTTTGTATCAAGTTCAGTCAAATCATCAATCAGTCATTGTAGAGTAATTTTCCCCTCCTCCCTCAGGCGGGCACTTTGTGGATAAACATCAAGTCGAGCTGATCAAGAGAGTGAGCAACATTTCACCAATTCTGGACGAGCTCCTCTACAGGAAAGTCATCTCGGCGGAGATTTATGATACAATCAGGGCTGTGCGTACCACTCAGGATAAGATGAGGGAGCTCTTCTCTGGTCCCCTGAAAGCCAGCACAGCCTGCAAAGATGTCCTCTACAAAGTCCTTGAGGAAAATGAGCCATATCTCATTGATGACCTCAAGAAGAAGTAAATGTTATGAAATCCATATCGAGACCAAACATACAGTCTACCTGAACACAACATGTTTTAATACAGCTAATACTTTGGGGGGTTTTTTTCTAATTTTTTTTTTTGATTATTGGATTTCGTTTATCAGAGATTCGTCAACTCTTAAATTTGTTTAAATGAGTATGGTGTGTGGTGCCTTCGCTGCCCTGATCTGTGAGGCTCATGTAATTGTTTAATTTTTTTAAAACCAGATTTATCAGACAATCCTGTAAGAAGTGAATGATCTCACCAAACATGTAATGTTTTTATCCAACAAATAACAAATGGAATGAGAGCCTGTTTTTAACCTTATTGTCTTATGTAAACTAAAACAGAAGTATCCAAATGATCATCCATCATGTTTGCATGTAAAGTAGGTTAAAACTTTAATTCATGCCAAAAATGCTAAAATATGTTTGTGATTGTTTTATGACTTTTATTCTGTCCAAGAAAAATATACATTTATTTTTGGGGGTCTTTCAAAGATGTTTTCTATTTTGAAATTTCTAATAAAATCTTTTGTGTGGTTCTTACAGTTTGAGTGAATGAAGTGTCTCAAAAATAGTATATGAAGCAATTATAATAATGTAATAGAGTTTAGAAATCACATTCGGATGCTCATCTTCTACGTCCAGGTTTTTGAAACTGTGCACATTGATCTTAACGTTCGTTTGTTTCTGCAATTGTTCAGAAGGATTCAAGTCCTTCCTGATATGATGGTGTTGAGGTTGATATCGTCGGTAAGGAAATATTCAAGTGTGTGCGTACTGTGTTTGAGTTTAAGATGTATATTTATATGAAGGCTGCAGAGCTGATGGTGTTATTTTCTATTTTAAGTATTATAATCACATGTCTGTCACAAAGGTTTTAATATATATTCTTATTTGAGTTTCATATATGAGTTAAACCTGCTGTTCCCCCCTGAAGGGACAAAGGGATAAAAGACACAATCCACAATAACCAAATGTGACCTTGAACCAATTCCTCCATCCTAACCACTGCGCCCATTCCTTGTGGAAATACTGATACTAATTTTCAACCAAATTGTTATTTAATCTGACAGAGTTTTTCATTATTTGTTCAAAACAAGCAGATTTTATTTAATCACACCCAAAATGAAACAGTAGTTCCTTTAACCTTAATGTTCCATGCAAGGCTGTAAAGCCTAAATATATTTTATAATATGTGTATTTATTTATGCACCAGATATTCACAGTTCTTGCATCTTGCAGTGTGTATAACTGCACAGTGACTTGTGCAGTGTAATGGGCGTTTATAAGTTACTATATACTCCTACACCAGTTCATCTATTACATGAATACAACTTCAAATATTTAGTTAAGAAATTCTAGGTCTTCACTGAATATCCTTAATTTTAATGTAAAAATGACGACTGAAAAAATGATCCCAAAATGAAGTTTACTTTGGTAGAGACCTCTTTCAGGCTTACAACAATGTTAACAAAGTGTTATTTAATTCACTTAGTTAGTTCATATCATTAGTTAGAGGGGTATATATTTGATGAGAGGAAGAGGAAGGTTATGAAACTGAAAGTTATGACTTACTAACCGTCCCTTTAAAAAACAACCTTTGTCGGCTTCAGTTTTAGAAGATGAATTCGCCCATTACTTATTTAATACTTCCAGAAATAGTTCATGGTTGTTATAAACGAGGTTTTTTAACCGTGAAGCAGTGGCTCTGCTGGTCCGGTTATGAAGACGTGAAGTTAATCACGTTTGAAGCGGAAAACTTACCGTGAATATCTCTTTGATCTTTATCCTTTATCTCTCAGTGTTCAGGTATTTTGAAGATTGGAAACCAGAGTAGGTTTAAAAATCCAGCCACATTTTCTACCTAATTGACTCCGTTCCCTGAATCCGGAACAGATAAACTATTCCTTCAGTTTTTTTTTTTTCCTGAGGCAGTGTTTCAGTCTACAGTCCAGGGGAGGCTACCCTCTTACTGTCAAGGACC
>NW_023339807.1:21173104-21175826 GCF_004916995.1 Morone saxatilis | reverse complement strand
AGGAGAAAAGTGGTAAAAGTCACTCATAAGCAACTGATCTAACATCTGAGGATAAACATTGTTATCAGGCAATATTGTACAATACATAAAATCACACTTAAATCTCCATAACAGTGACATACACCAATCAGCCATTACATTATGAGCAGCACTGACAGGTGAAGTGAATAACACTGATTATGAGTGGGATATATTAGAAAGTGAACATTTTGTCCTCAAAGCTGATGTGTCAGAAGTAGAAAAATGAGCAGCGTGAGGATTTGAGCGACTATGACAAGCAACAAATTCATTGTAAGAAGACTGGGTCAGAGCATCTCCAAACTGCAGCATCTTTGGGTACTTCCCGGGCTGCAGTCTGTGGTTCAGACTACCTATCAAAAAGTGGCAAGGAACAAAAAGCGGTGAACTGGGCCGAAGGTCATTGATGCACGTGGAGAGTGAAGGCTAACCCAAAACCTGTTCAGTGTATAACCTCCTCTCACAATATTTTTCATAGTTCATGTTATTTATAAAATATATAATGTACATGAGATTATGGTTTTTTTTTAGATTCAAAATTGTACTTTTTACTATAAAGAGAAGAAAACATTGCTTAGAAACTTATAAGAATCATGTTCTTTCATGATAAAATTTCATGATTTTAAGGTGTTTTTTGTCTTACTTTTGGATCCTGTGCTGCTGTCAGACAACCTTCGGTCCAGGTCAGTCCTCTTTATCTTCTTTAAAACCTCCTTGGTCTTCTCCACAGACCGTTGACCAAAAGTCTGCACCAATAAAAACACTGTGTCCTGCAGGCCCATTGTCTCCAGCACCCCCAATTTCCTAAACGATGGAAAGTGAATTTGCCTCAGGATCTCTTTGAACTCCTTGAACTTCCTATATTTCAAATCTTTCAGTGTTTCCAAAAGCAGCTCTATCACAGATGCCATCGTCTCCACCTGGTAAATTCAGAGAAAATGTGCAATATCTTTCAATCAGATATTTATTTTCTGTGGATCAACTGATCTATTAATTGTTTCAGCCTGAGTTTAAAGTCAGACAGATGTGACATTACTCACTTTCTGGGTCAGTGCTGGCCAATGTTCATCCACAGAGTGTTTCTCTGAGGACAAAGAAAATATAAAAGGACTGATAAATGATTTATTCAATCAGACACTGTCAGACTATAAGAATTCTAATATTAGGGATTCATTGCAAAATTAACAAATCTACTTAATAGTAAAAATCAATAACCAACCTGATGGATCGTATTTGCTGTTAAACTCTGTTAACAATTCATATACTGAAATGTTAATTAAAATAACTGTAGGAAACTTTATATATTTAATTAATATTTTAAGTGTCTTTATTTTTTGTATATGGCTCCTACCTCTCTCCGTGGTATTCACACCTAATGCCTCAGTTGATGATCCTGCAGCTGCAACACATTTAATACAAATTTGAATCATAATAATAAATAAACTGTGTGTAAACTTTATGTGTCTTTGTCCTGAATACAATATTTAGTCCTGAGAATAATATATTAATATTTCAATTTCAGGTCTTTCAGGTGGAGGTCTATCTGTTGTTGTTGATTCAACTCTTTTGTATTTTTGCTGTCATGGCAGTCCTATATAGTGTTGTTGTGTTGCTTTATAGTATAAGCTATACTAAATATTTTGCCCCAAAGATAAAAAATGTATTATCTATATCTATCTACCTATTATTATAGATTAATGTGACAGTTGTGCTCTCTTGTATCCTGTCACCCTGTGCTGAGTGCGGCTGAGGGGCTCGGTCGTCTGACAGCGTCTGCAGCCGTATCCCTCCTGGTTCGGGTGTTGTCGGCATTGAGAAACTTCGCCTGATCTCTGCAGCTCTGCCAGCAGCGACTCGTTGACGCGTGATGTGTTGTCCCGCACCATCACATCCACCAGTAGGTCTGCCGTGTCTGCCCACTTCAGTCGTTCCCATGAGAGTTGTGGAAGGTTCCTCTTGAACAACGTAAACTGCAGCAACCACTTAAAGGTCTTCTTCTTGTAATTCAAATCATTGAGCGTTTCTAAAAGCAGCTCTTTAACAGACGCCATTGTTGCAACCTGAAAAATTCCAAGTATATATGTTATTTCTTTACCAAAAAAAAAAAAGATTTAAAATAGATTTGCACCTTATCAATGACAATATTTTGGAGATTTTAATGTTTTAAGATGTGCTTCTGAACTATTGATATATTAAGTAATTATCTGTTTGTTAGAACAGATGATGAATCTTATTTCCTTCTACTCTTTAATATCTGAAACCTGATTAATGGATGTTTTTATATTTCCAGCTTGTAACCTTTTCAGTGTGTTGCCTAACACAAAACAGACCCACCTGATCTTAACATTTTACATACAAATGCATTTACATTCAGATTCTGACATGAGACCTGTAGAAACAGGTGGCAGCACAATAAAAATAATTTCTCAATTTCATGTTTTGTATTTTGTTAAATTCTTTGAAAAACTGTTTCACAATGACTTTTTTGAGCTCAACCTCATCTCAGCTTCAGAGAAATTGGTTTAATTTATTATCACTTATCAGCATAAATGGTGATATGAGTTTAAACCTGAATCTAACCCTAACCCTAAAACTAACCCTATATAATATTGACTAAAAGCTGTACTCTTGGTCAGACAGATATGACATTACTCACTTTGTGGATCAGTGCAGACAGGTTTTCATCTACTGAGTGTTTTTCTGA
>NW_023339807.1:21171790-21172952 GCF_004916995.1 Morone saxatilis | reverse complement strand
ATTTATCATGTAAAGAAAAGAAGATATAAACTTTTTTTTTTACTTTTTTTTTTTGTCTTATTTTTGGCTCCTGAGCTGCTGTTAGACAACCTCTGCACCAGGTCAGTCCTCTTCATCTTCTTTAAAACTTTCTTGGTATTCTCCACAGACATCTGGCCAAAAGTCTGCACCATTGAAAACACTGTGTCCTGCAGGTCTGTTATTTCCTGCATTGTTAATTGGGAGTCTGTTCTCTCAAACATAAATTGGATTTGAAATGGATGCAACTTGCTCTTGAACTCCTCAAACTCCTCATAACTCAAATCTTTCAGTGTTTCCAAAAGCAGCTCTATCCCAGACGCCATCGTTTCCACCTGGAAAATTCAGAGAAAAAGTTAATGTTTCAAGTAAAATTTGTAAGCAAGGACGATTAAAGATTTTTATGTTATCATCAGTGTGTGTTTTATAAATATGGATGTTGTAAGAGTTATGCATTATCACATGAAATGATACAATTAATAATATTTGTCCAATTTAATTTTTGTGTTCATGGCTTTACAACTGTTTATCTGTTTAACTGGTTCTATCTTTGGTCTAATTTAAAAAAGAAGCTAATTAATTAATTTCTTAATATTTCTTTAATAGATTTATTCTCTTTGTCTAAAACTTAAAAATTAAAAATATTGTATCATCAGTTATTCATCTACTGAATAAAAGCTGCACTGTGTAAAGTCAGTGTGATGTGACATACTCACTCTCTGGGTCAGTGAAGGCTGCTGTTTCTCTGAAGGGAAAATAAATTAGAAAAGACATCTTAGTACTTAAGTGTTGTTATATTAGCTAATGGGGATAAAATAACACACAAACATGAGGACATTTACAGAGAGGATGTCATACTAGCATTGCACCTACTGTCTTCCATGGTGTTTACACCAGCTGCTCCAGCTGATGGTCCTGCAGCTGAAACACATTTAGGGAAAATGAATACTGCTTAACAATGAATTGGTCTCAGTGTAGTGTTTATGCACATACATATTTTTTATACACACAGGTAATAGATTTTTAAATTGCCTTCATTTTGTTCCAGTTTAGGAAGAGACTTTAAACGATAAAACTTTTATATTTTATTTTTGTGTTATTGTGAACAAAACAAAAAGAGCAAAACCAACAATGTGTCAGTCTG
>NW_023339807.1:21166182-21171690 GCF_004916995.1 Morone saxatilis | reverse complement strand
AACATAGATATGACTTCATGCTGCTTTCTGTCCCAATTCTCGTATCCTCAGGTCGGTCGATCAGATGTACTAGCTGTTTTTGCGGAATTTAGTTTTTATTCTTATTTTGGTTTATTAATACAGCTTAGCCCTTCCATCCTAAAGGGTGATTTACCTCGGTACTGTGTTATAATCTCGCCATTACCCTAACCTCCCTCTGAGAGAATGCTTACCTTTTCTCTTCACTCCTTCAGGACGAACCCCCGGCGCGTCTGTGGATGAACATCGACTACACTTGCTGCGGAAGAGAGTGAGTCTGAGTTTAACATCAGGCTTTCCATCATCCAAAGATGCAGGTTATATAAAGAGGGCGCTTAGACAGGGGTAAAGAGAGAAGGACAGGAGACACGAGACAAAGGGACTTATAATCGGCTGTCTGATGCCACCGCTGTCACCCTTGCGTGTCACCTTCTAACTGTATTGTATGCAGCCCCATGACGCACACAGAAACTGTGATGCACTGTGTGTTCTGCACGCGTTTGGGGGGTCACATGGACGGCATTAACCTTGTTCCAACAATTTAGGCGGTACAGTAGCTGCGTCTGTGTGGAGTATGCACCACAGCGTGCCAGCTTTGCTGCCCGACATTTAGAGATGTTCTGGAATTCACCTGTTGTTTCTCTCCGCGGTAGCCGATTTGCCTGATTACTGGGTATGCTGTGGGATTCGGCCGATGGTGTACCCGCAGTAGCCAATCCTGCGGCATACCAGTGAGGCCTGTGTGGTAGTGAGCAGAACTGTAGTCAAAGTTGATCACGGTACTACGGCCGCGGCGGCTATACCTGGTGATATGATGTAGATCATTGGGTGGTCGCGGGTAAGGACTGGCTCAGTGGTAAAGCCGTTGTGAAAACTAGTTGAGATCAGATACAGCAAATTCGAGCCAGTTATGGTGTTTTAAAGGCATGCAGAAACTGGTATAACAAAACGCAGTTAGTGCACAGCAGACGTGTAAAGTAAATCTTAGGATAAGATGATAGTATTAGAGGCAGGGGGCGGGGGTATATTTAAGATTCAGAAGTGGCAGCGCGGAGAAGCGTCTTGTCGAGTCCGAGGACCAGAGTGAAATTCGCGAGGAATGGTTGGTCTGTTAGATCTTTGTTGCCTTTTGGGCTGGTTTCTCTGGAATGTCTTGCCCGTCGCTGTTAAGCAGGCTGCAGGAAGGTTTGCGTGCTGCGGCTCTGTCTTCTTGGGTGTTGTCCCGTCTTTGTTGTTTCTAGAAAAATTTAGTCGTGCTCTCTTGTTAGGCGACGGCGCTCTACAGTGTGCTTTCAGTGTGAAATTGCTTTGTGGTGGTTAAGAATTAGGTCCAATCCAACTCGTGGGCCACCCCTTTGAGATTTTAATCTGTGCACACGGGTTACATGTACGTCTTATTGGGTGGAGATTCCCAGTATGGAAATATTGCCACACGCCAACGATGGATTGTGCTATTAGTTTAGGCTCCGCAAGCCCGCGGCAACCGGCTCTGACACACGTGTGTGTGTCTGGGGGTGTGCTAGTGTGCAGAGGTGATCGATTCGCTCCTCGTTCCCCCTCTAAGAAGCAGGCGCAGCTGTTGGGGTTGACAGCACGAGCCCACTTTTTAAGAGCGCAGTGGAAGAAGAACCCAGGAGGGTGGGTGCGGTGTGACCAGGGAGTAACGGCACTAACCGAGGTAGACGATAGATTACTAATTTAATGGAATTACGGTGGTATCGGATTCAGTGCTGGATCTCAGGTACGTCGCTGAGGATACCGATGCCACCGATTGTCGGGCAGTATCGAGACTATTTCCGGATTACTGGTTATCGGAATCGGAAACAACTCGTACCCCACTTTACGTATCAATGAGCCTTTGGCCAAACTCACCGACTTTTCTCTTTTGATGGTGACTGACCACTGGCAGACTGGCAACCCCGACAAGACTGCAGTTTTTTGGAGGATTCTATGACCCATCAGTCGCCATCAAGAATTTGTGCGCCTTGTTTAAGGTCGCACACATCCGTCACACTGCCCATTTTTCTCTTTAACAGCATCAAGGGAGGCAAAGGATGTTTACTTGCTGCCATAATAGAGTCCACCCACTGGACAGGTGCCAGGTGACGAACCAGAGTAATCAGTGGTTTATTCACACTGTGTCGAGTGCTCATAATGTCTAACTGGCTGATGCGTTGTTGATGTATAGTGCGTGCGTGCGATTCTATATAAAGTTTAAGTATTACGAGGAATATTAAGAGTAAAGCAACCGTGATTACAGTTATTGGTTGTTTTGAGTGATGCTCAGTGTACGAGTACTCACGTTACATGGTAAGTCTGGTTACTCTCCCAAGCGCTGATTTAGTAGGTAGGGTAGTAGTATTCGTAGACTTCTAGATCTTTTTGTTGAGTTACGCTGGACGGAAAGTGGGAAGGACATTAATCGTTTAAGCTGTCGCAGTCAAGAAATGAGGCACGTGGTTGGGCTTAAGGCATGGTGCCTTTGGAATTTTTTCATAGGGTATCGCGAGGGCAGCGTAAGGAAAGCTTCTTTTTGAGACCCCTCAACTCTGTTGCAGTTTGGTTAGAGAAGAGGGCTCGGAGAAATTGGTTAGAGTTTTTTGGTGCAAGTTTCCGCGTACTTCGAAAAGAGCCTCCCAGCCAGATGCTGCGAAGACACCAAAAATGGAGGAACACAGGTGCGCAGGTAAGAAGTAGGTGAGTTCTGGATTGGTGGGGAGAACCTGGGTTGCGAGGAACTGGTGAGAACCAGCATCTGTGTGAGCTACCCAACGGATGGTGTTTGTGTCGATGGACATGGACGCAGAAACAGGACTGATCTGGTTCAGAGGCTGTCAGAGACCAGCTCAGGACTCAAAGGTCAGAGAATAATACAAAAACTGCCACATTACACAATAATATGTTTCTCATAAATATATTTTCTAACTCATAGTAAAAACATCTGCTTGGGTTCAAACTTTGTAGAACTAGAAATATTTAAAAAAAGGAAGGGGCAACAACACCGCGTTCATGTGACTACAGAAATTAAGAGTTAAATCCAGCCTCTTTGATTTTCATCTGAGCTTTATTTAAGTGAAACAAAATATTAGTACAGTTTACAGCAGCTATTCTCTAACCACTGGGCAGCTTTTCACCGATGGGCCCCAGTGCGCCATCTAGTGGGCTTTAAAATGTTTTTGGATAATTTATAAAACTAGTTATTTTTACATCTATATCTAGATAAAATAGACAATAGACAAGAATTGAAATACATAATTTAAATGACCAGTTACATTAGAATATCACCACACAACCACGACACATCATCAGGTAGAGATGAACGTGTTTTGCCACTGTTAGCTAACTAAACCCTTGGATGCAGTGACACAAAATTGATTGGTTTATGAAATGAAAAAGTCATGTGGGAGACAACCGTGCTGCAGTAAAAGCTCCAAAGCGTGTGGTGAGGAAATATGAAATGATGATATCAATTTGGATTTATAGCAGGCAGTGATGCTGAGCAGAAAGCACTGTGTGTTGAATGTGGGTCAGACGTGGGCCTTAAGTTACAAAAGGTAGAGAACCCCTGGTTTACAGTATATTGCATCACGGCCGAATACTTTGACCTTTGACCACTGACTTGAGTCAACACCTGTCTGAGACACTGAATATTATAATTTGACAGCATTGTAAATGATACATTATATTCTTTACAAAGGTAGTAGTGGTAGTAGGGCTTTTGTATTTCAGTCCTTCAGATTTAATAGGTGTCATTTATATGGTGTCCTCTGTCTCTCTGATGGTTTTACATGATGTCAGAAACAAGTAGATTTTGTCATATTATGTTTTATTCAAAAGCAACTAAATGTGACTAAAGTTGTTAGTTTGCTTTTGAATCAGTCCTGATTCATTTTCGATTTCTTTCTCCTCAGAGAAACATCAGTCTCAACCACCCCGGAAAGTGAGTAATTACACACTATTACAGCATTTAATAGTTTAATAATGAAAAGTTGAAAATGATTAAACAGTCATCTAAACAACAGGAAACCCTATTGCATTCCTAGGCTTCCTGAGTCTTTGCTGCAGTTGCCATGAGTTCAACTCTGACCTGTGGCCCTGTGCTGCATTTCATTCTGTCTCTCTCCCCCTTTCGTGTCTATCTCAAATTGCCTGAATAAATGCAAAAACAAAAAAATAAGCAATAAAAGCATTTGATCAGGTGGCTCATTCCTGCTTTTGATAGCACAGTGTTGGGGAGTAGAGAAAGTTAAATAAAAGCACAATTACTAGTAACCAGTTTATAGAAATGAATTAAATAAATTGTACTGTGTTGGGATGATCTTCAAATCTGATTTGATTAATGGAGTTGTTACAATACTCATGACTTAAATGTTTACATTAATGTAAAGAAATGATTGTTTCATCATTACAGAGATATTAGAGATATTAAATAAATGCCCTCTGATCACTTTGAATCCATCAGGAAGTAACCATGACATCACTTTTTGAGAAGCTTTTGGGAACACTGGAAGATTTAAGTTCTGGGGATCTCGAGCAATTCAAGCATGTCGCGCAATACATGAAAATGAAGGAAGTTCTCCCAAGAATCCCAAGACACCAAATGGAGATGGCCGATGGCAGAGATGAAATAGTGGAGCTGATGGTGAAGATCTACGGCCAGCAGTGTGTGGAGGTGACCAGGGAGGTTTTAAAGAAGCTGAACAGAACTGATCTGGTGGAGAGGTTGTCAGACATCAGCTCAGGATCAAAAGGTAAGTTGTGGGAAAAAACACTATTCAAATATCAAAAATGTGGTATGCAGAACGTGGTCTGTATTATTTTACTTTATTGTTACTGTTTTTTTTTTCTCCATTTGAAATACATGTGGACAGACAGACAGCAGTTTGAATTTGTGTATTATATTATCTAAAAGCATACACTGTATGCTCTAATGTCTGACGACTATAATCACTCACTTTAGATGTTTTAGCCAAGCTTGTTGCTCTATGGATCGCAATGTCAGTGTGTCTGTTTATCACTTTGGTCCAGACTGAAATATCTCAACAACAGTTGGATGGATAGCCATTCAATTTTATACAGACATTGATGGTCTCCAGAGAATAAATCCTACTATCTTTGATGATCCTCTACCATGACAAGCAGTTTGGTTAGATGACCATTATATTTGGTACACACATACATGATACTCAGAGAATTTATTAGCAAAACTACCATTTCCATCAAACTCAGCTGTACTTTGTGTTTTGCGCTAATTAGTTAATGTTAGGATGCTAACACTGATCTGATCACCGCTATATATGTATTTTTCTAGCTAGATATAGATATAAAAATAGACAATAGACAAGAATTATAATACATAATTTCAATGACCAGTTATGTTAGAATATCACCATGCAATTAAGTTACAATAGACTGAGAATGTCTGGTTACCAGTTTCCAGTTTCCAGTATATTCCAGTGCATCATGGTATACTACTACTACTACTACTAC
>NW_023339807.1:21161925-21166082 GCF_004916995.1 Morone saxatilis | reverse complement strand
AGGACTGATCTGGTGCAGAGGTTGTCAGAGACAAGCTCAGGACTCAAAGGTCAGAGAACAGTACAAAAATATTACACAATAATGTGAGTCTCATAATTTTAGAATTCATAGTAAAAACATCTGCTTGGGTTCAAACTTTGTAGAACTAGAACATAGATGACCCTTACTTTACTTTTTCTAATTTTTATTACTTTATATGTAATAATACTACCTACTGTTACATATTAGAGCAGAACTACACAGCACAAATGGAAAGTTACCATATCATTTTATATGTCGACATACTGTAACATCATTATTTTTAAATCCCATGTGTCTTCAGAAGGGCCTTCAAGAAGCTTGGAGCTTAAGGGTTGTGGCAGCAGTACGGTAATTTCTCATATTCATTTATTTTTGTCATTCATGTATTTTTTCATTTCTACACTTTTGCAAAAATGATTGTCCTCTGCAGCAGGACTCCAGTGACTGGACTAAACTTGAACCTGAAGTGAACAGTACGGATGCTGATGAGGTTTCATCTTACAGGTAAAAATAACATCCTCAATACTGTGTCTGTCTCTGTGCCGTTACTTGTTATATCAGTGCAATATGGTTATTACAGGGGAAATAAATTCTCTCAAACTGTACATTATTCCACTGTGCCCCTAAAACAGTATTTGTTTTTGTATAAACAAACAACAAACTCACCTCTTTTCTCTTCCACGATTTAGCCTACAGACTGAAGCAGGAAAGTTTGAATGCAGTGTCTCTGGGTTGCGCTGGTTCTGTAAAGAAAATGTCAGTTTTAAGTACCAGTTTTGTTCCTGGGGGGAACCTATGGAGAGGATGGAAAGCATCCAATACATGCCTGCAGGTCCCCTAATTGACATCACAGTCATTGCTGGAAGGTTGGATGAAATGCACCTGCCACACTGGATCTGCATTGGTAAGTGGACATGAAGAGAATAATAAAATAAAATGTACTTTTTAAATTTCTCATAATGTGTACAAAACTGATTTTTGTGCTTGTGTTTTGTGATACAGATGACCCTGCAGTATTAGACAAGTTTGCAGTCTTACACATCAATGACAGTGGCGATGTTGTGGAAAAAGTGTCTGAGGTCACACAATCTCATGTCAAGTTATCTGAACCCATTTTTTCTCCACGAGCAGTCCTGATGAAAATTGGCTTTCCTTTGAAAATAAGCTGTAATGTGTTAATATACTACAAACCCAACACACCCTTCCTCAAACTCCATGTTTACCTGATCCCACATGATCTCGCTCTAAAAACGGTAATTGAATATCTTACTGTCACAAATGCTTAACATAAGATTTGAATTGTACCAAAGCCTACAATGAAGTAATGGGGCCAATGTTTAAAAAAAGAAGAAAAAGTATAATTACAAAAATTAGCCTTGTTGCTAATGTCCAAAGTGAATACTAATACTCCTGTATGGGGACAGTTGGTCTTGGTTGTGGCTTGCCTAGAATCATGTGTTTCTGCACATGATGATGCACATAGGAAGATTTTAGTTGTAGAATATACAGCAGTATTATAGCATGACCTTTTCCTTAATACGACTACCTTAAACTTATGAAAACTTGTAAAATTAATAACTAAGGCTTATATTTCCTTCAATTTTTAACTCATTATTTTAGTTTTTCAAATTGTGGAGCCACATAAGGCTCGTAAAGAAGACCTGCTTCTAGTTGGGACCCTGATTTTAATTGAAGTGTCACAGTATTCTTGAAATCTCTTCCTAGTCCTGGCCCTAATACTCTATTGTTAAAACCATATAACCATATATTGTTCATGAATGTATTTTAGAACACAGATGACAATGTTTAGTACTGTAACTGTGAAGCAGCATTTTTTTTTTTTTTCAGAGAGTAGACGAGAAGGAATCCTCCAAAGGATATCAACTAATCGAAAAGCCGCGCCCAGACAAGTACCTGAAAATGAAGCAGGGTTTCAAGCTCGCAGCAGACATAGACACAGCAAGGATTTATCCTAAGGTACAGTTTGTACTGTAAATCTGTGTACATAGTCAGTTTTGGTTCACACATATGTTTGATTATCAATACTCAAAATTGAGCTCAACCAATGACAAATCAAATGTAAAATCCTGCTTTTACATTTGATTTGTCATTGGTTGAGCTCATTTTTAATTTTTAACCAGTTTAACCAGGGAATTACTTCTCTTTTGTTTTTGTTGTATGTGCTCAGGAAATAACCCTCAGATATGATAGCCAAGAGCCAAATTTCTATGAAGTGGTCAGTGAGAATCCAGACAGAGACTTCCACCTCATACTCTCACACACAAATGAAAGTGATCCAGTATGGACCTGTGAAATTCAAAAAGGTTGGTGGTTATTAAACAAGATTACCTGCACTATAAGAAGAAGATAAAGACTAGACAAAAGTATGGGTATGAGGACAGACCCACTGATCACAGTACCAAAAAAATAAAACTATAGTTGTAATAATGGTAAAAATCTTACCTCTCAAATGGTCTTTGATACACATGAGTTCTTCTAGCTCTTATCATTAAAATATAAATGATTAGAGAAAAGGTTTATGTACTATCCTTGTTACATCAGCTATCCATATTTTGTTTTATTTCAGATGATGATCTAAGATATCAAAACTCTGCTCATTTACAAGGTAAAATGCTGCATATAAAGAGTTTTGTACATGAAAATGAAAAATAAAATAAGACCAGCAACTACCTACTGCAGACATCACCATTACAGTATTGTAGATCCTAAGTCTGTGTTATTAGTTTGTTTTGCTTGTTGTTATTTATTACTTGTTTTACATCAGATACTTTAAACAAACTTGCTCAGTAGTTGTCTTTATCTGAATTTACAGAGCTGAACTGCTATTTCTAGTATATTTGTTAGCTTGCTCTACTATTTTTGTCATTAATGCATGAGTCTCTTTGTAGTCCAAGAGACAGGTGGACAATCCTCCCTACTTGGTTTAAGTGACAGTAAGTTTTCTCTTTACAATCTCTTTATTTATTTTCCGAGCATGAAGCATCACCGAAAAGCTGTTGTTAAACCAACCTTTGATTTTTAATTTTACATTCAACCTGAATATTTGAAACTGTAGGCTGGTGTTTACAGTTTTACAATGTAAAAGTATTCCTTGAAAGTTCACTTGAGGGGCTAACCTGAAATTACAGAAATGTTGACTTTTCAGACACTGAACTTTATTTAGGGGAAAAGTTCAATTCATAACCAGGAAGAGCTTCTGAGAGACAGAGCCTATATTTAATTAGCCACCTTTTTTGTGATGACTTTCTGCCAGCTTTGGCATTTGAATCAGTGACAGCGACAGTCAACACCAGCTACAAATGAGGCTATAATAGCTGAATGTTTTGTAAACTGCTACACTTTGCCAACATGTAAGAGATTAATTGTAGGGTCACATTTGTGCATTTTGCTCACTTGCACCCAAATAATCTTTTTACATTAACACACTAATTTCACTCACATATGGTGGAAGCAAAATTCTGGCACTGTTGGCTGTCATAAAGTAGAGCAGCAATGCATAACTAGCAGGCTAATGGAGAACAAAACACAGTAGTATACGCTAAATAGAGGATCTGCATTTGAACGCTTTCTTTTCAGTCAGTTCAAATCCTTTAAAATCTGACCGCATTAGCCGACACTGATACCTCGGGACATCTCTACTTCAAACACATTGGAATAAATTAGGAAAAGATTCCTCGAACAACTAAACAATCTGGCAGTTGGTGTTAACAGAATAAGTAAAGAGTGATAGGTTCAAGATTGATTTGCTTTGTTGATAATTTTGTGAATGAAGAAAGCCTGATACAAAATGAGTCAGATGTTAAATTAATCACTCATGCAACGTGTTTTCTTTCCTTTCTCCTCAGAGAAGCACACTGTGAATGAACATCTGTCTGCACTGATGCAGAATGTGAGTAATGTCACATCAGTCAGCTTTATTCAGTAAGATGAATGTTGATAATCATCCAATACTTTATTTCAATTGTGATCAAAACCAAACTTTTAATTTAAATTGGATGGTTCTCACAAAGTTGCTGCTGCATTCAGGTGCACTTTTCATCAGTTATATTATTTAGCAATTAAAGTCCAATCATATCCCATTGTTTATTGATTTTGAATTCATCAGGCAACAATCA
>NW_023339807.1:21157995-21161825 GCF_004916995.1 Morone saxatilis | reverse complement strand
ACTACTACTACTACTACTACTACTACTACTACTAATAATAATAATAATAATAATAATAATAATAATAATAATAATTAATCATACATTTTGACTGAATCTGAACATGAAGGTAGAAGTGGTAGAAGTTTTTACATTGGAGTCCTTTAGATTTAATGGGTGTTAATAATATGGTGTCCTTTGTCTCTGATTGTTTTGTTTGGATAGCCATTCAATTTTATACAGACATTGATGGTCACTAGAGAATAAATCCTACTGTCTTTGATGATCCCTGGATTTTTCCTTTACCGCCACAAGCAGGTCAGATAGATGATCAGGACATTTGGTACACACATACGTGATGCTCAGAGGATTAAACAGTAATCAAACTTTTCATGTGGCGCATCCCTCAGGTCATGTAGTGTGTCCAATATCTGAGGCCTGCAAAACTACCATTTCCATCAGCCTCACCTGTATAAGCATGTTAGCTGATGCAGCTGATGCTGTTGTTAACATTTAGCTGAAAGCACTATTGTGGTGAAGTACAACCTCATACAGCACTGAGCATTGTCCACAGCAGCAAGACAAACATAAACTCAGAATGACTAGACTCTTATTGGTAGAATTGTTTAACACAAACTACAATTCATTGTATTAAATTACATTAACTGTAACAAATGTATGTGCTAATATTAAATGTAAACAAAATTATAGCTAAAATACAAGAACTTAACATAAAGGCAGTTTGAGGATGCATAAATGTGAAATTAAGCCTTACATGTTTTGTTGTAACAGTTGCTTAAAATTCTGAAATCTGTTGCTTAAAAAGTCTATACTTTTAAAGCATTTTTAGTCTGCTGATACTGATACCAATCCAATACTGTCTTTTTACCGTTTCTTTCACACAGTGGTATGGATGCATTTTGCTTAACTCTAAGCTCTAAACAACATCATGCTCAAACTGTGGAACCAATATTCTACTGCCACGAAGAAGGAAATGTATAGTGTAAAGTTTAGTTAAGCTTTTATGTTACAGTTAAGGCTAATGGATTGTATCATATTATACTTTTTTCTTCTCTGCAATATCCAATTTATTGATTTTGGCCAGTATGGGACCGATATTGATACTGAGTATTGGATCGGCACATCCCTAATTATAACATGGAATGATGTATCCTTGTATTTTACTTTAACTCAATCCAAAGTGGCACAACTTCTAGAAGTCTTAATAAATTGCTGTCAATTTACACTTTCTTGTTTTCTGTCTGTCTGTGTTAGAGACAGACAGACAGAAAACAAGAACATATAATATATAATTTTATATGTCAACATACTGGAACATAATTTATTTACAATCCCATGTGTCTTCAGAAGGGCCTTCAAGAAGCTTGGAGCTTAAGGGTTGTGGCAGCAGTATGGTAATTTCTCATATTTCTCATATTATATCTCTATTAATTTCTCACATTTCTTTTTGTCATTCATGTATTTTTTCATTTATGTGATCATGCAAAAAGAAACATTTCTTCTCTTTTGCAAAAATGATTGTCCTCTGCAGCAGGACTCCAGTGACTGGACTAAACTTGAACCTGAAGTGAACAGTACAGATGCTGATGAGGCTCCATCTTACAGGTAAAAATAACATCTTGAATACTGCGTCACAGCAAAGTGGAACTGGAAGTTGAGTTTGGTTCTTTTCACAGAAGGAAAACAAAATCTCTCAATACATTTTGCACCAAATTAACTGAAGGAACGTGGTCTCAAAATTTACATTTATTCCATTGTCCCCCTAAAACAGTATTGTTTTGCATAAACAAACACCAAACTCACCTCTTTTTTTCCCCACGATTTAGCCTACAGACGGAAGCAGGAAAGTTTGAATGCAGTGTCTCTGGGTTGCGCTGGTTATGTAAGGAAAAGGTCAGCTTTAAGTACCAGTTTTGCTCTTGGGAGGAACACATAGAGATGATGGAAAGCATCCAATACATGCCTGCAGGTCCCCTAATTGACATCACAGTCAGGTCTGGAAAGTTGGATGAAGTGTACCTGCCACACTGGATCTGCATCTGTAAGTGGACATGAAGAGAATAAGGAAAGTATAAAAAACAGATACAATCCTTTTCTCCTCACTAATTGTGTGAACTTGTATTTTGTGCAGATGACAACCCTAAAATAGCCAACAAGTTTGCAGTCTTACACATCAATGACTGTGGAGATGAAGTGGAAAAAGTGTCTGAGGTCACACAATCTCATGTCAAGTTATCAGAACCAGTTTTTTCTCCAAGAGCGGTCCTGATGAAAGCTGGCATTCCTGTGAAAGTAAACTGTAATGTGTTAATATACAAGACCAACACAGCATTCCTGACACTCCATGTTTATCTGATCCCACGTGATCCTGGTCTACAACAGGTTATTGAATATCTTATTGCAACAGCACTTATTATAAAATATAGAATAGCATCACAGATAAATGGATAATGGTTAGTAATAAATGGGTTTTTCTCTCCAGGCAATGGACAAGAGGGAATTATCCTATGGATACAAAGTAATCCGAAAGCCACCTCCAGAGAAGTCCCTGAAAGTGCGCGATCGTTTCCTTTTAACTGCAGATTTGGATGGTGCAGAAATCTATCCTGAAGTATGGTTTGAACTGCTTTTAAATCTGTGGAGTGAACTGTGGTTGAGAAATGAGTTAGATATTATAGGACGAGCACAATGGAACAACTGTTTTTTTTTCATATTTTGAAAAAGAAAATATGACAATGTTTACTCTCTTTACTTTCACCATCATGTGTTGGTAACATACTTTAAACCCTAATGCAAATGTCTTAGGCCACTCTGAAACAGTCTAGTTAAAGGCATTGGAATTTCCAAAAGTATTTGTAGAAGACTTTAAGGCCGGTATAAAAAAAACCAACTCTCCACTTGCCCATACACATGCTCTTTGGCGCTATAGGCTTGTTACTTTCTCCAGCAACTGTAGTTATGAAGTCTTAAAGACCGCTCAAGACCTGTTACAACTTCAAGGATAGCTTCTGTTCCACTGACCTTCATTCAGTGTGCTATGGTAGTGTACATGTAACTTAATTTCCCATCCCATGTGTGTTTGAATGGGTGAAGAATTTCATGGTAGTTGTGGTTCTTTAACAGATATTTTTTTATAATACCAGTATTAATAATTAAAAATGTATTGTGCTTCAAACCTAAAGAAATTAGCTATTGTTACAGGCAATAAAAACTATATATATATATAATATATCTGATCCCTCATTTCCTCCAGATTTTACAAATATCTGACAATATACAGCAGATATTGGTCCCTGTCTCTATATGTCTTTGACATAAGTGAAAACACCACAGCAATTTTCTTAATCATTTGAAAAAACATGAAAAAAGAAAAATCATGCAGCACCAACTTATCTCCCTTTCCCTCATTATTATCATTTATTTCTTTCACAGACATTTAAGTTCACAGATAAAGACGCAGACTCACATTTCTTTGAAGTGTTCATTGACAATCCGGACACAAACTTCAAGCTCCAACTCAAACAAGAAAAGGATCTTCAACCAGTATGGATCGGTGCAATTCGAAAAGGTCAGTTTCAAATAATACCACAAGAATCTATCTATATTGCCAATGTACCACTTTCATTTTATTGGATCTACATCATTATTGAAACAGATATATACTGTTAAAGGCAGTAAATCAGCTATAAATCCATATATTAATGATTTTTTTTTCAGGTGAATACAAAATCACACGCCATGTACAAGGTAAGACATTTCAAAGGATTCCTATTTAGAAGAATTGCACTTTGGATTTCAGAGTGTGGAAAAACTCCAATGTGCTGTCTGTG
>NW_023339807.1:21148569-21157970 GCF_004916995.1 Morone saxatilis | reverse complement strand
TTCTTATTTTAGCTGCCATATGATATAAGATGCTGTGGGTCTTTTTGGTGTGGTCTGTTCGCACAGACAGCACATTGGAGTACGCTGATGATGATGGTGATGATGAAGACTGACAGAGACAAAAGCGGTGCCAAAGGAGACCTGGTGATGAAGAAGAATGTGAAGATGGCGATGAAGATGTGAAGAAATGACGTAGCAGTGTTCGCCAACGATGAATGATTGCATTGATGCGCTGATGATGGAAGATGATGGTTTGGACGTTGCGCTGAAATGAGGAGGAGGGTACGTGAACGAACAGAAAGATTTTAGTAAATGAAATAGGTGACCGATGATGAAGATGAAGGCCGAAAAGCAAAATCTAACCAAACAGGTAGATGGCGTTGGAGAAGAAGAAGGCGAAGATGTCTCAATCTCCTCCTGCAGACAGACAGAAGCAGACAGGACAGAAAGCAGACCAAGAACAGAAGCAGCCAGGTGGACTGAGGGTCTTAATGAAGGATTCTTTTAATGGAGACTACAGCTGCAGCCGGAATCTCTTAATAAAATCTATTTGCATGTCTCTAATCTTGTTTCCTACATTCCAATCAGCAGCAAGCCTGTAAATAGGCTTAGCCTCTTTACTGGCTCAGCCCTGTCTTTAGAGGAATTAATGTTGTCAGTGTCTGCCAGCCGCTCGCTGCAGCGGGGACGTAAATGTTTTCATCCCCGGAGTCTACCAAGATGTATTGTAATCACGCTTCGGCTTCGGAAGCAGAAGGGCCGGAAGGGGGGGTTGACAAACAGCCGTGTTTTTGACCTCGGGGAGTTTCCCATCAGGTGAGGAGGGGCTGCACAATGCTCATTTACAGAGCAACCACTGAAACAGGAGGAAAAAACCATTCAGTGGCTCAGTGAACTGTACAATGCGCATCCACAGGCCACAGACCAACTAATTAGGATCTAATCTTCGTGTCTGGCTCCCATTTAAGATGTTTGATGTTTTGTTATTTTCATGCAGATGCAATGCGCAAAACGTAGATGGCTATGGCATCAGTCGAGACTTCAGCAAGCAGTTACAGTAAGAGTTTAACGTATAATCTTTAAGGTCTTCAACCACGGTTTTTGATATTTGTCTTTGGATTGCTCGTCTTCATATAGCAGCCTTTTTTTCCGTCAGGGTTTTATCAACCCTGAAAACAAAAGACCCCCCTCCACTAAACATTCATAAAAGAATTAAATACACCTTCTTGAAATAAAACATTAATATTCAGGGAAAGGAGAGCAGAGGTGATAACCTGTCGCTCATCAAAAGCCCAGATAATAGAATAAAGTGGCTGTTGTTTTGGCCATGGAACGTTGGGGGACTTGCGAAAGACAGATTTGAATAAGAATGATAAAAATCAAAAGAGGTCTGGATATCTTGCTTTTTTTTTGTCCTGGTGTTGGTTAAGCAAATCCCGAAACCACAAGCTCCTACACTTCCCATAAATGCAATCTATCTTCTTTCATCTGATCGTTTGCTGCCTGGGGCGACGTCTTTTAATCTTTACACTCCAGCATGTTCCAGTTTTCCTGTTAATGAATTTACGTCAAGCTGAGATAACCACGATGACATCACTATGACCTCACCAGGTGTCCAGTTTGTTGGACTTCCCACAAGAGCTGACAAAGAACCATTATAACAAACCTGAGTCAGTCCACAACTACCAATAAATACACCCAAAACACCTTCTAAAGCTCACTTAATAACACGTTGATCTTGTTTGACAAATGACAGTTGTGGCTTTAGGGAGGTTTGTGCTGGAACTATTTCTTGTCGAACAACAGTTGGTGCACTGTACGTTGTTCCCAGTTATTTTGAAGTCTCGCCTTGCCGGTGCGGTTGTTGATTGGGTACCAATACCGTGCCTGTAAAGAGATCCGAAACCTGTTCTCTAAGCGTCCTGCACTAATAAGCCAGGGATGCCGCACAGAAGTGCTTGGGCAGTGAATACACTGCTGTTCAGTTAGGAAATAAAGTAGCGGCACAGATTAAACAAACGTGATATATAGCATAACTACACAAAGTTCAGACACCCTCACAGATGGGCGCGCTGTACTATATTTTCCGATCTGAGCGGACAGCAGACACCGCACATAAGTTGTCATTCACCCTGCGTCCAGTCTTTAACTATGCTCATTCATGCTACAGCCAACAAGCTTAACCAACCACAAACCTTACTCGGTCCCATACTTAACAACACACACCATAAACCGTTGATACTCATCCACGGGGCATTTTCATTGCTGTTTGCATTACTCAGTAAACTCTTGATTACAAACAAAAAGACTATCTCCTCCTACTCCTTACTGTTAACTCCACACCAAACACACAGCTTTTTGAGGCGCAGCGCAGACACGAGCAACTCACATTGCTGCTTAAACACTACTGAACCGACAAGCTCAAGCTGGTTATCTGTGGGTGGTTGAGAGGAGCTAACCAGAGTAATAAGATCAGCATTATTAACATGGAAGTCAGGACACGACAAGTAACATAGGAGACATTAGCAACCCGCAGAACTGCTGGCTGAACATACTTGTGACGTTATTAACACATCATTAGTTTCCGTCACACCCCAGCGCCGATCTCTGCTCTGTAAACATACAGCTCTACTACTTAGTCTGGCTGCTGGCGAGCTGGCTTTAATGCTTCTGTGTCTTAAAAAGGCCAGTGCGTTCAAGTCTCCTTTAAGCAAGACGTTAAATTCTGTCAATCCAGCCAGATCTTCAAGTTGACCCTGGGGTTTTTTTCTCCCCAGTGGAAAAAAAAATCAATACAGTATCACTGCCTTTTTAATAAAGAAAAATGGCCGAACGACAGATCTGAGTTTAAAATCTAAAAAGAAGAAGTCAGTGAAATTATTTAAACTGACGAATGGGGACAGGAGATAAATGGGCAATGCGCCTGGGCTTGATTTAAAAAATGTCAGACTCCATCTTATTAACCAAAGAAATGTACAGAGAAAAAAAGAAAACAACCCAAGATGCATTGAATGCTTATCCCATTGAGCATTAGACAATACCCATCCTCGGCCAAACAAATCATCCTGTAATAACCCCACCAATCGAAAGACCCAAACCACCCACTTCGGAGCAAGCCTTTCAAGATGACCAACTTTGACAAAGTATCTCCGACTGCTAAGAAAAAAACAACAAGAACAAAGTGGAGCATAACCGAGAGCGCCTCAGACTACAGAAGCTGCTTACCAACGTCAAGAAGTAATGATGCGATATTTGTTCTCCCCACACCGTGAACTAGAGCACAATAAAGCGAAAATCACAGGCCAGGCACAGCAACCGATTCACATCTGATGCACCCTAATACCTACATCACCAGCAACTCAGATATCACAGGTAGCGCGGAATACCTACAAGCCCAGAAACATAATCAAACATACACACAATCCTACCTCACACAACAATCAATCACCATACACACACCCCTCTTCTCTCGCGCATTGCACGCGAGAGAAAAGGCCAAACTGTGCAATATCAGCCAGGTACCATAATACCCTATGCCAGGATTCCTACTCAAGATACATGAGAACTAGCAGCGAGAGCGTACAAACCCACCAAACGGACAAATCGACACTTAACACATCTCAAAATCTCACATTCCACAAGCCTGGAATCTCCTATTCAAACAAAAGAGGAAGTAAAAACAAAGAGTGAGTAGACTATTTATACAAATTTCATAACAAAACTAAACAATCGACATCCTCCCAAAAGGGCTGTCATATCAACCAAAACCTCCTACACAACACCAGCACTCCCCGCTACATCAGAAAACACAGGCAAGCGAATCAAAAAAGATTAAAACCCCTCACCTCTACACGACTAGCGACCTTTTAAATAGAGAGAGGAAGAATGAGTAGACGTGCGCCAGAGCCTCAGAGGGATAAGCGTCTTCCCGTGTGCTACAGTCCACCAGCTTCCACTCAGTCTGATAACCTTTACTATGAGTGAGCGCAATAGCTCTTCCTCCAGGAATGGCAGCGACACATCAGCACCAGACCAAGTACTACTCTTCTCTGTAACTCTATCTCATCGACACTCATATCTAAAACCTATACAAATACCCTGCCAGTAAACAAAGAGGATCCAATAGAAGACTAGCCTCATCTTACAGTTTAAACCCTTAACATAACTCACATGGTTCTCCCGTCTAGAGGTCTTTGAAGCTGTCTCATTTTCTCCCTGACATTATTAAAGATGCCTTTCAAAGACACCCCAACAGACTCCATCAATCACCCCAGGGGGGACGGCACCACGTTGCTTCGCTCCATTTCAGTTTGATCTTATGATGAGCTAATAAATGAAGTGATTAAAACTAACAACATTTGAAGATACACACTGACGTATAACTTCAACGAGCAAAAAGCGCGCTACACCTCATCCTGGTTGCTTCATAAACACCACGCTACGAGCAAATCGTTGACATTATCTACACCGAACGCCCGCGAGAAAATTCCCATAATGAGCACTACAGGCACGCCGCCGCGACCGACGCTTCCTCAACACTTGTCTGACCACACACAATAACAACATCTGCCCGCAAACCCATCTACAAACTGGTACATGCAAATAGCCAGAAACACAATAACAACATTCACTTATGAAACACAGCGCCCACAACCAGAGATCGACCCTACAGAACCGCAACCTATCACAACCAAAAATCTATCAATCATAGTGGTGATCAACTAATCAAATAACCCGACCATTATTTACTCGTTATTTCAGCACCAACTAAAAAAATGCATTCACTTTTCTTTACATGTCCATGTTCAAGTCAATGGCAGTCACCTGAAAATCTGTGGTTACCTGGAAAGGTGTTCTACCAAGTCTAAAACAGACCATCACATTCTACACGCGCGAAACCGCTGTTATATACCTACCAATCCCGATCCGAAATACACAACGATATAACGTAAGAACACATATACAACCCGATCGACAATCTCTACGGTCCAAGTCATCTAGGTTTACAAGAAAACATGAAGCCAGACTGATACACATAGAGAGCGCAAGGCATGCAATTTAACACAGGAACGAATAAGACAGATTATAACCATATACACAGAATCAGTCTCTATCGAGCTAAATGCCTACCAGTGCTGAGCGGGGACGCGCCAAGTAGCCAACAATATTACATATTGACTTGGTAGAGGACTATATAATTTAATCTTACAGACATAGCGCGCCACCTTACAGTGTCCACACCAAGACCGCTACAACATTCTATCTTCATAATCATCACCAAGCAACGTAGAGTTGCTGCGAGCGAATCAGATCCCTAAAAACCCGGAACACTAGAAGATCAAACATCTGTATCACAACGTCACACCGAAATGCCCCCCAAACTTCCCAACCAACACTCTCATGCACGTCGGCAGTTCTCTGGAGTAACAACGGGTTTCACAAATTAGCTCATCCAAATCCACACACAAATCCCAATGAACATAAATATTAAAAAAGCTCTTACACTCCAAACAACACACTCAACTCATAAACCACCCCACGCCACACCACCGCTCCCATGCACTCCAAACTCGTAAGCCATATCCCGATTGCTTAACTTCTAGACTCACCGCCCGTCCCACGTACCTTATTATTTCGCCAAGAGGAGCCAACCAGAGCCCCGATCCGCAAACCCATACTCTCCTACGGCATTGCCACTACACAAAAACGATCTCAACGTTGCAATGTACCCACCACAAATACAAAATACAAACTAACAAAAACCAAAAAAAAGCACACAAGACAAGAGGCATTCATCCGCGGAATGATGGTGAATTTTGAATTTCAGACCCCAACCCAAACTTTATGTTCCATTGATGTTCAGATTATGATTTTGTTGGATAGGAATAATGTACAGTCAAAACATTTACACTATTAATTATATAACCTCACTAGTCTTAAAAACTGAGCCACATAACTCCCATTCAGTGTTGAATAAACCAATTACTGGGCCGTTTTTTAATTTTTGCCTCCACGTCTGCATTTTTCTGAAACCATTTGCTGGACGTGTGATCGTCTTTGTTCTCTGCTGCAGGAGGAAGAAGAGCGTGGGGAACGTCCCAGGTCCTGGTCCTAGGTCCTAGACGGGGCCGGGAAGAGCAGCATGCTTGCAGGGTTTGACTCGCCCGGGGAGTCAGCGGCTAAGAAAGAGGCCGCTGCCGGCCCACCGTGGCTTCAACTTCATGAGCCTCAAAACGCCCCCGCCTGTCAGTTCGACTTCCCTGGACGAGTAAGACTCTTTTTATTCCTCGAATCAAACACTACGGGATCTGTGTGTGGACCTCAAGAAAGGCAATTTATGTTTTCATCAAACCAGCCCTGAAGTGATGAATTTGTGGAAGCTTTTATCCCTGTCTTCAGTACAGTGTGACATTTGTTTTCCATTAAACTTCATTGCTGCCCAACCAACGCCACAGAGTGCAGATTTTGATGTGCATGTTTGGGCGACTGAGTCCTAAGGCAGTGTTTAAAAACTCATATACGAACATTTGTTCAGTAAACTGGGGAAAATTCCAGCAGTTTTCTGTTTTCAGTATAGAGGTATGGAAGTTACACACTTAAACCTGTTACAGATAAACCCTGAGCAACAACTAACTGTGACCTTGCAAAATGATATTTTTCCATTTCACTCAAAAGAACATGGCGGAACAAATCATGCAGGTCCAAAAAAGGGATAGGCCGAGATGGTCACAGTTGACTGTATTTACAGACAAACAAGTAAGTACTGCTTATTAGCAATTCCACTCCAAAAGCTACTGCCGCCCGCAAAATAAAAATAACCTAAAATGACCTTTGCCTCTTCCAACTCCCAGACCGCAGTCTGAGTGTGAGGCGCTCAGCTGCAGTCGGCCTCAGGATGAGTTTCCTGTGGAGGTGTTCAGAGGAATGTGTCACGCCTCAGCAGCTTATTTAATTCATGATCTGAACACAGAGAACGGCTGGGTCCTGGAATCCGTTTCTCATTCTCTGAAAGTAAGAGGAACACATTCACCGCCCCACTCAGTCAGAAATCCCTCGATGGCCCGGTGCCAGTAAATGTTGAAGTCTTTGTCCTTTGGTGACCAATTGATGCAGAGTCATGTTGAAAGCCTTACTGCACAACTTACACACATCAGGAGCAGTACAGTCACAGGGACTGACGAGTTGTCTTTTATGAAGTCCACCCTGGGGAAATCAGCTAAAAGCTTTAAACTAAAAATGAAAAGAAATGCAGATCAGATGAGTAGAGAAGTCCAATTTTTTAGGCCTTTGAGCGGCAGAGATTTGCGTTTGAACTAAAGGGAAGTGAGAAACAGCATCAAGGAAGAAGTTCCTAATATTTTATATAAACTGTGTGTGTGCTGTGGCTATATTCTCTGCTGTCTCTTTAATAGACATTGTTATTCCGTGATTTGAGGAACTCCTCAGCCTAGGCTCAACAAACTGACATCTGGCCAAATTAAAGTCACCTCCGTAAATATTGTTTCTTCTACTTTTTCCTACAGTCCGGGTTTTGAGGGCGTTCTCCACTGTGGCACGAATTTTCCTGTGTTTGACGGCTGATCCGTTTTCACATTCTACCTGCTGACAGTGGAAGTTTCTGTGTGCTCAATGCGAATCCCTATCTTGCAAGGCGGACAAGGGCGCAGCAGCGCTGCATTGACATACAGGATTAGTCTGGAAAGTCAGTCTGGTCCGTACTGCTGCTTATACCACAATGTAGACTGTTGAACAACCTTGAAGCCACAGCTGCACATACCACCTGAGACATGGACCTTTCAAGCTTTTTATCAGCAACAGCACGGACAACAATGACTTGCTGCTTTCAGAAATAAGGTCAGCGGTTGGAGAGAAATCATTACTGACCTGCTCCTGATGCATGTATGTGTAGATCTATTTTGTATAGGTTTTCACCCTGTACGGCTCTCATTTGCAGATTAATCCTCGCTCATGTAGCACTTAAGACATTTAGTCCATGCTCGGCCTGTCTGTAGAGCACCCGTCTGGTGCTGTTTGTACAAAATCAAAGTCAAACTGAAAACCAAAATCAGGGTGCCAGAAACAGAAAAATGCTGAAAGGGACAACAAAGGGCGACAATTTTTTGCCCATGAAAACCTTAATATAATGTTGAAGCCAGTCTCAAGCTAACTATAATACAACAATATCATTATTATCCACTTACTTACAGTTATTAAATTTAGTTTATTTAGCCAAAGTTGAATCAATACTTATAGACTATATTTAATCAACATTCAGTTCTGCCTAGTCCTACCCAGCTCTCAGCTGAAAGAGAAGGTGAGCAGTCTTTTCTTGATAGTAGCTAGCTAGTTTTACCCAGAGCAATCCATTGAGCTGATGATGGAAAATGCCAGTCTTCGGGAAAAAAAGTTAAAACCTCTTCTGCTTCTTTCAGAGCCGAGATTATTATATTAAAAATATATATTTTATCACATGATGAATTATTATCATAAATTAATAATAACAATAATAATGTATTTAAGGTAGTTAAAGTAAGGTACTTTTAAATGTAACCTCTGAGTGGATAATCACATTCCTGTGAATACATTGTGGTGGGTTACCATTGAATCAAAATGTCAGAATGACAGTGGCATCAAATGACATAAAGTATTTCCTAAGATATTACATATATTACACTCACTTCACTTGGCAAGTCGTTCAGAAATCTGCTTGGCCAAAGTACATTTTAACCACTATACATAATAAATATGTTTTATTAATTAGCAGTTCAGTATTCAGAGGGAAAACAATTCCCTGAATATCTGAATACAGCAAGGCAGCAAATGGTAGAGAAAAGATAAAATGGGACTGAGTAGTTCATAATTCTAGTGCAAAAACACTTTATTGCATCCAATGTGTTATTTTTTCCTGTGAATCAAAGAGAGCCTCTCTTTACTGAATATTGACCAACTGCTCTCACTTAACTACAGAAACCTAAATAAGGTGGTAGCTAGCCATAGGGGGATTATCAGGGAGCTTGCATTTGGCTATATTGTATGGCATTTCCATTAAATAAACATCTCAATATCACAATAATCAGATATTATAAATGTAATTTACCCCCCCCTTCTGCCCTCAGGGGAGCACTTTGTGGATAAACACCAGTGTGATCTGATCGAGAGAGTGAGCAATATAGGACCAATCTTGGATAATCTCCTGAAAGAACGTGTAATCCAACAGCAAGATTATGATGCAATCAGGGCTATCCCAATCACTCAGGAGAAGATGAGGACACTCTATAGTGGTCCCCTGAAAGCTGGAGGACATGCAGCCAAAGACATCTTCTACAACACCCTCAAGGAGAAGGAGTCATATCTTGTGGATGATCTCAAGAGGAAGCTGTCATAAACATTCACAATCTGCT
>NW_023339807.1:21131268-21148469 GCF_004916995.1 Morone saxatilis | reverse complement strand
TTTTAGCATAAAAAATGTGTTCTTTGCTCAGTGTATTTCTAAGAAAAAGATGATTTTTTTTTAAAATTGTAATCCTGCTAAATGATCCCCATTTTTGATAAATGTCACTGTAATCTGATTATATCTTTTAATTATGTTGCTAATGGATTACAATGACCTTTTCTTGTATCCTCATTTCATAACTCACCTAAATGTAATATGTTACCTCCAAGCCTGATTAGTAGTAGTAGTAGTATTCATAGACATTTTAAGCTTTTTTTATTACTTTGTCTACATTTCTATTTATGTATAGACTATAATCTGTTCTATTCATTTGTTATAATATTGGGCATATCATTTCTCTTGTGGGTTAATCTGTAAAGCACTTTGTGTTACATTTTGATTGTATGAAAAGTGCTATACAAATAAAGTCAGATAAATCTGATAGAGTCACTGCACAGAAACATAATATGTTGTGTTACATAGGTACTAATCAGTTTACAGGAATTAAAGGGTCAACGGATAAAGAAAAAAGCATCTTCATCATCATAAACATCAATCAATAGAACAGATAATATAAGTGTATCATTGTCTTGAATGATAAAGAAATAAAAACTTAAATCTTATAACATTCAAACTCTCTTTGTGAAAAAGACTGACATTGACAAAATGCAAAGACATAAATCTGTTGCTTAACATTTCCTTTGAATTTTTCAGGTATCAGCGAGGGCAGCTGTAAGAAAGATTCTTTTTGAAACACTCAATGGTTTGAGTTTCAAAGAGCTCGAGAAATTCAAGTTTTTGCTGCAGTTCACGTACTTCCAGAAGAGCCTCCCACAAATCTCAGAGAGGCAAATGCTGTTTGCACACAGTGCAGAAGAGCTAGTGGATCTGATGGTGGAGAACCTGGTGGAGAACCAGCAGTCTGTGGAGGTGACCAAGGAGGTTTTCATGGACATGGACAGGACTGATCTGGTGCAGAGATTGTCAGAGACCAGCTCAGGACTCAAAGGTCAGAGAATAATACAAAAACTGCCACATTACACAATATTTTTCAAACAGATTTCAGATTTCAGACATTAGTTTAGGAACCATAGCTAAGAACACAGAAACATGTGTGACCTTGATGACATTAACTTCATTATGTGTTCAATGTGGGTCAGAATTGGGCCTTAAGTTACAAACGTTTACAGTATATTGCATCATGGCCGAATACTTTGAGTATACTTCAGTCCTTCAGATTTAATAGGTGTAATTATTATGGTGTCCTCTGTCTCTCTCATGGTTTTACATGATGTCAGAAACAAGTAGATTTTGTCATATTATGTTTTATTCAAAAGCAACTAAATCTGACTAAAGTTGTTTATAGTTTGATTTTGAATCAATCCTGAGTCATTTTCTAACTCTTTTTCCTCAGAGAAACATGAGTCTGAACCACTCCAGAAAGTGAGTAATGACACAGTTTACACAACAACACATAATTTAATAGTTTAATAATGAAAGGTTGAAAATGAGTCATTTAAACAGTAAAGAGGTGGAAAAAAACTTTAAAATCACAAAAATCAGATCTGCTGTTAAAGCAATGAGAACAGGGCTTCCTATAGCCTTCCTGGCAGAGCTGGGGCCTCATCTACGAAGGCTGAGTCTTTGCTGCAGTTGCCATGGGTTCAACTCTGACCTGTGGGCCTGTGCTGCGTTTCATCCCCTCTCTCTTCTCTCTCTTCTGTCTATCTCAAGCTGCCTGAATAAATTCAAAAACAAAAACAAAAAAACAGAAGCAATAAAAGCATGTGATCAGGTGGCTCATTCCTGCTTGTGATAGCACAGTGTCAGGGAGTAGAATTTTTTTTTTTAAAAAAGCACAATTACTAGTAACAAGTTTATAGAAAGTAATTTAATAAATCATACTGTGTTGTGATGATCTTAAAATCTGATTTTATAGATGGAGTTAATGAAAAGAAATGGTTTTTTTCATCTCTACAGAGATATTAGAGATATTACATGAATTTTCCTCTGATCACTTTGTATCCATCAGGAAATAACCATGACATCACTTCTTGAGAAGCTTTTGGAAACACTAGAAGATTTAAGTTATATGGATCTTGAGCAATTCAAGTGGCTCCTGCGGAACACTGAAACGATAAAAGGCCTCCCAAGAATCACAGAATACCAGAGGGGAAGTAACGAAATACAATTACTCTGTTACTGTACTTAAGTAGTTTTCCAGGTATCTGTACTTTACTTTAGTACTTTTTACTTGTATCTGTTTCAGAGTCTGTAATTTTCTGCGCATTTACAAGTATCTGTACTTCTAGTTGAGTAAAGAATGTGTGTACTTTTGCCACCTCTGCAAGACACCAAATGGAGATGGCCGATGGCAGAGGTGAAATAGTGGAGCTGATGGTGAGGATCTACGGCCAGCAGTCTGTGGAGGTAACCAGGGAGGTTTTAAAGAAGATAAATAAGGCTCATCTGGTGGAGAGGTTGTCAGATATCAGCTCAGGATCCAAAGGTAAGTTGTGGGAAAAAACTATATTCAAATATCAAAAATGTGGTATGCAGAACTTGGTCTATACTTTCTTTCCTTTTTTTTCTTCATTTGAAATACATGTGGACAGACAGGCAGCAGTTTGAATATGTGTTTTGAACGTTATATTATCTAGAAGCATGCCCTGTATGCTTGCATGTCTGATGACTATAATCACTCACTTTAGATGTTTTTAGCCGTGCTAGTTGCTCTATGGATCGCAATGTCAGTGTGTCTGTTTATCACTTTGGTCCGGACTGAAATATCTCAACAACTATTGGATGTGTATGGAAAAAGGTAAGGGATTTATCAAACCAAAGACAGCATTTAACCCAGGACCTGCTGGCTGGACGGAGAGAGAGAGAACTAACTGATGAACCCCCTCTAAAGCCCTGTAATCAGCGGGGAATCAGGTGTAGCTCATAGCCACACCCCTGCCACTCAGTCTCCTGCAAAGAAACAAGGGAAACATACCAAGGGGAAACACCATTTAATTTTGTACAGACATTGATGGTCTCCAGAGAAAAAATCCCACTGTCTTTGATTATTCTTGGATGTTTCCTCTACTGCCACAAGCAGGTCAGATAGATGATCAGGACATTTGGTACACACATACGTGATGCTCAGAGGATTCAAGAATAATCAAACTTTTCATCTGGCCCATCCATCAGGTCATGTAGTGTGTCCAATATCTGAGGAAATGCCTGCAAAACTACCATTTCCATTAGCCTCACCTGTATGAGCATGTTAGCTGATGCAGCTGATGCTGTTGTTAACATTTAGCTGAAAGCACTATTGTGCTGAAGTACAACCTCATACAGCACTGAGCATTGTCCACAGCAACAAGACCAAGGTAAACCCAGAATGACTCGACTCTTATTGATAGAATTGTTTAACACAAACTACAATTCACTGTATTAAATTACATTAACTGTAACAAATGTATGTGCTGGTATCAAATATAAACAAACTGATAGCTGAGATAAAAGAACTGTTTAATTCTAAAATCTGTTGCTCAATATTTTTAAAGTTTGAAGTTCCCAAGTTTAAAAAAAAACACACACAAACAAAACATATAATTCTCCCTCACGTGTAGTGCAGTCTGAGACATTTTTATTTGCTAAAATTTTTTTGTGACTTCCAGATTACTAGTGATGACCCAATACCAATTTTTCATGTCAGTGACCACTAACAAAATGGATGCATTTTGCTCAACTTAGCTATCTTAAAAACATCATGCTGTGGAACAAATATTCTACTACCATGAAGGAAGAAATGTATAGTGTAAAGTTTAGTTTTATGTAACAGTTTAGGCAAATGAATTGTATCGTATTATACTTTTTTTCTCTCTGCAATATCTGATTTATTAATTTTGGCCAGTATGGGACCGATATTGATACTGAGTATTGGATCGGCACATCCCTAATTATAACATGGAATGATGTATCCTTGTATTTTAAATAACTCCATACAAAGTGGCACAACTTCTAGAAGTCTTAATAAATTGGCGTCAAATTCAGACACTTTCTTGTTTTCTGTTTGTCTCTAACACAGACACACACAAAAAAGAAGTCAGGATCAGCACAGCATCTATCACTACTATGGAGAAATCTGATTACTGATCTTCTGCATCTGTACACGGCTTTACTGTAACTAGATTGCTACAGTCAGTGCATATGAACATGTTCTGTTTACCTGAGTACACTGGTTACTTAAGTGCATTGAAACACACTGTATATAGCAAGGCTGCAACATCGACAACCATTACTTTACTTTTTTTAATTTGTATTACTTTATATGTAATAATACTACCTAGTGTTACATATTAAAGCAGAACTATGCAGCACAAATGGAAAGTTACCATATAATTTTATCTGTCAACATACTGTAACATCATTATTTTTAAATCCCATTTGTCTTCAGAAGGGCCTTCAGGAAGCCTGGAGCTTAAGGGTTGTGGCAGCAGTACGGTAATTTCTTATATTCGTTTATTTTTGTCATTCATGTATTTTTTCATTTATGTGATCATGCAAAAAGATACATTTCTACACTTTTGCAAAACTGATTGTCCTCTGCAGCAGGACTCCAGTGACTGGACTAAACTTGAACCTGAAGTGAACAGTACAGATGCAGATGAGGCTCCATTTTACAGGTAAAAATAACATCCTGAATACTGCATCACAGCAAACTGGAACTATAGGAAAAAGTTGAGGTTGGTTCATTTCACAGAAGGAAGAAGGAACGTGGTCTCAAAATTTACATTTATTCCATTGTCCCGCTAAATCAGTATTGTTTTGCATAAACAAACACCAAACTCACCTCTTTTCTTTTCCATGATTTAGCCTACAGACGGAAGCAGGAAAGTTTGAATGCAGTGTCTCTGGGTTGCGCTGGTTATGTAAGGAAAAGGTCAGCTTTAAGTACCAGTTTTGCTCTTGGGAGGAACACATAGAGAGGATGGAAAGCATCCAATACATGCCTGCAGGTCCCCTAATTGACATCACAGTCAGTGCTGGAAGGTTGGATGAAGTGTACCTGCCACACTGGATCTGCACAGGTAAGTGGACATGAAGACAATAATAAAATAAAATGTACTTTCTCCTAATGTGTACAAAAACTGATGTAATCCTTTTCTCCTCACTAATTGTGTGTGCTTGTATTTTGTGCAGATGACAACCCTAAAATAGCCAGCAAGTTTGCAGTCTTACACATCAATGACTGTGGAGATGAAGTGGAAAAAGTGTCTGAGGTCACACAATCTCATGTCAAGTTATCAGAACCAGTTTTTTCTCCAAGAGCGGTCCTGATGAAAGCTGGCATTCCTGTGAAAGTAAACTGTAATGTGTTAATATACAAGACCAACACAGCATTCCTGACACTCCATGTTTATCTGATCCCACGTGATCCTGGTCTACAACAGGTTATTGAATATCTTATTGCAACAACAGTCATTATAATATACAGAATAGCACTACAAATACATGGATAAGCACACAATGTCTGCTACTCTAATCCTTTTTCTTCTCTCCAGGCAATGGACAAGAGGGAATTGTCCTATGGATACAAAGTAATCCGAAAGCCACATCCAGAGAAGTCCCTGAAAATGCGCGATCATTTCATTTTAACTGCAGATTTGGATGGTGCAGAAATTTGTCCTGAAGTATGGTTTGAACTGCTTTTAAATCTGTGGAGTGAACTGTGGTTGAGAAATAAGTTATATACTGTTGAGATCCAACTTTACTTTCAAGTACAAGTCTTATGCAGACGTCTCTGAAACAGTCTAGTTAAAGGTATCACATTTTCTTAAAACATTAGTGGAAGGGTTCAAGGCCTTTAAAAAACACTCCCCCATTACATATACACAAACTCTGTCGCACTATAGGTAACTATTGTTATTTCTAATGTGTGTTTGACATACAGCTGTCAAAGCCTCATAGCAGCTGAGGTTCTTTAAGGATAGGTTTACTTTTTTTTCAAGCATGCCTTAAACAATAATAACATGATCTAAGTGTTCATCTACTCCATCCATACTGGCCACAGAGAGATGTCCTCCTTAATTTCAGTGTAAATGGAGGACAAAATCCACGATTTTCTTTCTTTGCAGAACAGAAGCACAATTTGTAAAAGTTCAGCCAAAGCAGATAATATTCATCATTTTGTCCCTGTTCATGTCTCTGATTAAAATAACAATACCTCTTCATTTTAAAACGTGAATTATTGCAGTTGAAAAATTCTGGTGCTCAAAGTCTAACTTTCCTCTCATTCCCTTTGTCATTATTTAATTTCTTTCACAGGAACTAAAGCTCAGATATGAAAGCAGAACCCCAAATTTCTACGAAGTGTTCATTGAAAATCCCGACAGAAACTTTGCGCTCAAACTCGCACATATAAATGGTAAACAAGCAATATGGACCTGTACAATTCGAAAAGGTCAGTTACCACAAGAATGTATCTACACTGCCTGTGTACCACTTTCATTTTATTGAGTTAAATATCCATCATTAGCGAATAACATGTCTATTGTTATTTTTTTCAGACGAATACCAAAGTACTCCTCATAAACAAGGTAAGACATTTCAAATGATTCATATTTGGAAGAATTTGACTTTGGTCCGCTGTGCTGTCAGTCTGTATCAAGACAGACACTCCTAAAAGAGTCAGGACCAACACAGCATCTTCTATCTACAGTGCATGTAAACATGTTTTCTGATTGTGTGTGGTAACATTTTTTTTCTTTTTACTAAACTGATGCCAGCTATCAAACTCAAACTAATTATTTTCCACCCCCTCTGCCCTCAGGGAAGCACTTTGTGGATAAACACCGGTGTGATCTGATCAAGAGAGTGAGCAATATCAGACCAATCTTGGATAATCTCCTGAAAGAACAAGTAATCCAACAAGAAAATTATGATACCATCAGGGCTATCACAACCACTCAAGAGAAGATGAGGACACTCTATAGTGGTCCCCTTAAAGCTGTTGGAGATGCAGGCAAAGACATCTTCTACAAAATCCTTGAGGAGGAGGAGTCATTCCTTGTTGCTGATCTGAAGAGGATGGAGTTATGAATACTGCGACCATTGGTTAAATTAATCAAATTTTGACCAATTATTGACTTAGGCTACCTGAACCCAGTATTTTTACACATTAACAGAACTAATTTATAGCCTGCATTTATGAAAATACTCATCCTGGTGCTATATCTAATTCAAGTTGGCCCTCCACCCTGCAGTAGTGGTAGAATGAATGAAGAGAGGGAGCCATGATGGCTAGAACAAAGCAGTTAATTGTAATAATGAAGAAGAATTTTGTTTTCCACTTGGAAGCTGCGAAACAAGTCAAAGCAGAAAGTCAAGTGTGATTTTTTTCCCAACTGTAAATTACAGCACCAGGCTGTACATACAGAACAGAAAGAGTGTATAATAGAGTATTATAGTCACTTTTTAAAAATACATTTTTGTTTCTGATTTTACACAAATATAATTGTGACTATATGTATATATTTTTTTTACATTTTTAAATATAGATTTAAAAAAAAAAAAAATTATGTAGCATTTGTTTCTTTAAAATAGAAAGTTATGATAAAATCAGGGCTCTGCCTTCCTCTCAGCAAAGAAGAAGGGCACTCTACCCTGGTTTCCTGAAAGCTGGCACAGCATACACAGACATCTTAAATCAAGCTTATTGATCAAGCCTTTAGACCAAACACACAGTCCTACCTGAACAAAAGATATTTTTATAAAAGAGAACTATTCATGTTTTATCTCTGTGGGTGATTTCTAATGAATGTTATTTGATGCTCTATGTTTAATCAGAGGTGCTGACCTTAATTTGACTCTTAATTTAGTTGAAATTTGTACGGTGTGTGGTGCTTTACCTCCAATGATTAGTGAGGCTCATTTGAAGGTCCAGTGTGTTGGAGGATCTATTGTCAGAAATGATATTCATAGGTAGTGTTTTTGTTACCTTACAATGAGCCGTCTTCATCTACAGACGTGGGTCGCCTTCCATGAAGTTTGCCATGTTGTCCCTCCATGTTTCTACAGTAGCTCAGAAGTTTTTGCAGCCACCACGGTTTCTCCTACACATCACATAAATTAGTCCTTAATTGATCAAATGCAAACATGTTTGATTATGAATGGTTATCTATAATTTTTGTGTTTAAGCTTTTGTTTATGCCAAATGTGTTATTTTCTTGTTTCATCACTTTTAATCTGCCCAATAAGAATATATATTTTTTGAGGGTCTTTCAACATGTTTTATACTTTGAAATATAGAATAAAATCTTCTGATTGTTATGTGTGGTTCTTGCATTTGGGCTGAATTTGAGTTTAGAAATCACATGTGTATGCTCATCTTTTCCCTCTAAAAGGGCTAAAATATACTCTCCAGTAACCACATGGGGCTCATTCCACCTGACACAGAGCTTTTCAGAGTTTGTTGAAAACAAGCAGGTGACAAAGAGTTGAATTAATTATAGCAGTGATTCCACTGCCTCGATTCATTGATTTCAAGGAAAATCTCAAATGAATTAAGTTGCAGACATTAAGAATAATTACACAGAAATAGCCAGTCTTCTTGCTGATGGTCTTGTGTGCTTATGTAGGTCATATAGAGGCATCACTATTACATCATACAGACAACAAACAATATAGACATTGTAGTCAGAGTACACAACAAATAAATAAGACCTGGAATGATCACATCTAAAGTGTAAAATAGGATTGATGCTGGACCTTCTGAGTCACTGAGGCATCACTAGTTGCTCAGTGAATGAGCTTTTGAGTCTGTTAAAAAACAATTTTAGCTCTCTTTCTGTTTTCTATCGTGGCCAATCACAGAGCCAGCCCTTCTGATCATCTTAGTTTTTAATGATCTGCAGAGCACATTATAAAAGGGGACACTATATTCCCTGATAGAAAACATGAACAAGCTGTTGTTAATATTAAAGGAGCTCATCTTCATCAAGAAGAATATTAACTGAAGCTTCTTAAATACAACCTCTGAAATTAAAGATCAGAGAGAGAAAAAATATGCAGGTCAACACAACACATATCAGAAAAATCCTCAAATTAAATTAAAAAAAGAAGTTTATAATAAATATTGGATATTGGTTCTATACATATATAGAACATTTATCTAATGGTACAGGGACTTTGTGCAGTGTAATGGGCGTTGGTCTGAGGAGTAAAGAGGGAAGTATAACTGTACTGCGGTCAAGCCAGCCGTTACTCTGATCTCCGTGGTCAAATCAGCCGCACTTAAATTTCGAGTGTACAAGTATTCTCAGCATGCGGAGAAACAGCGTATGCACTTCCAGTTTTCAAAATAAAGGTATTAAGAACAGTAAGCTATAATTCGAAACTACATTTAAAATAAAATATGTTGTATTAAAGTGTTTCATGCGCCCATGATGAATAAAAAACATACGTATTATCATTGTTTTTACTGCACCAATGTGGAGAAATGCCAAAATAAATGTCCCATATTTATACCTACAGATTGCATGTTTTCTTATATTTCAGGTGCTGTAAAAACCAATTGCTCAATAATAATCTAAGACTACACACACACTCAATATCAAGCATTTTTACTGCATACCAATTGGAGAACTCAACTATAAAAAAGTCTATATCATACCCTCCAGTTAACTCATTTTCATATATTTTGACCTTACTGTAAAAACACTGTTGCTCAATAATTCCTGGAGATGGATGGTATATTTGACATTTCTGCACATATAAGACTAACACACACACTCAATATCAAGCATTTTTACTGCAGCCAATGTGAAGAAATTCAACTATAAAAGTCCATAATGTTGTTTCTCCCCAAGTTGCATATATTTTCCATTAATATTGTGAGCTACTGTAAGAAACACTTTTGCCTCAACAAATTCCTGGCTATGGGTGGTAATACTTCTACTATCTCAGCATCATCTAAGACATACACAGCATCAACACTCCGAATATATACCTGGCATTTTTACTGGCACGAGCCAAGACCGAAATTTGAAAAAACATTCCACAAATATAAAGTCGCATGATTCATACCCTCCAGATTGCAAATTTCCTAATCATCTTGACCTACTGTAAAAAGACTTTGCGACAAACAGATTCCCCAGGCTATGGACTGCTATATCTGACTTATTTTACACACTATATCAAACTAAAAAAGTATACCTTAATATCAAGCCATTTTTACTGCAGCCCACCAATTTTGAGAAATTCAACAATAAAATTCCATATTTTGTACCCTCCAAGTGGCATATTTTCCATACAGTTTGACCTGCTGTAAAAACACTTGCCCCGAACACTAATTCCTTCTACAAATGGTGTGCTTTTTCATTATCACTAACTCCACACAGAATCAGCCATTGCAGTAGATCAGGGACAAAAATTCACACCAAATGTTTAATGATGTTTAAGGAGACAAGTGATGAAAAAGTCATCAAAAAAATTAAACACTACAACACAGAACCACTATTCAGATTCCTACATATATGCGTTTACTTTCTCACCCAGCACACATCCAACTTCAAGGCCACCATTCTTGAAGTCATGGCAACTCTGCTGTGTCCATTTGCAGGCACCTGTACGTAAGCGACGAACACACACCTGGCAAACAGCTCGTCACACTGATCTCACTATGCTAAACAACGTGGCAGAGAAACCAAAAACTATACCCTTAACAAGACCTGCAAAGACACCAAATTCAGAAATACATCACCCTACAGAGCTTCAACCCCCAAAATTATCAGTTATTATTTACTTAACTTAAAATAAAATTCTGTATTGTGCATTGTCATGTGTTGCAGCCCATAAGCCATAAGGATGCATTTCTCAAATATTCCCGCTGTTCTTTACTCTTCCCCCCTGTGTGTCAGTCTCCGTCCGTTTTGCTCTTTTTGATTGGTGTCTGTGGGTGCCTTTTAATAGCATGCCTGACTTGTTTCCTATACTTTCCCGCAATCGCATGTTCTTCCTTGTGTCTCCCACTCAGCAAGTAGTTGAGAGAGCCAAATATGAGGAAGAGACCAGTAGGTACAATGGGCATCCCAGTAAGCCCAATGTGTGAAATAAAGAATAATTTGATAGGCTCAGTGTAGCCATACGTCAATGCCTTCTTGATAGTAGACTTCCTCATAGGAACATACTTGTGTTCTCTCCAAACTAATAAGCTCCTTTCCAGAAAGAATCCTCTCCTCCTTGTCCTCAGTTACGTAATATGCCTTGTGTGATGGCTAAGGGAAAAGAATTGCCAGGTGACAACAAGAGGAGAGAGGAGGCCCCCAAACCAAGTTGCAAGTCAGCATGTATACAAAGCACCCCACCAGACCACGCAAATCAAAGAGACAATGAATTTTGGTGTTTTTGCAGTTACGGGTAATATACCAAGAATGTGGACGTTGAGATTTCATTTTGTGTGAAAGTAAACGAATTAAGGAGTGAGTAGGATTCCGTGTTTAGTGTTTATTTTTTGATGAGTTTATGCATCACTTTCTTATAACATGTTAGTTAAACATTTGTGTGAAATTTTATCCCATGATTACTGGCATCATTCTTGAAGTAAAATGAAAAGCATCACCCATAGACAGGAATCATTGAGCAAAGTGGTTAACAGCTAAGGTCAAATGTGAAAATAGGCCACTTACAGGTAACAAATATCGGAATTTTTAGTTGAATTTCTGCAAAATTGGTGCAGTAAAAAATGCTTGATATTAAGGCAAATATACGCAATCGCATATCCAGGAATTATTGAGCAAAGCCGTTTTAGCAGTAGGTCCAAATATATGAAAATATGGCAATATGGAGGGTATAAATAATGGAATTTATATTGAATTTCAAAAAAATTGTGCTTAAAAAATGCTGATATTAAGTATGCTGTGTAAGTCTTTATAATGTGTAGAAGTCAAATATACCATCCATATCCAGGAATATTGAAGCAAAAGTGATTTTTTAACAGTAGAATCAAATATATGAAAATAATGCCACATTTGGAGGTATAATAATATGGAATATTTATAGTTAAATTTCTCCCACAAATTGGTGCAGTAAAAAATGCTTGATATTAATGTAGCTTTGTAGTCTTATAGTGGTAGAAGATCCAAATATACCATCCCATAGCCCATGGAATTATTGAGCAAAGTGATTTTACAAGTAGCTCCAAGATACAGAAAAATAATGCTATCTGGAGGGTATACAATATGGGGACTTTATTTTGGCAATTTCTCCCACAATTGGTTGCAGTAAAAACAACTGAAATACGTATGTTTTTTTATTCACTCATGGGCGGCATGAAACCACTTTAATACAACCAGATTTTATTTTAAATCGTAGTTTCGAATATAAGGCTAGCTGTTCTTAATACCTTTATTCGTGATAGAATCGGTGAATAAAAAGTGAATGCGCTGTTTTCGCCGCATTTACAATAATGCTTGAGAATACTTTGTACACTGCCGAAATTTAAAGTGCGGCTGGATTGACGCAGCGGCTTTGACGGCGGCAAGTCTGACACTGCACTGAACACTGCCTCCCAGACTGAAGGAAAACTAGTTTATGTTTCCGGCATTCAGGGGAACGAGTCAAAGGTAGAATGTGGCTGGATTTTAAAAACCTGCTCCTGATTTTCCAATCTTCAAAGATACTGAAACGACTAACTGGAGAGAGAAGAGAGAGAGAGAGAGCACCAGGTGAGTTTCCCGCTTCGCAGGCGTCAACACTTTCAGCGTTACTACCGGAGCCCAGCAGAGGCACTGCTTCACTGTTTAAAAGTCGTCTTAATAACCGAATGATGAACAATTTCCTGGCCATTATTAAACAACATAAGTGGGGCGTTTCCACTCCTAAAAATCTGAAGCTACAAGTTTTTTTTTAAAACGGTAGTTAATCATAACTCTCCAGTTTCATACTTTCCTCTTCCCTCTTCAAATCAGAATCTGGTTTATTGAGGTACAGTCGTAGAAAATATATAACGCTCCTAACTAAATGATATGAACTAAACTAAAGTGAGAATTAAATATACACCTTTGTTAACATTTGTAAAGATCCTGAAAAGAGGTCGCGTAACCCAAAAGTACTTCAATTTTTAAACATTTGGTGCTCATAGTTTCTGTAAATGAAAGATTGAATTGTGGAGAAGGGAGAGAACCAATCTAAGGAGAGGGGTGAAACATTTATTGTTGTGCAGAAAAGTCCAAGCCTGTTTAGAACCAAGAAGTTTGAGTTTTATAGAGCCCAAAGAATTTCTAAAAAATGCCAGAAAAGGTTGTTTAATTGAGACGCGGTGCCTGTTATTTGTCCCAAGAGGCTAGTGAAATGGTGAACCCTGGTCTGATGGGTTCTGCTTTCAGTTTTTTTAAATGGAGTTTTACAGTAGTTAAGTGTATTATAAGGTATTTAAGGTTTCTTTCATGTATAAGCTGCATCCATGTGGAATGTAAAATAGTACTTGGGTTTTGGACTTTGGACAGCTAGGAATGTTTTTTTAATTTCCTATTTACTTATTTATTTATTTATATTATTTTTACAGTTTTCTGACCCCACCCATCAATAAAATCAAAGTAAGTGAAAATAAGCCTTTACTTGCCTGTATCAGACCCAATCTTGATTTAGTATGTCTTTAGTTCGCCGCTCCAGTTAGTTCAAATCTAACTTTTTTTACTACACACGACACTGCTTGTGCCCCTTTTATAGTGAATCAAAGCTTGTGCATGAGAAGCTGATTAGAGTGCCAATCTACTGTTGTACTTAACTGTACTGTAGCTTATATTGTGACCCCCATTGTTTCTGACATGATGCTTTGGAGCCTACTTTAAATAATTCATTGAACATTTGTAGAGTATAGAGCTGTTTAACATTTTGTGTTACCCTGTTAATGTTTATGACACAAGAGAGTTATGAATAAAGTCTGAAGTCAAATTTTTTTCCTTTTTTCAGCAACTGTGGTGCACCAATATATTATGTACATAGTCCATCTTACTAACCCTTAATAGATGTGTTGTTACTGAGTCTTGTTGTCTACAACAGCCAAATGTAATGTAGAAGTTAACCATTAAAGATTAACTACCGTTTTCTTTTCTTTTTTTTTTTTTTTCTTTTCCTTTTTCTGTCCATTGTATAGTTCTTTGATTTCACTTTATTTTATCTTTATTTTTAGTGTTTTGTTGGGCTTTACCATGTTCAAAATAAAATTCTCAATCCAATGCAATGCAAGTAATCAATCTTGCAAAACTATATTTAATTTATATCTCCAAGCAGGAACAAATGGACTTGAGGCTGAATGCCACAGACAGGCTGGGAATTCAGAAAAAAAGTATTGAGAGACAGACTGACACATTGTTGGTTTGGCTCTTTTTGTTTTGTTGACAATACCACAAAAATAAAATATAACAGTTTGATCCTTTAAAGTATTTTCTTAAACTGGAACTAAATGAAGGCAATTATAAAAATCTGTTTTAAAAGCAGGAATAGGAAGTCGCGGCCAAATCAATTGTAAGTCTGTACCTATATTAGGAATTTATTTTATATAGTGAAAGAATTAATTTTATTAGATGTGTGTATGGAAAAATAGTTAATTGCATGAACATTACTTTCAGACCATCCATTGTTAAGCAGTTTTAATTTTCTCTAAATTTGTTCCAGCTGCAGGACCCTCAGCTGGAGCAGCTGGTGTAAACACCATGGAAGACGGTAGGTGCAATGCTAGTATGACATCCTCTCTGTAAATGTCCTCATGTTTGTGTGTTATTTTATCCCCATTAGCTAATATAACAACACTTAAGTACTAAGATGTCTTTTCTAATTTATTTTCCCTTCAGAGAAACAGCGGCCTTCACTGACCCAGAGAGTGAGTATGTCACATCACACTGACTTTACACAGTGCAGCTTTTATTCAGTAGATGAATAACTGATGATACAATATTTGTAATTTTCCTGACATTGTTTTCTAACAGAGCTCCTCAAGATACATAATGTAGACATGAGGTATTAAGCATGAATGTTATTTAAAAAATAATGTTAATAGTATGTTTTAGACATAGGGAACAAATCTATTAAAAAGATATTAAGAAATTAATTGCTTTGCTTCTTTTTTTATATTAGAAGGACAATAGAACTAGTTAAACAGATAAACTGTTGTAAAGCCATAAACACAAAAATTCAATTGGACAAATATTATTAATTGTATAATTTCATGTGATAGTGCTGACTTACTCTTACCACATCCATATTTATAAAACACACACTGATGATAACATAAAAATCCTTAATCGTCCTTGCTGAGAAATCTTACTTTGGCCCCATGAACTTTTTCTTTGAATTTAACAGGTGGAAACGATGGCGTCTGGGATAGAGCTGCTTTTGGAAACACTGAAAGATTTGAGTTACGTGGAGTTTGAGGAGTTCAAGAGCAAGTTGCATCCATTTCAAATCCTCAGACCTGACTTAATTATGTTTGAGAGGACAGACTCCCAATTAACAATGCAGGAAATAACAGACCTGCAGGACATAGTGTTTTCAATGGTGCAGACTTTTGGCCAGAAGTCTGTGGAGAAGACCAAGGAGGTTTTAAAAGAAATGAAGAGGACTGATCTGGTGCAGAGGTTGTCTGACAGCAGCTCAGGAGACAAAAGTAAGACAAGAAATAAAATAAAGATAAAAACATGGTCCTTTACACAAGTGTCATGAGTTTATGTCTTCTTTTCTTTACATGATAAATAATAGGATTTATAATATGAAGAAAAGAAGACACATCATCTGGTGTACAAATATATACTTTATTACTAATGTGAAATAGTACAATAGTACAATGCAGTATTGCCTGATGTCACTCAGTTCTCTTTCCTTTATTTTCTTTCTGTCTCCTCAGAAAAACACTCAGTAGATGAACACCTGTCTGCACTGATCCACAAAGTGAGTAATGTCATATCTGTCTGACCAAGCAGAGTACAGCTTTTAGTCAATATTATATTCAAGATTCAGGTTTAAACTCATATCACCATTAATGCTGATAAGTGATGATAAATTAAACCAAATTCTCTGAACTGAAGCTGAGATGAGGTTGACCTCAAAAATTTTATTATTTTCATCGAGTCATTGTCATTGTGAAACAGTTTTTCAAAGAATTTAACAAAATAGAAAATATGGAAAAAAAAAATAATATATATATATATATATATATATATATACCTGTTTCTACAGCTAATTCATCAACAATGTCTCATGTCAGAATCTGAATGTAAATGCATTTGTATGTAAAATGTTAAGATCAGGTGGGTCAGTTTTGTGTTTGGCAACACACTGAAAAAGTTACAGGCTGGAAATATAAAAACACCCATTAATCAGGTTTCAGATATTAAAGAGTAGAAAGAAAAAAGATTCATCATCTGTCCTAACAAACAGATAATTACTTAATGTATCAATAGTTTAGGTGATCTTGTAGAAAAAGTTCAAATGTCTAAATTAACGTCATTGATTAGGTGCATATCTATTTTAAAACTTTTTTTTAGTGAAGAAATAACATATATACTTGGAATGTTTCAGGTTGCAACAATGGCGTCTGTTAAAGAGCTGCTTTTAGAAACACTCAATGATTTGAGTTCTGAAGAATTTAAGACCTTCAAGTGGTTGCTGCAGTTCACGTTGTTCAAGAGGAACCTTCCACAACTCTTATGGGAACAAATAAAGTGGGCATACAGGGCAGAACTACTGGTGAATGTGATGGTGGAGAAATGTGGTCAACACTCTGTGGAGGTGTCAAAGAAAGTTTTCATGGACATGAACAGGATGGATCTGGTGCAGAGGCTGTCAGAGACCAGCTCAGGACTCAAAGGTAAGATGAAAAAGACAACCCAAAATATTTTTCAGCTGTGAATAATTAGGAGCCCTTTAAAAAAATAAAGACATTAAAATATGAATAAAATATAAATTAAATACAAATTATTATCACTTTAACTAAGATTAAAGTTTCCTAAAAGTCCTACAGTTATTTTAGTTTACATGAATTAACTGTTAACACAGAGTTTAACAGCAAATAAGATCCATCAGTTTGGTTATTGATTTTTACTATTAAGTAGATTTGTTAATTTTGCAATGAATCTCTTGTTACATGTTACAGTGTCTGATCGAATAAATCATTCATCAGTCCTTTTATATTTTCTTTGTCCTCAGAAAAACACTCTGTGGATGAACATTGG
>NW_023339807.1:21125377-21131168 GCF_004916995.1 Morone saxatilis | reverse complement strand
CGTCTACGACTTTTTGATTGTTAACATTGGACAAGTTTGAATTAACTTCCTCTCCTTTTCATACAACTCGTGCATTCTTCTTGTGATTGGTGCGTCTTGACGGACTCATACTGCTGTCACTCGTTTTATAGATCCCATCTTCAAATTTACTGATCGGGCCTGCAGTTTGAAAGCTATCCCACTTCGCTTTGGCATTCGTTAGCTTGTCTTGCTTTTGTTAAAAAAGTTAGTCCCTACCACACGCTGCGTGTTCTGCCAAAGGCCTCCCTCCACTCCCTCCTGTGACCCATGGTGTGTCTGGATGTGTAGGTCAGAACCAGTAAGCAACGGACTTTCAAAATAATAATAATAACGCGTTATCTTGCCCAACCCTAATGTGCAGTGTAATGGCGTTGGGTCTGAGGAAGTAAAGAGGGAAGTAATCTGGGACTGTAGACTGAACACTGCCTCAGACTGAAGAAAAACTAGTTTATGTTGCGGATTCAGGGGGAAGAGGTCAAAGGTAGAAATGTGGCTGGATTTTAAACCTACTCTGATTTCCAATCTTCAAAAGATACTGAAACTGACGAGAGAAGAGATATTCACGGTAAGTTCCGCTTCCAGCGTAAAAGACTTCATACCGGACAGCAGAGCACTGCTTTCACGGTTTAAAACCGTTTAATAACAACGATGAACTATTCTGCAAGTATTGAACACAAATGGGCGATCAGGCTCTAAAAACTGGAGAGCTACAAGTTGTTTTTTTAAAACGGTAGTTAATCATAACTTTCGGTTTGTATAAACTTCCTCTTTCATTAACAATATTTATTTATGTTTTTTAAAACGGCAGTTACAAAGTGCTTAAACCACACAAATTTATATAGGTATATAACAGATATACATCCACACACATATACATAAAGATGAATAAAAGAAGGAGGAAAAGAACACAGCACAGCAGATTCTATTAAAAAGGCCTACCTAGGAGATGAGTTGGTATTAATAATGATAATAATAATGATAATATTATTAATAATGATAATGAACGTTATTTATACTGCACTTTCAAAAAACAAAGAGCTTTTACAGGGTTAAAAAACAACAGCAATAAAATAAAACGATAAAATAAAAACCACTGCAAACAAAGGTTAGTAAAAAGGTCACAGGAAGGAAAGACTATAAAAGTGCGTTTTTAAGAAGAGACTTGTGCCATCCTGATCACCTCTGGAAGGCTGTTGCACAGTTTAATTCATTTGTCAAGCAAAACGGTGAAAACTAGTTTTAATAGCCTAATTAAAAAACGTCACTCCAAACAGATCGACTGCCACGAAGAACACAAACAGACTCGGTAAGTATTATCATACGGCAGTTTATACACAGTTTACACAATTGGATTGCCAGAAACTCGCCAATAATACACTCGAGTATATATTTTAGTACCTTTCAGACTTTAATGAAGTTCAAAATCAAAGTGAAAACATTTGAAAAACCCACCTTTTAACTTTCACTTTTCGAGCAACTCGTTGGACTACGCCCCTTAGTTGTACATATTGTTTCTATATGCCTATTATTTTTATTCATTATACTGAATGTTTACTCACAGACACTATTTCTGTAAAGAATAAAAGCAAAATCATCCTTTATTTATGTAGTTTATGAAGTTAAAGTAACAAATCCCGTGCATCTGTTTAGAGCACGACCGATATGGGGGGTTGGAGAGACTATGATAAAAAAAAATTAGACACCTTAATCTATATGGTGGTTCTATTCATTTTTTTTTATCAATGAATGCAATGCGCGTATAAATATATGTAGGTATACATATATGTAATACATATATTATATTATATGTAACGTAGTTATAAATATGGAATCTTTATTGTTGAAATTTCTCCACATTGGTGCAGCAGAAACGCTTGATATTAAGTTATACTTGTATTCTCTATATGTGTAGGGAAGTCAAAGTATACCATTCATAAAAGCAGGGAATTACTTGAGCAAAGTGTTTTTACAGTAGCTCAAATATGTCAAATATTGAATCTGGAGGTATAAATATGGACTTTTGTTTCGGCATTTCTCCACATTGGTGCAGTAAAATGTTTGATATTAAGTATGTTTTTTTATTCATCATTAATTATAGGGTTATCCTCGGGAAACAAAGTTTTCAGTATCTCGAGATCTCGAGAAAATAAACTCGTTATTCACAGGAAAACAGAGGAAATAAAAGGTATGAATGCATGGCCGTACATACCCAATGCAGTATTTCCTTCTTTTTTTTGGTTTCTTTTGGAAAATAAAACTATACATTTGATTTAGACTCCAGTAGGGAACAGATGACCTGAGGCTGGATGCCACAGACAAAGCTGGGAATTCAAGAAAATATTGGAGAGACCAGACTGACCACATTGTTGGTTTGGCTTTTTGTTTTGTTGACAATACCACAAAAATATAAAATATAAAAAGTCCTATCGTTTAAAGCTCTTTCCTAAACTGGAACAAAATTGAAAGGCAATTAAAAAAATGATGATGTCAAACAAATTAATTGAAGTCTGTACCTATATTAGCCAGAAGAAATTATTTTATTAGGATGTGTGTATGGAAAAATAGTTAATCTGCGATGAAACATACTTTCAACCATCCATTGTTAAGCCAGTTTAATTTTCTCTAAATTTGTTCCAGCTGCAGGATCCTCACTTGAGCAAGCTGGTGTGAACACCCATGGGGAAGTGACGGTAGGTTCCACATGCTAGTATGACATCCTCTCATGCTCATCCTCATCCCACAATTGATCAGGTTTTAATTTTTTGCGTATTGCAAACAAATACATCAAAATCTGTTCAGCACTCTTCAAGTAGCTCTAATGGTGTTTTTTTTTTTTGTTAATGGTGTCACTTTGGCCTGATGACTAAATCACTTTTTAAAATGTCTTTTCTAATTTATTTTTCCTTCAAGAGAAAACAGCGGTCTTCACTACCCAGAGGAGTGGATATATCACATCACACTGACTTTACACAGTGCAGCTTTATTCAGTACATGAAGACTGAAAATCATCACAGAACTAGTTTAAACAGATAAAACTGTTGTAAAGCCATAAACATGGTCATAGAAATAGAATAGGACACATATGAATTTAATTTCCTTGTGCGATACGACTGACTCTTACCTCATTACATTTATAAAACACACACTGATAATATTAAAAATATAAAAATCTTCATCCTTGCTTAGAAATTTTACTTGAACCATGAACTTTTTCTCTGAATTTTCCAGGTGGAAACGATGGCGTCTGTGATAGAGCTGCTTTTGGAAACACTGAAAGACTTAAGTGACGAAGAGTTTGAGGAGTTCAAGAAGGTCCTGAATCCATTTCAATTCCTCAGTCCTGACTTATTTATGTTTGAGACAACAGACACCCAATCATTGCTGCTGAAAATAACAGACCTGCAGGACATAGTGTTTTCAATAGTGCAGATCTTTGGCCAGAAGTCTGTGAAAAAGACCAAGGAGGTTTTAAATAAGATGAAGAGGACTGACCTGGTGCAGAGGTTGTCTGACAGCAGCTCAGGAGCCAAAAGTAAGACAATAAATAAAAGTGAAAAAAAAAAAAAGTTTTACATGATAAATAATAGGATTTATAATATGGAGAAAAGAAGACACATCATCTGGTGTACAAATATATACTTTATTACTAATGTGAAATAGTACAATAGTACAATGCAGTATTGCCTGATGTCACTCAGTTCTCTTTCCTTTATTTTCTTTCTGTCTCCTCAGAAAAACACTCAGTAGATGAACACCTGTCTGCACTGATCCACAAAGTGAGTAATGTCATATCTGTCTGACCAAGCAGAGTACAGCTTTTAGTCAATATTATATTCAAGATTCAGGTTTAACCTCATATCACCATTAATGCTGATACGTGGTGATAAAATTCATTTGTTTGACAACACAGTGCAAGAGTTACACTATGGAAATGCAAAAAACAACAACCCCATAATCAGGTTACAGATATTAAAGAGTAGAAGGAAAAAATATTCATCCTCTGATACATATATACATATACACCTTATAACATTCAAATGTATCAAATATTATCACTGATAGGTACACACAGTTACATTTTTCTGTATGAACATATCCTTTTCCCCCTGTTTTTCAGGTGGCAACAATGGCGGCTTTTAAAGAGCCGCTTTTGGAAACACTCAATAATTTGAGTTACAAGGAGCTCAATACCTACAAGTGGTTGCTGCAGTTTGCGTTGTTCAAGAGGAACCTTCCACAACTCTCATGGAAACAACTGTGGGAAAACAGTGTAGACCTACTGGTTGATGTGATGGTGGAGAAATACGGTCAACAGTCTGTGGAGGTGACGAAGGAAGTTTTAATGGACATGAACAGGATGGATCTGGGGCAGAGGCTGTCAGAGACCAGCTCAGGACACAAAGGTAAGATAAAGACAACTGTCACATTTATTTATAAAACAGATACATATACTTAGTTACAAAATATATTTAATCTGTTGGGGAACATTTTTAGTGCAGATTATATTATAAAGCAATGAACGCCATGTGTGGCTACCATGGTGATAAAAAAAAAACACAATTTGTTTCATACTAATAATAATAACTAGTAATAATAATAATTACTACTTCATTTTTGAAGTAATAATTTAACAAATTCAGTTTACTTGTCTGTGTCCGTGTCTGTTGCTGTTTAAAATACTGAAGGCTTATTATTCTCAGGACTCAATATTGCTCTCAGGACAAGTACACATAAAGGTTTCCCACAGTGTATTGATTTTTACTGTTCATTTTTTTATTAAATGAGTGGCAATTGCAGGTTCATTTTATGTGAATACCACAGAGGGAGGTAGGAGCCCTACATTTGAAATATTAATAAAATATGATAAAATAACAAATATTGTTGATCTAACTTAGATTATAGTTAGTTAAATTAAAGTCCTGCAGTTATTCCAATTTACATTTCAGTGTAGCAACCTTTAACACAGAGTTTAATGTCAGATAAGATGTTTATTAGGGTAAACTGGTTATTTATTTTGATGTTACTATTAAGTATATTTGTTTGTTGATTTTGCAATGAATCCTTTCTGCTTATTGTCTAACAGTGTCTCATTATAATGATATTAATAAATCATTCATGAGTCCTTTTATATTTTCTTTGTCCTCAGAGAAACACTCTGTGGATGAACATTGGCCAGCACTGACCCAGAAAGTGAGTAATGTCACATCTGTCTGACTTTAAACTCAGGCTGAAACAATTAATAGATCAGTTAATCCACAGAAAATAAATCTGCTGCTATTTTGATAATTGAAAATCTGTAATAGTCCCAGCTGAGATATTGCAGTTTGAACATTTTCTCTGAATTTACCAGGTGGAAACGATGGCGTCTGTGATAGAGCTGCTTTTGGAAACACTGAAAGATTTAACTTATGGGGAGGTCAAGGAGTTCAAACTGGCCCTGAGTCAAGTTCACTTCCATTTGTTTAGGCTGGGAAAATGGAGTTTGCTGGACACAACAGGCATCTCATGGAGGCTGCTGGAGACAATGGGCCTGCAGGACACTGTGTTTTTATTGGTGCAGACATTTGGCCAACGGTCTGTGGAGACGACCAAGGAGGTTTTAAAGATGATGAAGAGGACTGACCTGGACCAAAGGTTGTCTGACAGCAGCTCAGAATCCAAAAGTAAGACAAGAAACACCTTAAAATCATGAAACTGGTCCAGAACATGATTCTTATAAGTTTCTAAGCAATGTGTTCTTCTCTTTATATATACAATGTATAATGTAAAA
>NW_023339807.1:21119978-21125352 GCF_004916995.1 Morone saxatilis | reverse complement strand
TGGGTGCAAGGGAGCAAGAGAGGAAGAGACATTCTATCAATGTCAAACGAGCTAGAAGGGAGGTGGAAAGAAAGAGTGAGGAAAAGCATGGGGAGTGTGTACAGACATATAAGCTTGGACTGTTTGAGGTGAGGTTTTAAGCCTTGGTGCAGGGAGGGTAAAAGGCCAAGCATGGCAGTTAAGCTGCCGCGCGTACTGTACAGTAATACTACTTGATTCAACAAGCACCTGGGGCCTGTTTTTATGCTGACAGGAGGGTGTTATGAAATTCAGCTTAAGGACTGTGCATTCTCTACTTTACACAACACAGCCCCCCTGCAGCATCAGGACATCTTAAAGCAACGGGTATTGTATTGTGTGTGTCCGCAGACGAACCTGAAATGCCGTAGACTTATGGAGACAGGGGAGTGAGGAAATTTTGTGCTGCGTCTTTTAATTTTTTTTCAAAGGACTGTTTGAGAGTAAAGAACTTGCCTTTAAAAAAAAAAAGGCATTGGGTGAAAGTTCAATATAAAAAGATCTCTCTGGTGTTTTTGGCCTTTAGTCTCTATTGGTGAATTTTCCGTGGCTTTTTTCCTGGCCGTACCTTTCTTTCCATGGTCATCTTGGGCCGCTCCCGCGGGGGCCCACAGGAACACGGTTCCTTGGCTCATCTTTCAGGAACAACTATACAATCCTTTACAACTTCATTGGGCCTACATTACATTAAGATACTCAATTTTACATTCAAGTTAATGCCTAATCGGCCAAAGTCTTTTATCTGATGCCACTCGATATCGTCGACAGCTCAAGCTGATCTGGTAGTTTTAGGGTTGAAATTTAAGGTTAAAGCATGTAGTTGTGATAGTTTAGGGTTAGCTTTACTGGGGCTGGAGAACGGATTATGTTAATGGGTTCCTCATCGAGGTATAGAAGTACAATCATGGTCTGTAGTCTGCCGTCCACAGGCCTGCGCCGTGTATACTAGCTAAATTTTACTCTCACCCATAACATTAAAGCAATTCACAAGCCAAATTTTAATTTAATTCACTCAGGCTTCCTGTCCAGCTCAAACTTCATGTCATTGCCATAAACGTGAGGCCTGTAAACACTAACATTTAACTCAATACACACACTATTGGCATTAAAGTCGCATCCACTCTCTTTTACCGTAATGGGCTACTATTCTATTTTAGGGTGACGTGGATTCGTTCACAGCGGTCATAAATAAACACAGGAAAAAAACCAGAAAGGAGTTGAATAGACGGTGAGTGGCGAGAAGAAGTGGGAGAAAGGGGGAGGAGGGGGAGGGGCTTGGAGGGACAGCAACAAGTAAGGTGGAGGAGTTGTTATATAAATTCAACACATCATTTAGGCATGCCAGGGTCATATAAGTCACTGATGAAGGAGGTGGGACTGAAGCCTCAGACCTTTTATTGTTTGTGTTTGTCTTTTTATTGCCTGTGATGCTCATCTAGATGGTATACAGTTAAACGACGGGGGAGGGCAAGTAGTACATGCGGGGAGGCGAGGCATTGGTTGTAAATGGGGCTGTGTGTGCATGTGGTGCCTACCTTTGGTTGCACCAGGATATTTGACACTTTTGCAAAGACGGTATGGGTTTGGTGGGGGTTTCTTTGGCCTGAATATATTCATTTGTGCACAACCTGACTCAGTCATGTGACTCGAATGAGAACAATCCAAAATCCAGCAACACAATTCCTCAAGGCCAAATGTGGTGGTAGATGCTGTAGATAAGCCAAGGGCCGCGGGAAAAAGAAAAAAAGCACGAAGAAAAAAAATAAATGTTCAAACATCCTTGAAGCAAAATACAATTATTCAAAACCCTGCACTCATCAAAAAACAACCTTGAAATGCCATTTTAAAAACTCCTAAGACCACTAAAATTCCCCCTCCCTAAACTGGCACTCACCATCACAGCTGAGCAGTAGTTAAATATGATTACAGATTCCCCTGTTTGAACGCATCTGCCCCTACATGTTTATTTACAAAAATGGAAAACCGCTGCCTCAACGACACCACCATTTTTGCTCCTGTGCGGAACAAAAACAACAAACACAGGCAGGGCCCCATTAATCAACAAAAACAAACAATGGTAAAAACCGGGCCCTCCAAGCCGTGTCCCTCGGATGGCAGTAGAAAACACCTCCTGTGTTGACATTGAGGTGCGTTGTTCTGCCTCAATCGCTTCTTTTGCTTAACTTTCCATTCTGTATTTGTGTTTTACATCCCTCAACCATCCACATACCAAAAACCCAGGTCTTTCTCCTTCTAAAGGCATGATTTGCCCAGGAATATACGTCCCCACTCTCTGTCCAATCTCTCTTCATCAGCTTCAACCTTCCTTTCTGGCTTTTCCCTCACTCACTCCATCCTTCTCTCTTTCCTTCCCTCTGTGTTAATGCTGGTTTTTGCCCAGGCAGCCACCTGCGAGGCCTCACTTGCTAGCCACCCCACAATTTTCGGCTCTCAGTCATGGCCCTGTGCTGGTGCGTTGCTGTGTAAGTAGGAGAAAAGCAAGGGGAGAAAAAGCACAAGGGCCGCTTACGACCCCTTCTATCACACCTAGCCCCCCACCCCCGCCCCCGCCCCGCAGCCCCCCCAGGCAAGTGGCATCATCCCAATTTAGCCCAGAAAAAAGGGGCTGCCACACGGGAGGGCACAGGGGCATGAAGGAAAGTCTAAGGGGTTGGAAGCCACAACACCCAAAAAACCCAGCTCTATCCAGTGCTGTTCAACTCTGGGGAGGGGACAAATCTTGGTTGTAGCCAAGTGCCTTTGCGGTCAGCACATAATTTTGACCATGTTTTTCAAGGGATAGGGTATTAATGGCTCAAAGATGGTTCACTTATGGGTGTCACTCACCAGCTTGCAAAAAAACGGAATTCCACAGGTTTACCGGGAACTGTCAAAGCCATTAGAGCCCACTTCTTAATAATGTAATAATCTAGCAGCTGTAGCTAAGCAAATTCTTAATAAATGATGTATTAATCCTGTTCGGATTCCTCAATTTGGGGCCTCAAGAGAAGAAACTGATAAGAAACTTTGTAATCGATTCTGCAACATGCTGGCATCTGTGCTGTCTAGGCAAGTTCTTGCAAACATGCTGATGTGAGCTACAATCTTGCCCCCGTTCTGTTGGGGCAGGGCTCTGGATGTTTTCTACATATGTTCCTATAAGCTGAAGGAAAAGTACAGCGTGTTATTACTCCTTGATGTACTGGTGCTGTATACTAATGTCTGTGTATGCTCTGTGATCTATATTGGTGCAGTGGATGAGAGTGAGTCTGGTTGAGAGATAATTTCTCCGTCCGACTCTCTTCCTCCTCCTCCTGCTGTGTTGTGGAGTCTTTTGGTATCATTTGATTCTATCTCTTTTCTCTCAACGCCCCGTGATCCTCCGCCTCCAGTCGCACTGCACTCATAGTATCACACATACGCTTGTTACACCAGTATCCAGGAGTATCCGCTGTACTTTTCCTTCACTTGGGACTTGCTAGGAAAATCCAGAGCCCCTTGGGGGCAGATTGTAGCTCAACATCAGCATTGTTGCAGAAACTTTGCTAGACAGCACAGCATCAGCATGGTTTCAGAATCGATTAGACAAAGTTTCTTATCAAGGTTCTCTTTGAGGCATAATTTGGAGGAATCCTGAACAGGGATTAAATACACATTGTATTAAGCATATTTGCTTAGCTACAGCTGCCTAGATTTTATTACATTATTAAGAAGTGGGCCCTAATGGCTTTGACATTCCCGTAATAAACCTGCTGGAATTCTTTTTATTGCAGCTGGGGAGGTGACACCCAATGGTGAACATCTTGATCCATTAATATCTATCCCTGAAAAAACATGGTTCAAATTATTGACCGCAAAGCCTGCTAAAACCAAGATTGTTCCCCTCAGAGTTGAACACACTGGATAAGCTGGTTTTTGCTGTTGCTGGCTTCCACCTTAAGACTTTCCTCATGGGCCCCCTTGTTCCACTCCCCGGGTGGTGGCCAGCCCTTTTCTGGGGCTAATGGGATGATGCACTGGCTCTAGTTTAGAAGGTCGGTAGCTTCCTGGTGCTTTTTCTTCTTGCTTTCTCCTACTACACACACGCACAGCACGATTGGAAGCAGCGTTGTCCGATTTCCGCACTCCACATTAAAGAGGGTTATTCACTGCGCTAACTTGAATACCATGATTTTATACCTTATGACAGGTGCCATGGTAAACCACGATAATCAGTGTTATTCACTTCACCTGTCAGTGCTCATAATGTAATGGCTGATTGGTGTATGTCACTGTTATGTAGATTTAAGTGTGATTTTATGTATTGTACAATATTGCCTGACAACAATGTTTATCCTCAGATGTTAGATCAGTTGCTTATGAGTGACTTTTACCACTTTTCTCCTCAGAGAAATCCTCTACAGATGAACAACGCTCTGCACTGATCCAGAAAGTGAGTAACATCTGTCTGACTAAACACAGCTTTCATTCAACAGATGTAGGTTAAAAATTATTATATTATTATATTGAACATTTTAAAATAATGATTGACCCAAATGCATGACTTACTTTTTTATATATTTATTTTTCATAAAACTGAAGCTGCATTCAGATTGAGTTCTTTTGCAGTAATTGTATCCAATAATAATAATAATATTTATAATAATAGTTTCTTTGAGGCACTGACTCATTTTAGTGTTGTGAAAAGAACTGCAGCCTGTAAAGAAAAAATAAAGAAAAAAGTAACCAGATTATAAGAATTAATGGGAGAAAGAGAAGAAATTATCTTTTGCTTTGTACTTTGTGTTTCTTCAAAAATGAATAATATATTAGGGCGCATGTAGGAAGAGTCTTTACTGCAGCAGCCTGGTTTTAATTCCAACCTGTGGCCATCCTCCCTTCTCTCGCTCTGTTCCCTCCTTTCTTACCTATCACCACCTTTCTTATCAAAAAAAGGCATAAGAAATAACAAAAATGAATGAAAAATAAATAAGCTAACCAACCATACTAAAAAAGTGTACGTACTGTAATCAATACAGCAGCAATTGTCAAATGAATCAATACCTTTTGTGATTTAGTAGAAAACCCCACAGCTATACTAACATTGATGAGATGTAAAGAGACACATTTGCAATTGTCCCAGTGAATAAAATAAATGTCCCATGAATTTATTTATTATTTCAGGTTGCAACAATAGCAGCTGTTAAACAACTGCTTTTGGAAACCCTGAATGATTTGAGTAACGAGGAGCTCAAGAAATTCAAGGAGCTCCTGAGGTTGATTTTCTCCCAGAAGGACCTCCAAATGGATTTGAGAGACACAGCAGACAGAGCAGAAATAGTGGATCTGATGGTGGAAACCTACAGCCAGCAGTCTG
>NW_023339807.1:21090340-21119878 GCF_004916995.1 Morone saxatilis | reverse complement strand
GTTGAGAAAGATAGCTTTCTGTTAATGCGAAAATAAAACTTCATAAGCTGAGTTCTCTCCATTATGACAGCTGTGTGTGAAGCCATTAGAGATGCATATGAATTTATAGTAAATTATCTTGTGCGCACAAGATAAAAATATTTCCTTTTGGGGCCTTTAGGGGCTCCGTAGATCAAATATGAGCAAAGAATATCAGATTTGGGTCACTTTGGCCTGCAGTCTGAGACTTTGTTCTGTTCCACAAACACAAAGGGGGAATAGAAAACACAATGTCACACTCTCTGCTCTGCATGTACAGCCTTGTGCAAAGTTCAAACTTGAATTTACATTTGGACTTACACTTGTCTTGCAAAATCCTTCACTGCCTCAAGTTTACCTATTCCCCATTATTCTGCTGCTCCACATCCAGTCCAACAGGTGGCGATAATGCGTCTACAACTGCTTGCGACCCTCTTAGAACCTAGAAGAAGAAGAACTATCAGGCTGAAAACCCCCAGACGAAGAAGAAGTTACAGTACGTAACAACAACAAACAGATGACCTGAGTAATCCACTGGTAGGTCATGTAACGTGTATTCATTAATGAGGCATAAACAGTGCTGTAGTGTTCATTCAGGTTTTTATCAGAAATTGGAAAGTGAAGTGAACAAGCCTTTCTGTGCTAATGACAGGGATTGATCTGGTTAGCCTCAGCTTTATGTTATGATACATACCCCACTGTATGATCTTAACTTTTATGTTTTCTTAAAAACAGCAGCTGTCTTTAGTTAGCCTTCAGTGAAATGAATGTAATAAAGGTTTCTCATGCTGTCAGTTAGCTTCTGTAACTGATTACTGTGTATACAATTTCTAATGGACGATTCTGCAGTCTAGGAGACCCCCTGCCCACTTTAACAGCTTAAAAAAACATACTTAATCTTGTTTTATCAGCCTGATAATTGATGCTTTTTCCTAAGTTCATGTCCTGATACTTCTGTTTCGAGTCTCAGAGACTTCAGCTGTAAAACATGGTTAAATACAGTTCACTTCTTGTGCTCTATATGTGACTGCTGTTGACACTACGTTTTATGCAACACTACACTTCCTAACTCCTCAAAATGTAAATTGTCTATTTGTATTTCTGTTCTTGGAGTTTTATAAGAGTTTGCTCATAAAAAAGTGTATTCTAATCGACTCCAAATTTGAGCGTTAGTTCAGTTTTCTTGGAGTAAGGTTGTTTGAGGTACTTATTCATAGTCAATGTTTGTGTTTTAAAGGGTTAGTCTGCATGCAAACTATTGTCTTCAATTAATAAAGTCATTGAATAACACAACAAAGGGGTCTGTGAGACCCCAAACAAACAGGCACAGGACCCCTAACTGCTTGAGACTTGTGCTATGCAGCAACCCTCTCTACATTAATATATATCCAAAGGTCCTGTTTTATTATTATCATTATTAAATTAATATACAAAACAGTTAAACACACACAAATGGCATTTATTCTTTATTTAAGCTTTTTTGTACTACTGGTAGTTTATTATCATTGCTTTGTCACCTAAATATTCACTTTGTTATTGCTGTGCGATTTCTCCTACCTGACAGAATGAGATACTTTTCTTTAGAGAGAATGATAATGCTTTCCAAATCCACAGGAGGCCAGAAATGAGTTGCACTTTCCACCTCCTGGTTTCCCGCAGTGACTTCTGGCATGGCCGATTTCTGCTCATCTTGTCTCGACAGTCCCTGTTGCTCAGAGCATTCAGCTTCGGGCCCCAGATCAGCCGCAGCCTGCAAGAGAGCTACAGGGTTCTGCAACTGCCTGACGAGGGGAACAGCAGTGCTGTGCAGGTGAAAGAGGCCTACTTGCGCCTTGCCAAGCTCTACCACCCGGACTCTGGGGCTCCAACTGCAGATGCTGCACTGTTTGCTCGAGTTGAGGAGGCCTACCGAGCTGTGCTGGCACATCAGAGCAAGACCAAGCAACCTGACGGAGGGAAGGAAGTGGAAGACGAGGAGAAGTCCAGAGGTAAAGCATTTCCACACAGGCAGTACCTCAGCTATGAGGGTGTGGGTTCAGGCACACCCAGCCAGCGTGAGCGTCAGTACCGACAGATTCGCGTCGACCGGGCAGCTGAACAGGTTTCGAACTACCGACAGAGGGAGCATGAGAGGGCAGCCGCTGGAGAGGGGGCACTGGTGGAACGGGACATGCGTCAGCGCAGCCGAAAGATCAAGATCACACAGGCTGTGGAACGCCTTGTGGAGGACCTGATCCAGGAGTCCATGGCCCGGGGAGACTTCAGGAACCTGAGTGGAGCTGGAAAGCCGCTCAACAAGTTCGAGCACAATCCATACGCTGATCCTATGACCCACAACCTCAACCGCATCCTCATAGACAATGGTTACCAGCCACCCTGGGTCGTTACACAACGCGACATCCGAGAGACCACTGCTCAGATCCGAAATAGGTTATTGGAGGGCAGGGCCAAGCTCGGAGACCCTGTGACCCCCAGAGAACACAGCCAGTGGGAGCAGCTTTGTGCATCTGTAGAGGAGGAGTTGGTGAAACTTAACAAGATGGTGGACAATTACAACCTCATGGTACCAATGCTCAAAATGCAAATGGTTCACTTCAGTTTGTCGCGAGAGATTGACCGCGCTGTGAAAGGAGCCCGTCAACACAGACTGGACCAGCAGAGAGAGAGAGAGAAGGAAAGAGAGAGGTGGAAAGAAGAAAAGAAAAGAGCCAACGCAGTAACCAAGCCTACAAACACCAAACAAGGCCTGATGTCTTGGATGAAGAATTTGCTCAGATTAAAACACTAAAACTCTGAATCTAAGTGAACAAAACAATATTTTAGATCAGTGGTTTATTTGTTGTTGTTTTTTCACTTAAACCAATCATTACAGTCAATGGGGTAATATTTCAGACACACTTGTTCACCTGCTTATTTCTGTACATTGTACGCTCTAACGTCAGAGACAATGGAGGCACTTTACTAATATTGCTCTGTGTTAGTACGGTTATTGTCCAGATATGCAGGATAATCTTCAGCTGTTAGTAACCGTGATTGTGGGACTGTAAAGTGTGAGGAACTGCATGTGTTTATAACAAAGATTACAACATGAGGCAATTTTATGATACAAGTTGTTTCTGTGAAATCACTTATCTGACGCACTGTAACTTTTGGTTGCTATGTGACATTAAAAGTTAAGGTAATAAAAAAAGAAAATCTTGTGTTACAGAGGTTTACATTTTTCAATCTGGCAAGTGTTTGAATAGCTGAATGTCGCATTCTAGTCTGGCAGCTGCTCCAGTGTTGCAGGGTTGCAGATGACGGTGGGCTCCTTGCTGCCGCCTCCGTTCCCCGCAGCCTCCCTGTGCAGAGCCTGGGCGACGGCCCGGGACGGAGTGATCACCTTGGTCCAGTCGTGGGCGATGTACTGGTGGTATGGGTCGTGAGAGCTTTCAAGCTTCTTGGAGCGTATGTAGCTGAGCATGATGCCGAATGTGAAGAAGCTGAACATGCCGACCACCAGAAGGATGTACATCATGCCCTGAGACTGAGAGTGGGCCCTGGCTCCATCCACATGGTGCTGGCTGGTGTAATTCTGTGGTATCGGTGGAGAGAGTATACTTGTGCTGTTGAGGCAGTGCTGTAGGAAGGAGAGCAGGAGCGACTGCAGCTCGGTGGTGTTGATGTGTGGCATGGCTGAACTCTGCTGGATGCTTAGCAAACTGCAACTGAGGAGGAAGAGGAGACTATTTCACTATTGTGTTATTTAATGTGACTGTGATCCTCCTAACTTGCTTACATCAACAGGAGGCAGCAGACACATAATTTCAGAGCTGGAGGTGACTAAAAAATGGATAAAAAATGTTACATAAATGCATATTAAGACATTAGAGAAAAAAAGATGGAAGAGATAAGTGAGAGGCATAATTAGCAAGAGTGAGACACATCTCATAGGGATTGAAAATAAAAACTAATTTATCCAGGAGAAGGAAATATTAATATCTAAATATTAAGGAGATATTATTTTCAGGATACTCAGTTTCTCAGAGATTTTAGAAATGTGTATTAAGTGACAGTTTAGTGCAGTGGTTCTCTACCTGGGGTTCGCAAACCCCCAGGGATCCTTGACAGACTTCCATGAGGTCCTTTCACCATTATTTCATTAGATAAAAGTTAGCCCAGGGAAATAATGTATACGAATGATTATATTCTGTTCGTAGGTTTCACACTGCAAATAATAAATAAAATACGGGTCCACAACCTGATGTGTATCGATGTGGGGGTCCTTGACACCAAAAACATTGAAAACCACTGCCTTAGTGTGTTGTCATATTTTAAAACTACACATAGGAAACAAATTCTCTGAATCCTACCCAAGAAGCTTAAGCTTGAATGCTGTACACTTCTTTTTTCTTTCGCTTGGCTGACCTTTTCAAGTTAGTCTTATGGGAGCGAAGGTAAAGTGATATAGAAACTGATTCCTATTAATTATATCTACATCATTATTCAAGCTGTGTCCAGTAGAAAGAAAAGCCTACCTTTCAAGGATCTGGAATCGGTTCCTGTTGTCATTTGCACCAGCAGACATCGATCATTTCAAGTCATGTGTCTCCAGCAGGACTAGAAGCAGCTGGTCCCTAACTGCATGTTGAATAGAACCGTTTAATCCCCCTTCTCCTAGTCACAATGTGCCCTCCTTCATGCTCATGCTCTTACGCGGAAGAGATATCCAGCATGTTCAACATGTCAACACGTTTAATGAAAGGAGGAGGTCACAGGGCAAGGTCAAAAGCTCAGTATAGTGAAGCACTGGTAAAGCATGACTTGAACCGCTGTGTAACAGTTTACTGAAGATGAGCATGCTCGGAGTTAGGCTATTAGTCTTTACATTATACCTAATTTAAGCAGTGTTATATCTGGTAATATGTCATGAAAATTATAAGAAGAATATGTCAAAGTGGATTTAATGTATTTATGTTATGACTACATGTGGCTATCAGGACAAACAAATATTCAGAATTACCTGTAGATACCGTTTCCATCATCCTTTGTGTGGTGAGAGAGTGGTGTTTAAACCCAGTTTGTGAAGATAGGGTATGTGGTTGCTTGTATTGTCTCGTGTATTTATTCATATATATCACATTTTGCAGTAGGAGTGTGTGGTCATTTTCAGGACGGTGTCGGGCTGCAGCAGGAGAACAAAGCTGCTTTCAGACCGGAGGTAGTTTGGACAGTCTGCAGCACAGCTCAGACTAGATTGAGTTACAACACTATCACCTCCAAATGTCCTTTAACTCGCTGTTGTACGTGTGTGTGTGTGTGGTGCCTGAAACCTACAATAAAGCGGTATTTAAGAAAGAGATGATGCAGATAGATATGTCTGTCCTCATATTCTGCAGGGGGATTGACAGGCAAAGGGCAAAGTTTCATATAGATCAATGTTGTATGTTTACTATATTTTAAAAAACACATTACACTGTTTCTCAGCAGTGGATTATTGTCAAAGTTAACACTGAAAAGGTCTTCAGTGTCTGTGTTTTAAGTCTTTGCCAACACAGCAAACGCAAAAATAGGTTGCATCAAATTGGATAGAAACAAAGAGTTTATATTGACTAGAACAGACTTTTATGTTTATGCGTTACACTAAAGCTGGTGTGAGAGTGATGTCAATGTTATGCTACTAGGATATCCACTCACTGTCATGTTTAAAATCTCAATATATCAAGACCTCTCTTATTTGGTATGATGAAGATATGACAATGATAAAAAATATAATATAATAAAAATATAATTTTCAAATTACGGCGAAATCATTACACAGTTGGATATTTTGGCATTTCTGCTTCTGTTGTGTGGCCAAAGAGATGTAAATGAAGAAAATAGTTTCTACAAAGGTTTTTTTTAAGTACTTTTTGAAGTATAAATAAAGTAAAGTAATGCTGAATTAATAAGTCAACCATTTGATTAGTTTATCAATAGAAAATGTATCAATGTCCATTCGGATAACTGTTGATGTTCTAGAGTTACAGCATTACAGGTTGTCTTTGCATTTTTGTATGTTTCATTGTTTTCAGTTGGATATTTTTGTATTGTTTGGACTTTGGTCACACACATTATGCAAAAAGTAAAAAAAAAAAAAGAAATACTTTGGACTAACTTGAGTTTGTATTTTTATATGCTATAGACCAAAAACGAATTATTAAATAACGAATAGATTATTCACCAATAAAAATAATTTATTGAATTATTGAAAACTCTATTTACAAATCTACAAACTTTCAAGCATCATCAGCTAGTTGACCAAGGCATTCAAATTTCAACCTCTCATCATGGCACAATAATGAAGCTTGACTCGCGGAGAGATGAGCTTGTTACCTGGTGGATACAAAATGAAAAAAAAATGTGACATGCGACATGTGACATGCTTTCATATATGTCATATTATCACATTTTCTTGAAAGCAAGAGGTCTCACTCACCGGTAATTTTACTCTAGCTGCACCCCGTCACAGGTGTCTTTTGATTCTAACAGCCTGTAAATATATAAAAAAAAGGTGAATAATAATAATTATTAGATAAATTAGAATAATTTAGATGTGAGAAACAGTAAGGAAGAGAGGGAAGAGAATCATAATGAATCCCCCTAAATGTCTTTACCTTACTTTTACTTACTAAACATGGTTGCTAAATCAAATTAAATCAAAAAGAAAATTTCAGAATGAATATCTTGAGCTCAAGACCCAAAAGAGAAATTTTCCCCTGGACACAAACGTATTGGCCTCTCACACCATTGCTCCATAACTCACCACCTCCAGTCATTTAAAGGTCCAGTGTGTAGGATTTAGTGGCATCTAACGAGGTAGTTGCCCGAAAGAGAAACTATGGTGGCAGTGGAAATGTGCGAAAAACATGAAGCGCCATATCTAGAGCCTGTGTTTGGTTTGGTTTGTTTGGTATCTGTAGTGTCTGTAGATGTTAGTCTAAGGTAAAGAAAAATACAACAATACGATTATTATTTTCACGTGATTATACACAAATGAAAACACATTATGCATATTATATTTCATATCTTTCAATAGATCCTCCTAAATGTTACACACTGGACCTTTAAATGAAGGGAAGGCAGCAGAGAGGAAGCAGTCGTGGCAGTATGATCTGCTGTGCTGAAATTCTGGCAGTAACCACCTAGAGGCAGCAGTCCCTTTTTCTCCCACTTTTGCTTTTTGGGCCATGTGGCAGTCTAAAACAGCCTTCACAAAAATACATCATGAATTGCCATAACATCTACATTTATAAATTACTGAGAAAAAAAGATTGTAACACACTAGTCAGGTCAAATGCTAAACAAAAAGGATTTGCAATTTTGACTTGAAAAGCAAACACTCTTCTATTTTAATTAGAATTCACAAATCATAGCATTGTAATGCATTTTACTGTGTCAATAGGGGCCAAATAAAAACAGGTCCACGATCTATTTTGGGTCCCAAGCTTAAGTTTGAAAAATGCTGGGTTAAACAATCACATATATATGTGTGTGTGTGTATAGAAAACTGTATTAAAATGTGTGGCACTTTCTAAGACACCTGACTCCAGTACATTGGTTAAAGGCTAAAAGATTTATCCTTAATTAATCACATCACATGAAATACAAATGACTCACTCTGCCTGAGCTTTGAGAGCCTTACGGGCCTCCCGAGCTTCATGCTCCTCTGAAATCTTCTTGTAACAGTACACCAGAACCACAATGAGCCACAGCTGCAGAACCACAATCAGCACGTACATCATTATCTCTGAGATCACCGCTGTCAGCTCCCGATTGGCTGGGAAAGAGGAACCAACAATGTAGCATTATAGAGGATGCATATCCACCAGGGTTAAGGCTGTGTTTTCTGTGCAGACTCATTCCATGTATTCCACTGGCAAATAGCAAAGAAGAGATTTTAATAAACAATTTAGCAGACTCTCTGTGTTTCCAGCGTGGACACGGAGAGTCATGGTTGCGGACATGAAGCCAGAACCTTATGTTTAGGTTTTAAATGGTGGAATGACAAATAATCTCAACAGGAAAACTGTGAATGCAGTTTTGCCAAAATAGAAGAAAGGAGAGATACCAAACAGAATTAAAAGTGACAGCCAGTGGTGGAATCTAACTAAGTGCAAGTTACTCAAGTAGTGTTTTTGAGTACAATTTTTGAGTAACTTGTACTTGAGTGTTTCCATTTTATGCCGCTCTTCAACTTCTACCCCATTTCAGAGAAGAAATGCTGTACTTTTTACTCCACAACATTGACCCAACAGTTAAATTTTTGATTAAGATTGTACATACAAACTAAAGGCTAGGTTTAACAGTTTCCAGTTGTTTTGACTTGTGCCTGTGACTGATGTGACCAAAAATGATTTCCCATCTAACTTCTCGGATGGTTTCTATTCAACCCAAAGAGGTCAAATTATCCAACATACATGATATTTAAAGATGCATCAGTCACAGAATGACTACTTTTACTTTTGATACTCCAAGAACATTTTGCTGATAATACTTCTGTACTTTAGTTTAAGTTTAAATGAAGGACTTCTTAGTCCTTCAACTGAGTATATTTGCATTGTTGTATAAGTTCTTTTACTTAAGAGAAGGATCTAAATACTTCCTACCTGCCCTTTCACAAGTACACCCCACCTTACCTACAGCCACCACGCTGAGCTCCACCTCCTTCTCCACAGTGACATGCTCATCATGCTGCGCCATTAAGAGGGTGCGGTGGATTGTGCAGCGGTACGTCCCTGTGTCATTAAAGGTGACGTTAGAAATGTAAATAGCTCCTGTCTGAATATCACTGTTTTGTGTCCCATGCCACTCCAGACGGTCACTGAAATCTTCATGGATTATGTCGGAACTGGGGTGGTCATAGTGAAAAATCTGAGGGAAGAAGAAAAAAGGAAACAAATGGGAATTTACGAATATTTAAGAGCATGTATACAATCTTTTAAAGTTCCTGCTCTGAATAGACTATTCAGTATAACTTAAACACATTCACTGCTTTGTATTTACAAATGATTTAAAGTGTAACAAGTCCGTCTAAAGCAGAAGAACACATATGTGTAAGTCATAACACAAAATGGTGTAAGTCAAGCACAGTTGAGGAGCGCTATCGTAACCATATGTGTGGTTATATTACACATTTTGTGATTATGACTTACACATAATGTTTCTCTCTGCTTTAGAACGGACTTGGTTAACTTTAAATCATTTGTAAATACAAAAGCATGGAATGTGTTTTAAGTTTATATCTAGAATAGTCTATTCAGAGCAGGAACTTTAAAAGATTGTTATACAGTGACGTCCCTGTGAGAGAGAGCGTGGAAGAGGTTCCCGACAATTTTGTTCTGCTGCCAATTCTGATATTACAAATACATTCCTAGTCATGATTAATTCAATATGGACCACAATCGCACCAGTTCCGACGTGATACTCCAATGAATTGATAATAGTTGAACCAGTCCAGAAACGGCTTTGGAGATCGCGCCAAAGGTGGACAGCCAAATACCAATGTGATATTGCCAGGATCACCCAAGAGTATTCTTTCAGTAATAGAGTACACTTTGCCCTGTGCAGCACTGTTCTTTTGAATTTTTGCATTTTAAAAAACACCCGTAAGGGACGTACACTTGGACGTACGCAACATATGATTCCAGCGCAGCTCATTAGGCTTGTGAGGCGCATGCTTATAGACATAAGTTCCTTATGTCACTTGTTGAGTTTCGAACGGTAGGGACTAGCTCCAGCCGCTGGTGCGTGTAGGTTTAGAAAGGAATGGTTGTTGTCATCGGTAGGTAAAGGGCAAGGCTTACGAGTGGGAAGATCCCCTTGAGATTTTAGGAGCAGATTATTCATACATCGATTCCTCTAAAAAAGCTCATAATCAACTAAACGGTGCAATCTTTAAATGTAAATATCAACAAAAAATATGGGCCTAAATAAGAATCCAATATCTTCATCCAATGTTTTTTATTATTTTTTGGGAAGGAACTTCAAAGAAGGTCCGAATGTATTGCATTGTAAAAAGTTTTAATTCAAGTTATCTTACAGAATTCTCCTTTTTGGTGAAATAACTGAGAGCTTATAGAATTATAGATGAAGAAAGAACGATTCGATATTTACAAGATTTTTAGTAGTTGTTTTTGTTAAAAATCATAAAAGCATAGAATCATTGCGCCAAATTGGAACGTCAAGCACAGTTGAGGAGCGCTATCGTAACCATATGTGTGGTTATATTACACATTTTGTGGTTATGACTTACACATAATGTTTCTTCTGCCTTTAGAACGGACTTGGTTAACTTTAAATCATTTGTAAATACAAAGCAGTGGAATGTGTTTTAAGTTTATACTAGAATAGTCCTATTCAGAGCAGGAACTTTAAAAGATTGTTATACAGTGACGTCCCTGTGAGAGAGAGCGTGGAAGAGGTTCCCGACAATTTTGTTCTGCTGCCAATTCTGATATTACAAATACATTCCTAGTCATGATTAATTCAATATGGACCACAATCGCACCAGTTCCGACGTGATACTCCAATGAATTGATAATAGTTGAACCAGTCCAGAAACGGCTTTGGAGATCGCGCCAAAGGTGGACAGCCAAATACCAATGTGATATTGCCAGGATCACCCAAGAGTATTCTTTCAGTAATAGAGTACACTTTGCCCTGTGCAGCACTGTTCTTTTGAATTTTTGCATTTTAAAAAACACCCGTAAGGGACGTACACTTGGACGTACGCAACATATGATTCCAGCGCAGCTCATTAGGCTTGTGAGGCGCATGCTTATAGACATAAGTTCCTTATGTCACTTGTTGAGTTTCGAACGGTAGGGACTAGCTCCAGCCGCTGGTGCGTGTAGGTTTAGAAAGGAATGGTTGTTGTCATCGGTAGGTAAAGGGCAAGGCTTACGAGTGGGAAGATCCCCTTGAGATTTTAGGAGCAGATTATTCATACATCGATTCCTCTAAAAAAGCTCATAATCAACTAAACGGTGCAATCTTTAAATGTAAATATCAACAAAAAATATGGGCCTAAATAAGAATCCAATATCTTCATCCAATGTTTTTTATTATTTTTTGGGAAGGAACTTCAAAGAAGGTCCGAATGTATTGCATTGTAAAAAGTTTTAATTCAAGTTATCTTACAGAATTCTCCTTTTTGGTGAAATAACTGAGAGCTTATAGAATTATAGATGAAGAAAGAACGATTCGATATTTACAAGATTTTTAGTAGTTGTTTTTGTTAAAAATCATAAAAGCATAGAATCATTGCGCCAAATTGGAACGCTCCCGCCTGCGCTTTTTACATAGAATACAGGTTTTAAGGAACTTCCACATTGGCTTCACTGTTCAGACCTGGAAGCTCTGTCCATTATATATAATGTCAGTGGGTTGAATAGATACAGATAATAATGTACACGCTCATCCTTAATATATATATATATATTATTTTAATTTGAAACAATAAGATACATAAATCTGGATTTCTTGTATTTAATGACTGACTGGAGATGACTACAAAGGGAACCCTTTTCAGTCACAACCCCCAACCAGATTTAACACTTCCTTCAAAGACTTTGTTGAACTCACATGCATGAACTCCTCCTCTCCCAGCGGTTTGAAGTGCCAGTCTACTGTGGCTCGTGCAGAGACCTCCTCTCTTCTTTTACAGGAGATGCAGCCCAGCAGGAATCCTTCTCCTGCCACGGCTTCAGTCATGGAGTCCACCTCTGCACATCCGCCGAGACACTGAGACACTGCAGGGAAAAGAGAGAGGACAAGAAGAGAAGAGGAAGTAGAAAACAACAGTGATTTAAATTAACAAGAGGGGAGAAGAAGAAGAACATGCAAGGACTTTATTATATTGATAAATTTTCATATGCCATTTAGACTGTATCCCACTTGATAGGAAAATATGTTTAGTACTCTAAGTACTCTAATCAAGGGGTTGTAGTATTTTAACATAGCCTAACAGAGCTGAACTTTATTTGTATAGCAACTTTTAACAACAAAGCAATTTAAAGTGTTTTACACAAAACATAAAAAGAAACACAGCAACATAAAGACTAATATAAATAGGATTTAAATACAGTCAAATAAAATCAAAGATGAAAATACAAATTATACAATGGAATAAAATGGCTTTCATGATTAGTTAAAAATGTTTTTTTAAAATTGTAAGACAATATTTCATGTCTTAGCCTTTCTCGGATGAAATTTGTCTCATATGATGGCTACTGATTGTCTGTCTGAGAGTTGTATTCAACACCTAAAAAATTATATTCAAAAACCCTTATTTTGTGTTTATAGAAGACAGGTGCAGTAGAAATACAATCTACTAGGAATGCATATGAAGTCTTTGCCCTTTTTTAAATTTTATTTTATGAAAAAGCTGTGAGGACTCTTGCTGTGAGGAAACTCAGTTCACTTAAGAAACTCACTTTAAAATGTGCAGCTTCAACCACCAACATCAAAAGGTCCTCATTATTAAAGGTACAGACATAAAGGATTTTGGACTTACCAAAAAGACTGAGGACAATTAGAAGAGACAAGTAGCGTATCATTTCTCCTGAAGTAACTTAAGGCCAGCCGTTGAAGAAAATATTGAACTTTCCTTGACGTAAACCTGAAGAGAAATATCCGTGGCATGTAAGATTACATTACTGACACAATGCCTCTTGATTCCTGATTAATCCCATGTCCTTCACAAACCACCCTTTAATCCAGACTGTCAGTCCAAGAGTTCACCAATCTTGTATTTCACATAGCCCAAACTGAACAGAACATTGAAAATGTTTACTAAAAAAAACTTCCTGTCCGTCTCCGTGTTTCTTCGCAGTAGTTTTAAATCTCCCCTGCAGTCCCATCTGACTTTAAGGCTGCTATATTTAGTGCGTGTGAATCCAGGAGAGTTGGACGTTGTAAGCGTTGAAAGCCAACAGGAAACCTGAGATGAAGAGACCTGATCTGGCTATAACTACACAGCCTGACCATCTAAACCAAAACTACAGCCATGTTTCTTCTTATCTACAGATTGACAAAAGAAAGTTTTCTCAAAAAGGAAAAAGAGAAGAAATAGATCTTTGTTTTGCTTTCTTAGTGGTGCGTTATTAGAAATATTTTTTAATCAGTTATTTTTGTACAGCTTTGTATATCATTTTCATTTCCATTTCCATTTTGTATATCATAAAATGTTATGCGTCCTTTGGTTATTACCTTTTCTTGCCTTATTATTATCTTTGCTAGGCTGTATTCATGCTGTTCTATAACATAGCTTTTGTATTCATTCTTTAATAAAAAAGGAAGCAGCATGTCTGGCATGCAAAACCATCCCTGACACGTTTTGTTTAACAAATCCTTTCGGACAAACAGATGCTGGAGCTTAAAGGGAAATGATTTTTTTAATGCAATATGATACCTTGTCTGTAAATAAATGCTCTGTTCTCCTGCCCCTCTCCACGGGTCAGAGATCAGTTACAGAGCCCTGCAGCAGGCAGGGGTTTAATGTTTTTGCTCAAGGACACTTCAGCAGAGATGAATCATTTGCTCCAGCATTTCGAATGTTAGGTTACTAGAAGTTTATCTTTCTCTGAGGATTTGCATGCTATTTTGTCTATCATTCCATGTAGTGAACTGACTTCGCCAAATCTCTTCCTTTTAAAGACTGAAAACCAGTCAGGGTTGTGAGAACTTGTGAGACCCCATAAAACCAAACACCCTCAACACATCTTCATCAAAATCTGCTGGCTGTTGTTAATAAAATATATTGTACAATTAAGTTTGTATATCAATATGTGTCATTTGAGTTACAGTGGCTGACTGTGTAGCTGGTCATTTGTGCACCTTCCCAGAAGATGATACACAACAGAAATGTATCAGTCAGCACAGATATTTCAGATTGTTTGTTAGGAACAATCTGATGAGTCAAATAGTGAGACACATGGTTGGGCCTTTTTTAAATCTTCCAAAAGCTTTTCTGTTTATCTTGTCTGAGATAAATGCATTAGTAATATGCTGTCATGTAGCAGCATATTTGGTATTAAATAGGCTATCACAGGATGATGGATGATAGGCCAACATTTTTTGAATGCATAAAAAAAAAAAAATGTTGGCCTATCATCCATCCTCACTATGGCATGTGCCACTTGATTGACGTACGGAGCCATGTGCCATGCACTTATGCAAGGTACACCAACATATATCGTATATATAAAGTATACTCAGTGTATATATATAATTAAATATATGTTTAGCATTTGTAATGTAGGTAGATCATTTTGACCTCGTCATGTTAAAAGTAGCTCGCAAGCCGAAAAAGTGTGGGCACCCGCTCATCTAGAAGTGTCCACACCACATTGAGGAGGATTAATTGGCCAGAAATGGATATACACTATTCGATCTGACGGCTAAAGTTTTTTCATCTACATCCAGCCCCTTCTGTTTTCCTAAAATTAATCAATAATAATACTCATCCACCGCATAACTACCACTATGATAATAATTATATATAAATACATTATCATTATTAATATAAATCAATTCAAACATTTCCCTCTAACAGCAGAAAATGACACATTTTGTAAATATAATCTCTCTTCTTATCAGTTTTGATCTGCCGTCTAAGGATCTAACAGCCGGTCAATGCCAGTTGTCCAGTCAGAAAAACAAGGCCACTGAAGTCAAGGCTGACAAAACAGACATTGACCGAAGGCCTCAACTTGCGTGCCTTGCACGTGGTTGGTACAGACAACATGTTGACGTGATGAATGTAATGAGATGTTTTTTTTTCTTTTTAAAGGGGAATGCCTCGTCACATGTCAAGTCAAATTAAACATATCGCTCTCTGAGGCCGTGCAGATAAAAAAAAAAGATGTACAGTGTAAACAGGAAGGATATAAGCTGTGTTTCTACCAGTCAGGCTGTGTGTGTGTTTGTGTATTTTGGCTGCATTGGAGGTCAGGTATGTCATGTGATATAACCAGATGACACAGTGAATCACTGAGCTCTTGATACGGGTCCTTGCCTCTTTTAACCTTGTGTTAGCCTGTGAATGATAATGACAAAAAAAATCAGCCAGAGCAATCTTGAAAATTACACGCATGGCTAAGACAGGATGAGAGAAAGACCTTGGGTTGGCACACACATGAGTGGCGAAACTTCAAGGAAATGTTGACATATGATAAATCCTGTGTGTGTACGTGTGTGTTGTGTATATGGGGGTGGACTGCACCACTCTGACCCTACACACGCATATACACAGTGAGTGACACACCTCCTTTCTCGCTATGCTGGTGCTGTTTTTTTATTTTTAGCACAGATCGAGTTTCCAGTCCCCGATTCAGCAGCCAGAGGTGCTCAGCAACACAACTCCCTGTATCCTGGAGCAGTCTCTTGCCCTGGGCTGCACATGTAACACAGACCTCAGTTCTCTGTTTTGAAGTGGAGCCGGTGAAGTGTTGATTGCAGGAGGCGGTCACAGGGAGTGAGAAGACAGAGGATGCCGGGTAAACCTATGGAGAATTTGAAATTGCCAAGTCATTGTGATGCTGTGCCATCGATTTGAAAGGATACAGAAGTAACTGCTGGCTGAAGATTTAAACTGACAGGCAGGTAAAGGCAAATTCATCACAGCAAAGATGTGCAGATTTTCAGTTTATATGTCCTTAGATACTGTATGTTTGCTTAAAAACAAAACCAAAAAACTACTTGAAATGATAGCACTGACTTTGTTTCTATAATCTATCTCTGTTTTAAAGCTTCTAAAGCTTCTTCTTTACTTATTGAAGCGTAAGGATATCTGCCCCAATGTGTAGCCTATTTTGAAAAAAGTCTAGTACACTGAGTGTTAAACATTATGGAAATAAGACTGAAACATGCAAATGTATGTACATACAGATGGGACGTGGGCATTAGAAATGAGATAAGTTGAAGTTGTGTTCTTTTGAGTCCACAAGAGCTAAAACGATTAGTGGCAAGTATTTTGATAAACAATTCATTATTTAAGTTGTTTTTCAAGAATTGCTTGACATTTGCTGGTTCCAGCCGCTGAGTTGTGAGGATTTGTTGCATTTCTTTTGTCTTATGTGATAGAAAATTGTATATGTTTTGGTTTTGGATTCAATCTATTTGAAGACTTTGGGTATTGGGGAACAGTGATGAACAACATACAGACTAATTACTTTCTTGATTAAGTAGTATATTGACGGTCTTTTGTATTAGTATAAGTATTTAAATTAGTTATCTGGAAAATAATTTCAAAATGAATCAACAATAATAATCATTAGTAACAGCCCTAAAATTGACAGCGTTTCAGTTTTTCCATATAATCTATGAGTAGATTTTAAATCTATGTGAATCTGTTGGTTAAAATCTCTACATTCATGCATCATCGTAACTGAAAGAGTCTTGTATGTTCTTTTGTTTTCAGTTTCAGACAAGGTGACCTGTCACTGGCCCTGCTCACTGTATGTGTCCCAGAGGAGAGGATATCCAATCTCTCACAGGCTGCATCCTAACTATAATAGCTCATGAGACCATATGAAGTGATGCTGCTACTGGAGGAAACGGGTGAGACGAATGTGCACCTTTAACACAAAGATTATGCCATATTTCCTTTTTGTTCCTGCTATTTTAGGATCATTTCTGCTTAAAAAAGGACTCACAAGCCTCAGATATAGTTTTATAGCAACTATAATGGCTGCACTCAGCCTTGTTAGACACAAGGGGTCGCAATGTTTCTGTCCATTCATTTTGGATCTTATTATCAACTCCCTTCAAATTAACTCTGAAATCATGCTAAATCTGTGGATTTACTTGTACTCGTTGCTCATGTGCTCAGGTGTACTGGGAAAAGAGTAAATATATCTGTTGTGTGGTGGTTTGTGCTACAAAAAAATCGCTGTAACTGAAACTGTACAGGATTGCTTCATTTATTTCTCCACGCAATAACGCAACGTAACTGTTGTTTTAATTAAATCACAAGGTTTGTAGGTGATGAAAGCTAAAAAACAGACTTCGGGATGGATTTTGTTCGTCTCATGTCAACACTCTTCTTTCGCCACATCCTCTGAACAGTTATTTTCCCGGGCTGTACCACAAAGTTTTTTGCGGGGGGTGTTCGTCTGCTTTTGCTGATGGCTGTGTGTATTTAACTGCACAGGAAACGTTATTTATAACGTCTAGAATTTGTTGGTGTGGTGATTGTTGATAAGTGTACGCCTTGTCAAATAGAAAAAACGTTATCGGGGATAATACTTTTCTTGATGAGACTTCTCGTAACACCCCCGCGTCAAGTTAATCGTCCGACTGAGCGACTTCGTTCCTTTTCACTTTTCGACAATAAACCTTTCTGTGTGATACTTTGAAACCAAGTTGGTGCTTCCACTGAAGTTGAGCCAACTCTGGCTGGTAGCTTTAAAGTTAGTTCACCGCATTTTAAACCGGGGCTGGTTTTTAAACGTGGAAAATGGAAGACGTCGGCACAGTATTTTCTCTACTGAAAATTAAAGCCTGCTAAGTCAGATAGTCATCTTTTTGTGAGCTGTCGGCCTTCAGACGTCGGGGTGGTGTGGTGTTGGTTGGGGGGGGGCAACATTGGCTAAAACTTGGTTAGCTGGCTGGAGGCTATCTGTTAGCTGCAGCCGGCAGATGCCTCTGTACGCAACCGAGTATGTTGATGTGTTCCTGTGAAAAAGTGGATTTTAACGTGACTCCCCGCACCGTCGCTCGGCTTGTTTTCGAGGCCGAGCAAGATACCAGAAACGGAGGAAACTCATCCAATGGGAGGTAGGAGATTCAACTTAGCTTTAAGCCTTTCCACCCCCGGTGCTGCAGCCTGTTTGTGTGCCATAACGTTGTTGTTGTTGTTGTTGTCCACCACCACCCGATTTATTTCTGCATACTCTTTTCGTCCTATATCATGTCAAACTTCGGCTGTGTGTGTGTGGCTTTGTGCTGCGTGTCAATAGCAGTGACATTTCTGAGTGATGCACTTTTATTTATATCACAGGAGGAACTGTTCTGAACACTCCACACTGCAGACACTCGCTCCTTTTGTACGGCCGTGTTTTTGTTTGTCTTTTAGCATCTGAAATGTGCTGTGTAATGTTGTGCGATGGTGATTTCGAGATGGTGTTTTATGGCAAAAAGAGATCAGACTTGTGTGGACCAAAGAGTGAAGGCTGTGCGGGGATTATGGTGGATTACTCTGGACAAACAAGTCGGTGCCAAGATTGTTCTTGTTCAAACAGATCACAGCAAATACTGTCAGACGTGCTTGGGCCCTTGCCTTGGAAGTGCCTGCTTTGAAGGCAAACAATGGAGTGACACACACAAACACAACTGTTCCCTGTTGGAGGACACATCTGCAGTATGTTTTCATGTAGTTATGACCTTGGTAGCCTATAGTGGCAATTAGACCTTGTTATTGGCTGTATGAACTGTGTATTTTCAGTGGGTGTTGTTTATGTCTGCTACAGTGTCTGGTGGTTGCTGTGGGAGATTGTGTGTGTGTTTGTTCTTTTAGGATCAGCTGTGTTTTTTATAAGTCGTTGTTTTTTTTGGGGGGAATGCTGGCATTTAGATTTCCTTGCAACACGCGTAACTGTCCACTGATGAATAGACTGATGTCTGTCAGCCCCGTTTACCCAGTTTTGGCAATTTCTGAGTTACTTGAAGGGAGAAAATGTTGAATAATGCTGCTAAAATAATTAAACTATTAATCCAAACCTAGGCAAAAGTATGCACGAAACATAAACTGCCCCACCATCAATATATCCCATTGATCGGCCCTCTAACGGGAACAGTATTTCATTGCAAATCATCATCATCGTCATATGATACTTTACATTCCCGGAACGGGCAAAGCATACAATATCAAAGACCAGCTAGAAATAGTCTTAGTCTCGCAATAATTAGTTTTAGGCTAGTGTGAAGGGTTGTAGTCAGATGTAGGCCAGCCATTCCAATGCAAAGTTTCTGCTCTTCTCACTCCTCAGGTAGCTACTTCCAGATACAGATCTGTCTTTGTCTGAGACTTCAGCTGTTGAAAAGATCTGCCTGATAATGCAAACGCGAACTTGAAGTCTGCCAATGGGAGCAGAGTGGAGGAGTACCGAAGAAAGAGAGTGATACCGGACGGTGTAAGAGGAGCAAGGAGTGAGGCACATAAGCTGAACACAGAAAAGGGACGATGGAGCATTTTATTCATTCTTAGCCAACATAGATACAGACTGAACGACTGGAATAATGGATTGCCTAAAGATCACAAATTGCTCCTCCTACTTTCATTCCTCATTTTTGACAGTAAAGGAACACCCTTTTCAACACTTATAGGGAAATTTGCTTGTGTGATGTAAAGGTACTTCCAGTTCACAGGAAATATGAAGGAAACTGAATCATCATGTTAAATTCAGTCAGTGTTGCCTAATAAGTCTATTATTATTACTAAGTGATTTGCACAAAGGGAGTACTTAATGCGTTTCCAACATCTTGCGTCACCCATCCTATTTCTAAAATATACCAAAGGCAAGCATGACTGGAACATTTTAGTCAGTCATGGGTCAGCCTCGACTGTAAAGATGCGACAAGTCCTCGTTGGTGTCCTTGACTGGACTGAAAGAAAATTAAGCACTGAAGAGCTCTGAAGATGACTATGTCCTCTCCTGTGGGACCAGAAGGTATCACTGTGGCTCAGCCTGTCCCCGTCCCAACCCTGACTGTCCTGCCCCCATCCTCAGATACAGAGTCCTGGTCCCGCTCACCTAGCCCCAGACCGCCACGCTCCAGCCGCCATGGTCGATTCCACCGCAGCAGGAACCGAACCAAGAAACGCAACGAGGAAGAGCAAGGCTGCTCTCCTAAGCGGCAGTGGGGTAAAAAAACGCAAATTGTAGTAGAGGAGACGGGCCCCATTCCAAACCGTAGCCCCTCACCCTCCCCCTCCGTGGCCAGTCAAATGGAGGGGGAAGAGCAAGGTCAGGACAGCCCTTCATTGGACCACCTCCTGCCACCGTCTCGCTCCTGGTCTCGTAGCCCCTCTCCCAGCCGGCGCTCCCGTTGGTCCCTGAGGAGCCTACTCAGCAGAGACTCTGACTGGGAGAGCTGCAGGTTAGTGAGCTGGATTCATTCCAAATAACCAGCCAGAGATTTAAAAAAGAAAAAGGAAAAAATGATGAAAGAAATTATAAATGTGCTAATGTGCAGCATTTATTTACTCCCTCGTGTGCAGAGACGCAAACTAAAGTGTTTGGGGTTTTTTCTTAATTGATTCAGTTAAACGTTATCTCTTTGCGAATTGACTGCACTTATCTTACAGCAGCAGCACTACGTAAGGCTCAGTGGGTTAGAACAGCGTCCACACCATCAGCACTACGCTTGCCTGTCTCATGGGTATTCTACTCTTATAGCTCTGTTAAACCTCAGCCAATTTGCATTCAGGCCTCCTCAACCCAGATTTGCCTGCAATGCCTGACTGGAGTGAGTAGCCTCTCATTTGTGCATGTTTGTGGCAAATAAAAAAGGCCTTACATCTGACAGATTTACACTTAGTAGACTTTTCTCAAATGACACACAAGGTTAACTATTTTGGAACAGGGTGGAGTTAATTAGCTAATGGCTAAAACAAGTAAGGACAGATTACACCGTTAAAATCCTGATTAAGTTGATTCATGGTATGCTATGACGTCAGATTAAAAAGCAGGCCAACGCAAAATTTCAGTGATGAAGCAAGAAGTGGCCTGTACCTTGTACTTAACACAAAAACCCCCCCACACATGCTACATATGGCCATGGTATTTTAAAAGAATAGCGTCAGCTTTAGGTAAGATGATCTCTTTAAACAAGCGAAACAGCAAGGTTATGAAAGCTGTAAACAAATAAAGTGAGACAGCTCATGTGGCAGCAAGGAAAAACAGATCTGGTCAGTCGAAGGGAGCTAGAGGCGGGGTTCATGCGCCATTTATCCTTCCTCTGAAGCATGACATCACCTCCAGCCAATGGGAGAGTGCTCTTAGTCTGATGATGTCATGTGAGTCCAATCAGAGGAGGTTTTGGGCAACACTGCAGTGGGCTACAGAGGGCAAGCAGAGGGTGATTCTCTCTTGTGCTCCATATAAACAGCTGTGTCCTTGTCTTCTTCATTTACACATCATTTTATTGACCCAGTTATATTGTTTTGCTGGATATTATTGAGACGTATCCAGATTTATGTCCCCTCTAATAATGGTTTGACAATGGAGACATGGTGACAAAACGTATGTTTATATAGCTTAAAGAGCAAGTGGAGTATTTAGATTCAAACAATTTTAGGTAAAACTTAACACATATATGCCTTTTTAGAATAAGGCTCCAGCACACACGCCTATGGTTATGTAACCATAATTCAGATAAGCCATAAAACAAACAAATTACCCTATTCACTCAAAATAAACATCCTCTTCACCACACTAAAGAAGTTTCTAGTTGACTTTTAAGTGTTTGTACAGCATGACAATCTCCCCAAACACATTTGACACTTATGACAAAATGTTTATTTTTCCTGTTTAACAGTGGAAAGTGCAGATCAAATAAAGTGTAGGTAACTGACACAAAAGTCACTCAAGATGCATTAGAGATGAATTGCGAATCACAGATCTAAACAGAATCTTCTCATCATTGGCTCAATCACTTATTGGTTGAGGCAATATTTCGTTCATTGTGTCAGTGGGAGCCAAGTATTGTTATTTTATGTTTTTCAGTTTAGAAGCTCAAAGTCTATGATCATGTTCAAATATCTTGTATTATATTGGGAAGAACTAAATGTATGACAGTCCTGTCAGGGGCCACTATTTAATGTTGGTAATCCTGTAATAATAATTTAGTTACCAGAAATTTCTGTTCTCACTTTTTTAATTTATGTAACGCCGTGTCAAACCTAGATGACCTATTTAGACTTTTGGAAAATGCAGGTTTATCCCATGTTATGATGTAACTCTTAATGGAGCCTATATGCTGCAGTTTATCCTGATCATGCCTTAATGCGAGACCCACTATAAGTCTCCTTCTACCGGCTGTTGCACAGCAAATGACTTGTGTCTTCATCTATAGTTAGCGTCCAGTGGGAGATGTATCTGTGATAATAATCAGAGAGGATGCCAGAAAATCTAAGTTTCTATGCTTGTGTTTCTTGCTGCTTGTTTTCTGACTGCAGTATTTGGGGTTGAAAGAGTTATTGGTGACAAATTTGTACCTTTAATTGCTCTTTGAATGTCTCCGTCGCCAGATTTGCTAATGTAAAGCTGCCTTCACGTGCTTTGCACAACTAGCACAAATGCATTTTCTAAGGAACAGCTGAAAGGGCAATTCCGCCTTACACAGAGACCTTCTACTTATTTTGATGTAAACATGTTGCGAACTAGTCATAACAACAACCATTTGTTTAGCTTTGCAGATATGTAAACCGATAGGCCTCTATTTTAAAAAATGCTAATCTGTAAAGCTCTTATCTTTTGTCATGCTTTTTAGCTTAAATGTTTCCCGTGTCAGTATGCAGACAGTAAAGTGAAGAGTGTAGGAAATGCATCGAAAAGACATGAAATGTTCTATTAGATACCTTATTTTAAATGGTACTACATACTGACTTGTTATTGACACAACATAAGACATTTTAATATACAGGTTAATCGATGCAACTCTGTAATCAATCAGCACAAAGGTTAAATATTGAGGCGATGTTTTGTATAATGTGTTTACTAATAACATACGGTACAAATGTACTACATATATTGTTCAGAAGACTTAACCTTGGTAAAGGTGACAGTTTTTTCAGCAGCAAAATCTACCTTAAAGTGATGTATTTATGTTTAGCACCGCCAAATCAACAACAGTGACCTGCTGACTGATTGTGATGGATTATAATTGTGACCTTTGCCTTTCCGCCACACTGTATCAGTGCAGCATTGTGACCTTTTGACAGTAACCTGATTTCAGGCAGTTTCTTTCCCTGTTCCTGGTTAGTATTTCATGTCCAGTACAAGTATTTACAATATCTACTTTAAACCCATTTTCAGTTGTCAGCTTTTATAGTCCTATCCACTCATTTATCTAGTATTATGCATAGTGTGTAATTAATCAAAATCACAATATGGCCAAGTGCAATGTATGAAACGCAGACGCTGCAATGTTTGGATAATGGTAAAATATGTCACAAAACAGCATTATAAAGAAGTACTGTAGTGCTGCAGAGATGCCCTAACCTACAAATGTCGTTCTCCAGATTTAAGAAGTCCGCGTGGTACAGACACATGATCATGATTTTAACAGTTTTGTCAATGAAAATTAAATTTGTGTTGCAAAAATGATCATCCCCACACTGTGTACCAAAGGCACTTTGGGTTTTTCACCATGTGTACAAGGAGCTGCAATCTCCTTGTCAGCCCAAAGACCGATCTGTGTTTTCACAGAAGTTCACTTGCACTGCTCTCCTTTTTGTTGCTCTGTTGAAATACGAGGTTTTTTTTGTAGGCAGGAAGGAAAAGGCATACAAGAAGGACTGTTACATCGTGCCCTGTGTACTAATATCCTGTACATTTTCTAGGCAATTCTGAGGTTTCTCAATGCCCTCTTGGCCCATGAAACTCTGACATTATTATAGGCCATTGGTGAACCTCAGAAAAGCAGATTACACTGAGGGAGACAGAATGGTGGAGATGTGGGCCTGGCTCAGCCCAGCGTGGATTATGATGTGGACTCTAATCCAGAGGGATGGACAGAGAGAATGAGGGTTAAGGGATTGCGTGGGCTCTGGGCTTTGGCCAGGTGGATTCACTACAGGCAGCCATGCTTTCTGTTTACAATGCGAGTCACGTTTTAGCCTGGTTTTTTTTTTTAGTATGTCATAGTATTCTTAAGGGCCTCCATCCCAAAAACCTAGCAGATTTTTAAATTGAATTAATCTACTAGTTATACTAATATAACTAACTAGTAGTTTGGTCTATAAAATGTAAGAAATGTGTGGCCAAGGAGATGTCTTGTTTTGTCCAAAATCAAAAGATGTTCAGTGTATCATCAATATAGGACTGAGAGAGCCGGCGAATGTTACATTTGAGAAGCCAGAACCATTGAATTTCTGGCACTTTTGCTTTAAAAATGACACAAACAGTTGATTAATCCACTAATGAAGCTGATCAGTGCCTCATTTAAAACAGTAGCTACCTGTTGTCCCCACACAGGAACGGGAAGCTTGTCTTGGAGCACGTTTGTTTAACAAATAGAAGAAGCATAGAGTTTGCAAAAGTCGGTATTTGACATTTATCACACAGATAACTGTTGGTCAATAAATGTTATAGCGACCTGTTGTCTGCGAGGTACTGGTGCCTCTGAATTCAGATAAAACCCCTCACTTTTGACTCACTTTGTCTTATCTTTATCGTTGCCCCCCCCAGTTCAGAATCACCTCACTGTAAAAAAAAAAAAAAAAAAAAAAAAAGGGCCTCACTCAACACATTGGAGCCTCTCCTCCCTCCTCCCTCCCTCCCTCTCCACTTCCTCCCCTCACCACCCTCTCCCTACTTGCAAAGGGGATTACAGATGGACGCAGAGACTGCAGCCCCGTTACCGGGTTCTGCAAGCGCATAGGGAGCGGCGGTCCGTCGGTACCTGGCTGTAAGGTGCAGGGGCGTCGACCAACGATGGGAAAAATAACATCCGACCCGCCGGGACGGTGGACGATGGGCGCATTTCTACCCCGACGCTAAGCGGGAGGAACCAAGACCGAGCGCGGACATCCAACACGCTTACACCCCCGAAGCGCCTGGCTTGCTTTTAGCTGCACACCACACCGGTGCCATATTGATACAATACCGAACAGCAACGCGTGTGTGTGTTTATGTGGTGTGTGTGTGTGTGTTTTGTGGATATCTGTTGGATCGCAAATGCCTCATGACATGTTCGAGTAAGTGGCATAAAGAGAGTCTCCATCCAGTGTTAATGAATAGCGTATGCTCATGCTGTAATCTGTCTCTGGTGCTCACACATCGTCCGTGGGTGGGTGGGTTTTTTTTTTTTTTTTTTGTGGGTGTTTTTTTGTGGTGGTCAAAATGATTCACAGCTCGCAAATCCCACTGATAATATGGGTGGGACAGTGTTTTGTGTGCATCCAGTAGATAGCTGTGGGTTAGTGTTCTCTCCTGTCGGTGCTCAGTGGGTCACTGACTGGAGCCCACCCCCACCCACCCCCCATCATCCCTCCATCCCTGTAGCATCTACTGTTTCTTAACTTAAAACGGGTTGTATAATTGCTCCCCAGTGACTCATGTTTGACTTTGTCTCGTCCCGTACACGTTTGTTCATGTATGGTGTTGTAAACGAGATGGTTGGACTGCTTTGTTTTGGTTAGCCGATGTGCTAGCTGCCGATTAGCCGATCTGTGTGTGTTGGCTCCCGTTTAATATGGGACGGGTCTAGGGCTGCACAGTTAATAGCAGTGTTATTAAAAATCACAATATGCGAGTTGCATTTTGCACTTTGCATCAATTTTTATTTAAAATAAGTGTAAAATGTGACAAACAGCATTAATGAAGTACTGTAGTGTTGCACAGATGCTTTGGTCTGCAAATGTTGTTTCTCCAAGTTTAAGAAGAACATTTTACAGGACTCCAACAAATGTCACATCATCATGATTTTAATAGTTTTTTTCCCAGTGAAAATTACATTTGTGATGCAAAGATGATCATTCCCGCACTGTTTGTGAATCATATCGCAATCAGTATGATGTTTTTTCCAAGTTGCGCAGCCGTAGACAAGCCACAATATAAAGGTTAACTACGTCAGAGAGATAACTGGAGGTTTGTGTTGTGTCCAGGTTTGTAAACACTGGCTGACACAGATTCACATCACAGTGTCCTGACCGCACACCAAGCCTATTTACAGCACCCTCCGCCCTTATACGTTTACCTAAAGATAGCTTAATGCTTCTTGTCATTGTGCCGCTCTGATTAACATTGCTGCATTAGATAACGCAGTGTTTCAGGGATTATTTTCCTATATAATGGATCTGGTGAGGTCTGATAGATGGACCCCCAGCTTCCTTGCTCCTTGTCCCAGCCATTAGTGGTGTTGCCTTGGAGATGATCATTTTGACTCGTCTCTTTTCCTTTTCAACTCCTGTTTCCTTTATTCGACCAAGTACACGTTGAAAAATCAATTTCAAACAAAGGCCTGGCCAAGAGGGCATCATGACAACATTATTATAACACAACAAAAGAGTATGGACGATACTATGTTTAGAGATGAGTTGATATTTCAGTTTTGCCTTTATCTGCGGCCAGTGTTTATCTGTTGTGTTGCATCCATTTTGCTATGGCTAAATGTTGTCTTGGTTATATCCAACTTGGATTTTGGAGAAATAATCACCTCCGTTTTCCAGCACTGGCACAAATTACACGCAAACGCAGATGTGCTCCGTGCAGCAGCACGGACAGTGAGCGAGGGTTCAGCTCTGCGTCTTACATCTTGGATGAGAAATAGACTGAGCTGCATCAAGGCGGAGATGTTTATCTTTGTAGGACATATAATGGTATATCCATATCCTGTTTCTCAATCTGTGCATCCCTAATTAAGTTAAAATGCACACAATTTTTACATTTTCACAAAATGAAAAAAATAATTTACCAACATTATTCAGCTCTGACAATTTGAAGTTCTTCTGTAGGTTGTTCCTTGAGAACAGGGCAGTTTATGTAAAAGCTTTTTTGCCCAACTCCATCCAAACACTTCTCAGGCCAGTTTAGACTCAGTTTGGATGTAGAAAAGGGAATTAAATTGTCAACAGTTTGGAGAATTGACTACTACTCGTCGCAAAAATTGTACAAAAGTCATGATTATACTCATGGAGGGGGTGAAGAAATGGCAGCTTATGTTGACAGAGAAGTTGCAAAGTAACGGTTAACAAGGGGGTTTGATAAAAGAGTTAGGGTTGGTGTGTGGAGAGCAGTTTGGCTCAAAGGGAGGAGGGGAAGCGATGAATTCTTTGTTTGGTTTCATTAACGAAATGACTTAAGCCCAGAAGGAGCCACTGCAGCATACTGTGGAGTGAGTGAGCTGGGAGCACTTACTGATTTAAAGCTGACACTGGTGCAGCTACTGTACACATGATTCATGATGTCTGGTCAGGATAAGGCAATGGGCAGTGGTAAACAGCTGTGTGTGTATGTTTGAAAGACAGCGGTACATTATAAGGTGACTGATGGTTGGTTACTTACAGAGGAATGAGGTGCAACCGTGGAAACTCTGTTGGCGTAAATCCAGACATTTCCTCGGGTCACTGACCTGAACGTTAGATGTAAATGTTTTGGCAGCAGTAGGATGACCATAATGAGAGCACTAGAGGCTGAACCATGTCAGAAACAGTTAATTGTCTGTCAAATGGAGGCTATAGTATATCAAATATAGTAAATGACAATCATATGTAAAGCGTTGTTTTTAAATTGCTTATTTAATGAGTAATTGATTGTTGTAATTGTTTGAGCCGTAAGACTTCAAAGTCCTGACAACCGTTCAGCTTTAATCTATGTCTATGTTGCTTTTCAGTCTGCATGTCTCAAGTAAATGTCTTTCACTCAAGTTCACCAGAAGACAATCTTAATTTAGATATCTGTAATTACATCACAAACTCTCTCTGAAGTTCTGACCTGGTAGTGTTTTATTCTAAAGAAAGCCAGTTAAAATCAGTTAGAGACACGGCCTCACATGGCCTTTCTTTGGTCTTCAGTTGGCGGTTTGAGATGACATGCTATTATCAAATAGGAAATGCGTGCAGCCTTTTATCAGAGCATGACATTAAAGGCATTAGAGATCAACATTTAGTGATGAAATATGCAAGAGTTTCCTCTGTTCTCCCCTGAGCTAAGTCTGTGTCTTTTTTTTGTCTCCAGTACAGCCAGTAACTCTCCACGCAGCACCCCCGGCAGCTCTCCCTCCCTGCGGCGCAGGGTCCTTGGGGGTGGCAGGGCCAGTGAGAACGAGGGAGGAGGAGAGAAGAGCAGTGGTGGTGGTGGAGGAGGAGGAGGAGGAGGAGGAGGAGGAGGGAGGAGGAGGGGAGGAGGTTCAGATAGCCCCTTGCCCTCCATTTACCCTCTGCCTCCTCCCTCCACATCCCGCCCTACCGCTTGCTTCTCGCCCACTTCAGCCGCAATGCCAAGGTAATAATCCACTGATCCAAGGTGATGTGCTAAAGAGCGCTGCTAATGCTTAAAATGCAAGACATTGGGTTGAGGTGCACGCTACAGACAAGCACTTAGTCACCAAGGGTTTCCTGCTCCATATATTAACATATGACTGCTATGTAAGCTTTATGTTGTGGGGAGTGAAAGACCTTCAAATGTCTTCGCATTAATCCAATTGAGCTATGACATTGGACTAAATTCAACACTTTTTATCGCATAATCATAACCAAGGGACACTTACAGTTCTTAGACTGAATCGTTTTCATGGATGAACCATTCATTGTATTGAAAGCAACCATTGGAGTGGGTGACACTGTCCACCTGGCCAAAGCCCAGAGCCGCACGACCAATCCCTTCAATAAACCCTCATCATTTACAGGGCCTTAACTGGATCCTAGCCCTTACTAGGAATATTTAAGAAGTTCACACTTTCAAACATGCATCAATCAATCCACGTCTGGGCTGAGCCAGGCAACTATACCACACTACCTACCACCAAACCATGTTTCTAGTCTGCGTGCGGTGTGAAATCTGCTTTTTCTGAGAGTAATCACCTCGAGACTCCCTTCCAAATCAATTATACAATTGTCGATTATTAAATGGGCAAAGAGTCCAGTCTACTTGAGAAATCTCACCACCGTTGCCTCTAGAAATTGAGTGTACAGTGATATTAGTAGCACAGGGCACGTAAATTGATATACATGTAGTCTTCTCTAGTTTATTGGCCTTTTACCCTCTCTTCCTGCCTCTATAGCCACTGTGACTATGATAAATGGTTGATGGTTTCTGTTAAACAGACTGGAAATGTTACCATGGTTCTTGTTCTCTGTAAAATTTACTTAGGACAGTGTCTGTAATTCTATGTGACTAAAGAGTCCTGGTTTAATGATCCAGCATGGTTTTTTCAGGCTCTACTGCTGTGAAAAAGATCAGCTTTTTTACTTACTGAACTGTTTGTTACAAGGCTGGTTCAGTGACACGTTAAACTTTTTTATAAATGAAGAAGCTGGATTGCTTTTGACACCACCTGAAAACAGTGCAAAGAACCTCCAACGTTACAAAAAAAACAGGCTTAGCTTCCGAGACTGGACTGGGCAGATTCACACATACAAATAAGCGGAGTGGATTACTTTACTATGCAACGTATTCTGATGGAATCTGTATAAAATCAGTTTGTACTGTTACATTTTTAATTTACAGAGAAATTCTGAGTAAGTTAATACTAAATATGCTGTCTTCTCTTTTACCGAACTGCCAGAGCTCGTACACATTACGTAATCAAACAAAATTTAACAGACACATGACT
>NW_023339807.1:21081419-21090240 GCF_004916995.1 Morone saxatilis | reverse complement strand
ATTCCCAGGTCGTCAAGTACAGACACAAGCCATGTTCAGTTACTTGCAATCTACAACTTCACCGCTAGATGCAACTAAATCCTACACACTGGTCCTTTAATATCATAGATAAATCTTATGAACCCTTATGAATGTATACACTGTATTTAGCACCACCTTCTTGTGTGTTGTTCATCCCATTTACAGAATTAATTGGCATTGAGGGCACTGGGCATTGAGAATCAATCAAAACTCTCATACTATATTGCATAATGAACAAACATAATGAACAGAGGTGTCCCCGATTAGACATAGAGATTATACCTCTCTGTATCATGTAGTCAGGGTCAGCCGCACTACAGTCTGTACCAGTACCTACATATACTACAAAATCATAAGTGAATGCAGGAAATGGAGAGCTGTAGAGCTGTTGTGTAAGAAATTGTGGCAATACATGAATGTAGATATCAGAAAATGAGTCATTTTAATTTGATCCTAATTAACTATTTGATATTTTGCAGTCTCTATCCCCTAAAGAGCTCTGGCACATTGTACACCAGTGTTACGGCACTGAGCTGGGCCTCACTAGTGAAGACGACGACTATGTCTCCCCCACCGCCGAACACATGAACGGCCTACTGTGAGTGTTCATTTGTAAAAACTTGCTAATATATGGTGCAGCGCAGAGCTTTATATTGTTGATGTATGTGTGAAGGCGTTTTAACACATGTGAGTAGTTAGTGTGTCGGTAGTGTGTAAGTGTGCAATTCAATTTCTGTGTAATTGGTTTAACTTTACAATGTACGAGTATGTTAGAAACAGGATCTTTGGAGTGTGTCAGTTAGGGCAGAAGAATGCTTCTTTTATTTCTTATTTCTTTTTTTTTACAAAATACTATTCTATATTTTTATTTTTTAGATTTTAAGAAACTACTATGTATCCTTAATTGTACTGTCTCTTCCTTTGCTAGATCTGGCAATTGTATTTGCTGTCATTGAGATTGAAGTTACTTGAATGACAAAATTGCAATTGTATCGTGGTTACCTGCTAAAACATAAAAATCCACAGGAAAAAACAATCCTCATCAGGTTCTAGTGTTGATATCATAAATACCACCAGACTAACTGACATAGATGTATCTTGAGGGGTTAGTTTGATCTTTCTTTAACCAAACAAGTGGGTCCTTGCTTATTAGAACACAGAGGTTGTTTGTGTGTAGGTTTTTTTCATATTCAAGTCTTTATTTAAGTTTTTTGAACTAGTGTTTTACATGTCTGCTAAAAATAACAATTGCATGAAATGCCTGGTGGGTTGAAGATTTCCTACCCCTGTCCCTAAGTTCTCTAACAAACACTTGGCTCTTGTGTCTTTCTCTCACAGTGTGACTTTCTCTGTATGCATCTCTGTCTCACTTCCTCTCCCTCCGTTCCCCAGGCCAGGAGACGAGTCTGTGTCGGTTACAGATCTACTAGACCTGAGCTCAGTGTCGGTTCCCTCCACCGGCAGCTCTCCCCCTCCCCTGGTGCCCTGCGGTCCAGTCAGCTCTTCCTCATCTACCAACCTTGTGGGCTCCTCTCCCCCTTCCTCCGCCTCCTGTCTGCCCATAGAGGTGCCTTCCTCATCAGGACGCAGACTGAGCTCTGACCCCATCGAACCAAGCCCACCCAGCTTCCACAGCTCGCTGCCATCGACCACTCCCACCAACGCCTCTGCCTCTGCCCCGGCCTCTGCTGCTGCCTCCTTCGTGAGTGTTCTAGACATCCACATGTACTTAGGCATGCAACATTGCAATAGTTAGTTTTCAGGGTAGTGTTACACATAGTCTAATTGCAATGGAGGTTTTTTTATTACTTCATGTGCAAGACAGTTGAGCAAGAAGAATGTAAGACCGGCACCACCTGCTAGACTGTCATTCTTATGCATATTGAAAAATACAGGTTATCCCATACAGCTATGGATTAGGTTGCGACTTCCACTTTAATAATCAGTTTCATCAGAGTAGAAAAGTCTGCTCACTAATTCATCTGCTCCTGCTATTGGTGTTGCATATATGAGCCTGACATGAGACAGCTGCTGAGCTAGCATTAGCTACAACATAATTGTTTTGTGCATGTTGTAATAACTTGATTTTCCCAATGTAGATATTTTAACTGCAAAAACAAAGTCTAAACCTGTGACAAATGTTTGTGCAGTGTAATCATTGTTCCAGATCTGAAAAATAAGGCATTCGATCAACATTTAAAAACACAAATAAAATCTATTAAAACAATAAAAATGAAGTGAAATATAATACAAAACAACAAAAAATAATACACAAGAATTACAGGATTTATATAAGTACGGGTGTTGAATACTGTGTAGTTGTTACATGTCCAACCAGTTCGGCTCAAAAACAGCTGCTGTGGTTGTTTGCCCTGCTGTCTTGATCTTGATACTGACAGATCAAGCCCAAGCCAAGCTAAAGCGAATAAGTGCTGTGTTGACTGTGTGTCGGTTTCAGATTAATTGCACGGCTACAGTGGTATGTCTGCTCAGGCCGCGTCAACACGAGGTCAGCTCAGCTGAGGCCTCTTTCCTCTCAAGTCATATGACAATGGGGTGATTTCCCTACAAACCTCTTGCTAACTGTCCTCTGGTGTGCTTTTTTTCCCCCTCACTGCATCAGAATCTGGAAGAGGGTGGGGACAGCCTGTCCGAGTCAGCCAATCACATGCTGCCCCCGCCAACCACCAGTCTGGGAAACCTTTCCTCATTGGATATCACCAACGATGAGGAATTGCCCACAGACCCCAGCAACTCCTCTGACACGCAAGAAGAGAGTGAGTATTGTTTGGTTGAACAGACCACCATAACAACCCAGTGGAGATTAGAAAGTGTAAATTATATAAAGGTTACATGAGATTACTTTTTTTTAAAGATAATTTTAATGTTGTACTTTGTGAATCAAGCAAAATAACAGGCAAAAATACAACACTTAGTTGTTCAGAACTTTCTTTTATAAATCTACCTTAAGGACTGAGGGTTGCAGATTCAGCATGAAGTGCATCTTAAAACTTATTTTGATAAACTCTCATGTTAGTCTTTCATCCTGTTACACTATTTTTAAACTTTATTCTCTATATTTGATGTTTGTTTGTACTTATTAAGGTTGTTAGCCTTAGTATGACTGTGAACCAACTTGCTAGTGAAAGTTTATTATAGTAAGTCTATTATTTGTGCTTCCTCCTGATGTCTGAGAATGATAAGTTTATTTCTGCTTCATTGCTTCCACCACTTCTTCTTTCCACATCAACAATAAGTACAGTGAATCAGTCCTGAATTAAAATGATACCAATTTGGAAGTTTATGCATGTAGTTTTGGCACAGTCGGAAGATTTACCTAAAATTGCCTCCAAGCTGACCTTATGATATGATTGCCCGAAGGTTTTATATTTTTATGTTTAAACCAGGCCTTCACTAATTCAGAAATAAGCACAGACATAGAGCAGCAATCTGTGTTTCCCCTGAATTCATTAAGCAATAAAATCACTATCACAACCAGAGCCAATTGTGATTATCAGGCTGTAACTTTATTTTTAAAAAGTGCTGTATGTAATGATTTGATGCATTTAGATGTATGCACTACTATACAGGGATAGATATTAAAACCACAACTAAGAATATTGAGTACTAAAATAACTAGAAACAGAAATTCAAATCTTTCTTGTTTTCTATCTGACCTTCAGGTGAAGTGGAGTCGTTCTGCGCTGACCTGAGCGGGCGGCTTCACATCAACGCCGTGGTCCGCATGAGTGTAGACAAGCTGCATGACCTGCTCTTCTCAGCCGATACCCACTTCATCCAGCACCTCTTCTCCCAGCGACATTTTACTGGTAGCTACAAGACCCATCTACACACACAAATATAATGGAATATGTTTCTACACAGCGGATATGTGAAAATACATATTTTCTCTAGGGTTATACGACTCCCATTAATAAGTAATGATGATGTATTAAGGCGCTTTTCGTTTTTCTATTGGTTCACTGATGTTTGAGAGGTCTCTGTGAGTTCTTTCTCTTGCTGTGAAACCTTTAGCAACCATCACAGAACTTGCATCAACTTGTTGATTAACATTAAGCGCAAGAGAGCAAGTTTTTCCTGTTGAGACAGTGACAGTTACGGCCCAGTGTTTGTTGTTGCTTTGCTGCTTAGTTTAGGCTGCTGTCAGTGGAAAAAATGTTTACTCTTTCCTTCTTTGCATATGTCACTAGTACCTGATGTTTGCTGTTGATGTTGATACTATGACATTTTTCTGCCATTAAGCACAATTATAGGTTCACTGCAAATATCTTTTCTGGGCTGTTGTTCAGTCATGTGTGGGAATAAGAAAAACACACTCACAAACGCCTCATCTTTTGTTTAAACTGTGCAAACGTGTTTTTCCTTTTGAATGTAGTTTGGTTTCTCTTATGAAGCAGCTGTGCTACTCTTCAGTTGATTAATACAAATGTAGTGACGTACCCCCGACCCCTCAAAGACATCCTGTAGCCCACTGTATTGTGCCATTAATGAGGGTGCCACACTAGCTGTTTACGCTGTGTTAACCACCCTCCATCACCGGTTCTTCTTTTCTTTGCCTTCTTCTGTTTTTTTCATGCCTTGCTTTGTCACTGTACAACTACTTTTTGTCTGATAGACTGATACATGAGGTATAAGTGCATTGTGTATTTTGGACATTTTTCTGTAGTCGTTGAAATGGGAACAGAGGTGAAGCCGTCGAGTTGATTTGGCCAGTGACTACCCCAGTTGGAGGCCCAGTCCGCCTGGGAACATTGTGTAGCTGTAATTGGGGCATTTCTTTCTTTCTTTTTTTATGAAGGAGCATGGATTGAGCCTCTCTTTTTCTCTCTCTTTCTCTCTCTCTCCTTCCACTCGCCTGAACCTTGTGGTTTCTATCCTTTTCATTTACAAATTCTAAACCTCTCCTGCCCTCTCTCATTTTGAAAAAATCTCTTGGAACTTTTTTTTATCTTGTTGTGTCTTGACTCTCATATTCTCCGTCTGTTTTCTCTCCCTCTATCAGACCTGTCGGTGGGTGAATGGCAGCAGGACAGCAGCACTGGGAATACCAGCCGTGTGCTTAGCTACACCATCGCCCTGAACAACCCCCTCGGCCCCAAGACTGCCCCTGTGGTGGAGACGCAGGTCAGTCCTTGACAAACACCAGCCGTTTTTTGTTTTATGATGTAGACCTTTTGTACAGAGGCTTTGCTAAAGGCAAATGACAGGACAGAAACAACACTGCTTATTTAGTTTTAACTGGAGAGGAACTTTCTCTAAAGTCTTATGTAGTTGTGTCTTGGGGATCTTTTAATTTTTGCTCTATAATGGATCCAGTTTGGGGCCCAGTTTGTGTTCCAGTGCAGGTTTCAGTGCTAAAAGTGTGAATCTATTGTGACAATAATAACTATTGCCATATATGCCATAAAATGAAAACTTCAGAAGTCCTTCAGTTACATTTTATCAAGTAAAGAAAGTTTATTTTAAATGTTTATTAAGCGTATGTACTAATTTTCCCACAGTGCATTTTGAATTAACTCTTATGTTAAAACTTCTTGCTGTGCTGGCAGTTAACTGGTAAACTGTTGTGACAGGTCAATGTATATATTTTGCAAGTGTTTTTTGTTTTACTTATTTATGTTTTGTTAGGGGTATTGTAATATTGATTGACTTTTCCCTGAAACACTAAATGATTTACACTGAATACAGAACAGAAAACATTAGAAAAAAATTGAAGGCGGATAGAAGAAAGGGTGTGTATGACATTTTGTTAATAGTTGTTCCAAATGGCCACACTGGAGGTCAGAGTGAAAAGTCGGAAATAGATGTGATATACTTTAAATATGGAGGTAATGACATTCATTTTAAGTCTCTCCTGGAAGACATTCATGGTGTTGTAATTACCTGTTCATGTGAAAAGTGAAATTGTTGTGTGAAGAATGAACAAAGAGAGTTTGAGAGAGAGAGTAGTTCAATCCCTGCTTACTTTCTCACCTCCACACAGCAGGCCACTCATAGGGCCAGAAAGGTAGATGTGTAGAGAAGGGCTTCCCAAAGCCTTTTGACCATCTAACAACTGCCTTTACACCAGTAAATTATCAGACAGCCAAGGAAGCCATAACTAAGGGTCAGATTATGCTTTTGTTATGTATCAGAGGAAACCAATAAGTTTGCATACAATTAACCATCCGCCTCTACTTTTCTTCCTGCTTTCAGACATTGCATAAGAGCAGCGCCCGGGGTGAGTGCTACGTGGTGGACTCGGAGGTCATCACCTCAGGCATCCCCTACCAGGACTACTTCTACACTGTCCACAGATACTGCCTCACCTCTATTAACAAGCACAAGAGCCGGCTCAGGTAGGTTGTCTGGTGTTGTCTTTATCCATGTAGGTGGGAATTTGACTGTGAAAACTACATTTAAAACCGGCGAGCCATAAATGACAACCATACTAGTGATTACTCACATGTTGTGGGTTGCCTTCCAGAAAGAACACTAAATTCAAATCTTATATACCTGAGCAGCTTCTTAGCACAAGTTTTGGGTTTCCCACAGTCTCATGCAAGAAGAAACATGACAGAATTAAACAGAAATCCAAACGGTGCAGAGTAAGCACTGCCAATTTTCATCACCTCTTGATATTTGATCCATTAAATCCTTGTTTACACATGTTAAGTTTGCAGCAAAATAGATGATGCAAACTGTAGTTGAGTGGTTACGTCCCTCAGCCTAGGGGACCAGAAACTATCGCTGGTACATGAAATGATCCCATCAGAGCTTTCTCTCCCTTGTTTCATCTAGTGTCCCTTGCTACTTTCCTGATACTTAAAATAAAATAATGGCTGAGTGATGTTGCTTTTATTTCAAGGACCATTCCGCTTGACATGTTCTGTCACTTCTGCAGACATTACTGGACAAACTTGTATTTGACTTCAGCATATTTATAGTAAACAGTGGGCTTTAAATATCATTTGTAAACACAAGTCTCGATGTTAACATCTCAGGGTCAAAGACTTGTACAAGACCAAGGGCATCTTATCATCTTTTGCACCGAACGAACAATCACTGTAAACAATCACAGTGGAAGAAAAAGAGAAGGCAGACATAGAAGTTTCTCCACTGACATTGGCCACAATATACATATTATGCAATATGGCCGCAAGACATGTTTCATTTAAGTAAGGGCTTTGACTGTCTTGCTGTCTGCTTCTCGTTAACTGTATCACTAGTTGTCTCTATTTGGAGCTTTTTTTCTAACAATAACCTGAATAGGATCCAAAATGCAATAAACTGGTTCCAGTGGTATAACACTTCCCCTTTTAATACACCCATTGTCACTACTGTACAACTGCAACACTTAAACCGATGCAGGTGTAGAGGTTCCTAGGGTAATCAGTAATTAAGTTTTTATATGCCATTCAACAGCCCAGAAAATGTGTAATGTAGTGTATTTAAGCCTTATTTTCTCAACATACTATAATCAGTATGAGCAGTGTGCAAAATTGAACTTTTTTGTCCATCGGTCAAAATAGCTAGTATTTGTTAAAATTTTACCAACCACTCAATAGATAACCGTTTTCTATTTGGTTGTTGAGTGAAGTAAATCTACCAGCCATGTTTTACCAGCATTTGGCTGGTGGCTGCTGCTAATTTTGTATCCCGACTATGACGTTTTAGAGGATTTTAGATTATTTCTGTCAAAGCTTTGGAACGTCTTCATTATAACCTGGGCAGGAAGCCATTAAACTCTTGCCCCTACACTGAGAAAGAATTCCTGCATTTCATAATGAAAAGACAACATTCACTGGTGTCATAATGACATGCAGGAATTCTTCAAGAACTAGCTTAATCTGTTGCAACATGTGTGGCATAAAGAAAACTTAAGAAACTGAAAGACACAATCCATACATATCTATATAAGTTGTGTTTAGAATATTCTATATTTCTTTTCTCTTTTGGTCAGCTGATTTTAGGCCACGCTTGCGTCAAAGTTGACCTGAAATCATATATTTGAAATATCTATTAAGACAAGATTACTGTTGCTGTTAATTCATGGGAAATGAATGATATGATTAATGTTACAGCAATATGGAGCAGGTTGAATATGAAAGGTGTTTTTCTTTGTAAAAAGAAGAAGAAGAGATCACATCCACACATTAGATTGTCTGTGTATATTTCAAACAGGCTTTGTTTACTTTTCTTTGCCCAGAGTTTCCTCAAACATCTGCTACAAGAAGCAGCCGTGGAGTCTGGTGAAAGCATTGATTGAAAAGAACACCTGGAGCGGCATTGAGGAGTACTATAGACACATGGGTGAGTCACATGGTCTGCCTCTTCCAGCATACGTCTATATACATACTGCCTGTGGAAACCAAACTGGCCTATTTATTCTTATTTCCCCTTTGAAATAAGTGAACCAAATAGTGAAACTGCATAAGCAGGCCATACTTGATATGAAAGCCAAATAAAAAATTCAGGTTGCAGACCACAAAACATAAGAGCAATAACCTTTTGTCCATTTGTGTGTGTTGGGTTATGTTTGCAAGTATCATGTTTGCCTATTTATAATGCTTAGTCGCTTACTTATTCATACATACATTGACAGATGAACTTTTTTAGGACAGAAATGGTTGTTGAACTTGTTAAAACCAGGTGCCAGAATACTACCTGGGTTTCGCTATCGATACCAAAAATATTTACATGTGTTAGGGTATTACCGCTGTGGGTTTTGTCTGCTGCCCTCTGTTAACTAGCACAGTAAGTTTTGTGGTTTGTAGTCGTGTGTATATATATATATATA
>NW_023339807.1:21079029-21081319 GCF_004916995.1 Morone saxatilis | reverse complement strand
TATATATATATATATATATACGGGCTGCACCCAAAAACCATTTACATTTCACTTCCACTCAACAATCGGACAACTCTGATGTTTGAGGTTCACTTTGCAGAATTATGTATGCGTAGTTTGAACTTAAATCTGAGTTTAAGATGTGTTAGAAGCCAATTGTGGTCCAATATGCAGTATTACTCAAGTGGGATGTGGACTCCAGTGCACATGGACTTTTCATTTATGTAGGAGACATAAAAGAATTTTTCCCACATAATACCCACACATACATTTACATATAATTATCTAAAATATGGCAATGTCTGGTCAAAGAATAAAATACCAAGTATATGACCAAGCATTATGCCAGCATTTGTACTTGATACCGAGGTGCTAAGGACACAATTTGGTTGGTTCTTCTTTCCTCAACGTATATTCTGTTTGGCTACTGTCTATGTTTAGGACATGTTGTGACAGTTACATTTTTCTCTCCACTTCACTTTCCTGTGTTATGCGCATTTTAATTCCTCCATCTACTTACTTACGCCCATGCAGAGAGCGAAGTGAGCAAGCTGGAGACGCTACTGCAGTCTGAGGTTTCCGTGGTAACCACAGGCGAAGCAGTGGGCGCCGACGCTGCCAAGACCCCGCCAGCCCTGCGCCGGCGCAAACGCACCTGCTCTAGACGGCAGAGCGAGAAGGAGAGGGAGAGGGAAGGAGGAGGCATGGGCACCGGAGACCGAGGGGACAGAGGAGTCGGAGAGGACAGAGACAGGAGAGAAGCCAGTAAGTTAGCCAGGGTGCAGTTATTGAAATGTTCTTCAGTGTTCCAATTTCAGTCCTTGCCACCAACGTTGAAGGTGAATCCATCTTTTGTACAATACTACCCTCTAGTGGCTCTGTGTAGAGTTAGATTACAAGAGGAATTAAGGGGAAACTGTTCTATTCGTTTTGGACCTGAAAATAACTTGAAGCAATAGTGAAGTATTTTTTTAAGAACTAGAAACATTAGAATAGAATACATCTTAATTGTCCACTGGGGTGGAAATTTGTCTTTGGCTCACCAAAATAAGATAAGTCATCATAGAAAAAACATTCAAACATAGAAAAGGTCACATTACATATTTAGACACACTTGTTAGTGTCAGCGGCTTGAATCTCATCAGTCACTTCGAAGAGTCAGAAAAATATAGACTGGAAAGAAAATGGGGAATCCTGATCACTTTCTTCTTTTTTAGGTGCTCAGTATATAAAGCTTGGGGAGCGTTCGCGCGGAGGACAGAACAGTATATCTACCATCCTCCTCATTGTCAGCTTCATGTAAGTTCAAGTGTTTGTACTGAGTCTTTGTGGCACTGAGTCCTGGAATAACATCAGTCTTTCTGAACTTTCTGAGCTTCTCTTCTGGCTGTTTTAACTCAAGATCCAGCATGTTTTATAATTTGCTGCACACTGATCATATGAGTCGAATGTCTTATTCACTAGTCACACACAATGAGTTACTCAGAATGTAGAAGAGCTTCTCTAGACTATGTTCTATAAGAAAAGGATTTTCTGAATGTACAAATAGAGTGGAATTGAGTAACAGTACACATAAAAGCATGTGTTGTCCTTGCATGTGGTTCTCCTCCTCAGTATTACAGTAAATGCTTTCCTATATTGTGTAATATAGAGGAATTTTAGGAGTTGCTACCTGATCAAATCTTTGGTTTGATTGTATATTTTAAGTTATATTGGCTTTCTGCCTTCTTGGTTCTCTCCATGTCTGAATGCTCCCTCATTCAGACATGTTGGATATTGATCTTCTGCAAACTAACAGCCTCACAATGCCTTTCTTGCTATTTCTCTTCTTTTCCCTTCCTCTCTGCAATACTTCTTGTGAATAGGATCTGTATCAGGTTCGTATGAGAGGCTTTGATTTTCACACCACTGGCTGCATAAATGAGAACTATGTAAATTATACAGGAAAAATCCACCCTCCAATACTCTAGAGGTGATCTCTAATTGAATATGAAGCAAAGGTTCGTCTGCTGGAGGGCTCGAGTGATTTTTAGGTCCCTATTTGTATTCCAGTAGCATCCAAAGGATTCGACAGATGATGTTTGCTTTATATTTAGTCTAAAAGCTCCTTCAAGTCACTTTTACAACTCTGCTTTGGTTCATTTGGTTCAGAATGATAAAAAATTGCACACTGTAGCATTTTTTAGTTCAGATCTGCTTCATTTGTCTCAGCCAGCAGCTCATTTTAAAATAAGAAATTGCCAGATTTCAAGGTATGTGTCAGACTAAGCTAAACAGACAACATACAGTG
>NW_023339807.1:21078265-21078984 GCF_004916995.1 Morone saxatilis | reverse complement strand
TGTGTGTGGCTGACCTGCAACCGCAACAGAGAGACTGCAGCACCATAATAATACTCTTTATCTCCAAAGCATATGTACTCGTATGTACATAAAATTCTTTTTTTTAATCTTGTTTATTGTGCATTTTTATATCGCCATGACAATGAAAATACAATTTATTGATCAGCTCTAACACCAGCCCAAACAAAACGCAACAACTGGGCACCAGTTTATATGAACTGAACCAACGGGCAAGGAGTGTATCGTCTATTTGTAGTAGGTTTACCCACATTTAAACAACTAGTTTTGGTGTAAACAGTGTATATCAGGAGTCTTACTTTTTGGTCTGCCCACTTTTTTTTTTCTACTACCAAAACAGTCAATTCCTACCAATCATTTCCCACATTTCCCAGAATGACTTTAAAAACCTTTTAAAGAGCAGGATTTGTCTAGTTCTCAGCTGTGGGTTCAACTGGAAGATATGGAGACCAGTCATTAATAGTTCACAACAATCACTCAACACGCAGCATATATTGTAGCTGCAGTGCATTCTGGTCTATGGGAGCTACTCAAATTGGTATCGGTGTCAGTATGTGTGATTGTTGACTCCAGAAAGTATTCCCTATTTAACCATTAAACTACAAGATCTGTCAGTTGTTTACAACACTGACATTTGTGTCAGGGTGGATTTTCCTGTAATAAACTTACATTGTATCATGGATAAGTGCTGGGTTGTGATG
>NW_023339807.1:21077505-21078211 GCF_004916995.1 Morone saxatilis | reverse complement strand
AAAAAAAAAAATTTGAGCATTTTCATACCAGTCAGTGAATTAGACAGTTCTCTCTCTGTCCCTGTCAGTCTGGTGGTGCTGGTGGCTCTCAACATGCTGCTGTTCTACAAGCTGTACGCTCTGGAAAGAGCGGCCCATACACTGGAGACATGGCACTCCTATTCTGTTGCTGACAGGTAAACACTCCGCACTGTTTTCCATACAAATATAGATTCTCTGTTGTGGTGTTAATTGGCATTTGGTCTCAGGTGATTCTTCTTGGATTTAAGGTGTGAAATATCCTTCTAATTGCACCTCCACTGTTGCCTTTTGTAAAGTAATTATATCAAAAAGATAATTAATATTTTATTAGTATTAACAATTGATCACATGATCACTTGTATGTGAACACACTTTGAATTATGACCCGACTCTGATGAGCATTTTGACGTCTTTCAGCTCATTGTTTTGGTTTTATTCCCCTCAAGTTGGTTAATCGAGATATTATCAAAATCACCTTCCATGGAGTCCACCAGGTTTCCTACAGTAGCTCAAAATGGACAAAACAAATACTGGCTGTAGATGGGGCCTTTTATTTGCGAGTTTCTCGGCCACTGTAGTTTCTCCTACACACTTCACAACCTGTTTTCATTCCCATGTCGTCAAATACGAACGCGAGCGGTGTTTAGTTATTTTTTATCTGAAATTTCACCACTAGATGCCACTA
>NW_023339807.1:21057039-21077405 GCF_004916995.1 Morone saxatilis | reverse complement strand
TGTTTATTTTACTCTGTGAAATAAATTGCGTGTGGTTCAGTTGTGCAGGGTCCAGTCAGCATAAACTGCATGCGTCACACAAACTGCTCATAGTGTGCTGGATCGTCAGAGCATTATGTAATCCAGCATGTCTGACCCTACCTCTCTCTCACCCCCTCCCCCGTCACCCCTTCCATGTTTATCTCCCAGATGAAGCAGTCTTTAGAAAAGCTCCACCGGGGCATCGTGGTCCCAGAGGTGCAGCAGGACCCCCCTGATGATATCCTCACAGAGTCTGGGACTGAGGCCTGAGTCCCCCCCACCCCTCCCCTGATTGTCTCCTAACTCTGAACACACCCTGGTAGAAAAGAGCGGCCTCTGCAACTTGGTTTTGCTCTTTCCCTAATTTTCCAAAATCGACAACCAGGAGTGGGACATGCAGGGGACTACATTACCCACAACTCTCCTCGCCTGACTGACTTGAAATGGCAACGTTTGCCTTCAGCCTCAACCAGTTACAACTTCAGTGAACTCATTCAGACTGGAAGCTATCAGGACCACAGCAATAATCTACCTACAGCTGCAAGTCATCTGTATGTACTGTATGGAAACAGGCCACTGGTGGGCCGATTCAGACCATCCACTCCTCAAGAGACATTTCAAAATGGCCAAACGTGTTTCAGAATAACTTTATTTCAGACCTCCTTAATTTTCACAAAAAAACAAAACAGAACCATTTTATGACTATCATAGACTTCAGTTTCTCTCCTGACATGCAACATTTCAAAGGTGCAATGGGAAGGGATCAGTGATTTCTGGAAAGTGGGAGTTCTTCCTCCTAGTCCTGGGAACATTTAGATACCTTTGCCTCTAGTTGAATGCCTGCTGATACAAAAAAAAGGGGGGGGGACACCACCTGCTGTGTGGATGTGACGAACACCCAGAAGGAGAGGGGAGAGCGCTGATAGGAGCACGGCGCCTCTCTCGCTCTTTCCGCGAGGGATGTGTTCTTCCATGTCCGATTTGAGCCCCCTCAAAGGCTGTCGGTCCTCTGTGAAAGGGGATGAGGAACATTTCAACATCAGACACTTTAATTTTCACCCTTAATTATAGATGTAATTTATACATCTGAAGAACTCTCAAACACCCTCCCACTCCTCCCAGTCCTGTCTGGGTTTTATCTTTTTTCAAAATCAGTGTGTTGGGTTGTTTGTTAGGACAGCAAGCTGCGTCTGACTGTTTCTCTGACTGTTACAGTATTTATTATCACCAATGACTTTTAAACTGAAGTCCTGTCCTGCTCTTAAGAAGTCATTTGGTGGGTATTTTGTGCTCTGATTTGCTGTTGCCGTGCGGACCAAGAGGAGCTACACGAGAAGGATTACTGTCACAGCAATAATGACAATAGTGATTCTAGTACTTTTTGAATGTTTCAAACAAAGTAGTATATAATATTAATAATAATAATGAGTTGTGTGTGAATGTGTGTAGAGGCAGTGAAAAAAAAACCAAGCAAAGAAGATTTTGACTTGACAGATGCGTGCGTGTGTTCATGAGGAGTCCTCAATGTTACATTTTTCATATTAGCGTTTCTTGAGTTCGTTTTTTGGATTTCACATTTGGTTGCTCACTCTTTGTATCACAGAGCCAGACCTTACCAGTTCAGGATTTAGACTTGGATCAGGTAGAAACCGAAGTATCAGAACTGCTACTTCGTTGTCCAACTGGGCTGGGCGTTTCAAGATGAAAGGACCAACCAGAATTTTGTAGGCCCAGGTGAAGAAAAAGGGAATCTGTTTTGCAGTATTTTTTTTTTTTTTTGTGTTTGTAATATGAATTTCATAATTTGACTCGCTTGTTTTTCTCTTTTTATTGTTGCTTGTTCTTTTTTTCATTTTCTATCTTTATTATTTTGTCATCTTTATTTGTTGTTTATTTTCAGCCAGTCCTCTCCGTCCACTCAGTTCTGTCCTCTGATGATTTAAAGCATCTCACCCATCTATACTCCCTCCTTTGTTTCCTTCTTCTTCTTCCCATCACTCAAGCCCACTCTTCCTCTCTTTCCTCTCCGTGCTCTCCCCCTTCACCCGCTCACTCTCTCTCTCTCTGTTTCACTGATAATAGCGGCTACAGAAGCATGTGGGCCATGCTGTGCATGGCCACCCGCGGATAACAAAAGGGTGTAATATTTATTTAGGGAGGGAGGTGGGGAGGGAGGGTCTGGGATAGATTGAGGGAGAGAGAGAGACGGATCAGGAGCGGGCATGAGAATGTACTGTAAAGATGTGATTGTACACCACGCCATGGAGAGAAATGAAAAGTTCTAAAACATGCAACAACTCCTCGCTCATCTTTGAGTCTGTGTGTTTTCACTTCACAAGGATCTGGTGTGCATTACGGTGGAACTATTATTATTGATTTATCTGTCTGTTATTTGGGCCAAAAAAGTATCCGTAAATGGTAAAACACCAATCACACAATATACCAAGGCCCAAGTTGACATTTAAATATGTTCTGTCTAAGTCTAAACCCCCAAATATTCAGTTTTATATTGTGTATATATATCATTTATTTAATCAGGTAAAAGACTCATTGAGTCAAATCTCTTTCTAAAGGTGCTTCAAAAGCAGCATAAACATTGTTAAACTCAAACAATAAATGATAAATGGACTACTTGAATTGCGCCTTTCTAATCTTCAGCAATCTCCAAAGCGCTTTACACTACCTGCCACTCAAAACAATTATGATGCATCATACAATATAAAGAAAAGCAAATTTAACATTTGTGAAGCTGGAGAAGGTTTTCTGTGTAAGAAATCACTCAGGTGACCAATTATCAATATAGTTTCATTGTTTCAGTTCTGGTTTCTCATCAGCATTACAGTGACAAGTTTAAGTGATGAAATATTGACAAACTAACACTTTTGGCTGTTTTTATTTATTGGCATTTGTGTCTATTCTTTTAGTCACTGAATGACACACAAAAGAAGCTCCAAAGGAGGGATGCTATTAATTATTATGTTCATCATTGATAACACTTGCTCAGTGTATGAAATGTTGTTCATCATTTACCAGTAGGCCAGGTGTGACAAGGAATATCGGTGTTTTATCCGAGTCCAAACCAGAAGCTATTCAGAATAACGTATCATATTACTATCATATACGATACAGATAAAAATGCAAGCGCACAGGATGTGATGAAATGGTTACCACTTGATTATCAAAATAGTTGCTGATTAGTTTTCTGTCGACTATTTCAGATCTCCAAAGTAAACTTTGTGCAGGTAAGATAAAGTAAAAAGCCTTTCCTTGATTAAATCAAGGACATTGCTTCACATTAGTTCACACAGCGATAAGAGAGCTGCTTCTGTAAATTAACTGTAATCTTATCTAAAGAGGAATTCTCTGTTCAAGATAATCCAGTCAAGAGCGCTGACTCAGGGACTAGTCTTGTTGATGTGTTTTTCTCAATCATCTTTCAACAAATTGAGGTAGTTTGTGTCTAGCAGGAAGGTCAGAGTGGCTATCTTCTAACCAGAAGTTTGAAGTTTGAACTCCTGGGGAAAATGTCACTAAACTCAAGCAGACATGCTGGGAAATACCGGGCCTGATGGGTGATACAGTACACATAGTGGGTTTATTAGAGGCATTTCATTCATTAATTCAATTTATTTTTTATATGCTTGAGAGATTATTGAGGGGCCCCCTTATTTACAATGACATCCAGTCAGCAACAACAAAATAAAATATAGATATAGAACAGCAATACCAGCAATAGCTAATAGAAAGGCTTAGAAAGTAGAGGTTGGGAAGTTTAAGATTACATTTATAAGATGTCCAAAAGGTAAAACTGTATTCATTTTAAGCTTTAAAAAAAAAAAAAAAAGAAATTAGATCTGCCTATTATCTGGCATTTTGAGATAATCAGCATCGGCCGATACCTGCGCTCGTGAGGCCGATAAACTTAATATCTGCTGGTTGTCAGTGTGGCTGCTGAGGAAACAATGTTAGCGCCCCTCCTTGTGAGTTTTGGGAAGTGAGTGAAATAGTCTAATGCATCCTGCTGTAAACCTAATTTTCCTCTCTAAATGTTTATCTAAAACCGTCACTGGCTAAATACTGAATATATATTAAGTTATTGTATACAAAGTAATGTAGTTGAATGACGTCTCTTCTGACGTACTGTACTCCCTTAAATGCCAATTCTGAAATGTACAGCAATGTATTTTTCTACTAATTCATAATAATTCCATCTAAAACAACATGTTAATGGCTAAGATGGCTAAATATATTAGATTGTAATGTGCATGGAATAATGGAAATGTATTACTTTTCCTTTGTTAGTTGTTGTTTGTTATATTGGCATTATATATCAATCATCGGCTGCCTTGCTCTCTAAATATCGACATCTGCCACTAAAAAACTCACATCGGTCAACCACTAGACATTAAGTCATGTCCCTTTTTAAGTTGGTTAAATAAAAAGTGTAGAGAAGGCTTTGTAAATCTTAAAATTTAGAAAAATACAAATTTACATGTTGTATTGACACTGCTGGTCTTTTAAAAATTGCCTCTTGCCGCTGCATATCAACCACCTACACATTAACCATTTTAAATAACAACAGATACATGGCTGATTCTCTCACATGGATTTTTATTTATTTCTTTGTATCACTTCCCTTTTCTTTTTGGCAAGCAACATTTCCACACCTACACGCGAACTACAGTTTTATCCGTTGCTGAAAGAAAACACGTGGACACAAAGCAGACCAACAATGTGGGGAGCAGTGTGGTTTTCATTTCACTGGTTGGTTCATCTGTGCACTAAAAGGCGTTTAGATGATGTAAACTGATGCATACCCAAAAAGTAAAGGAAACGGTGTATACAATTGCTTGAATGGCCTTTAAAGAAGATCTCGCTCGTTTAGTCTGTTTAATGATTTCACCAGTAAGCATGCAGTTATTCTGTATTAATTCATCAATACATGTGGCCCCCTTCTCAGTATCTCAAAATGTATCAAACTCACTCTTTTGGTACAAAAGAGATGAACAGTAAACATGCAGAATGGCAGTGTTTGCTTGCCATCTAGTGTTCACCAATAGTCAATAACTGGCTGTTTGGAAATAGAAGTACAGCTGCTACACTAAAGATTTGCAACAAGGCTTCAGCTCTTTCCTTTTGGTTTCCACTGGCTTCACGCTGGGAGGCACACTGGACAGGTTTTGTGGTACATTTGCCCATGGCAGTTAGATAATAGCAATTTGCCAAGCCCTTAAGTTTCTACAAAAACAGTAAGACATTTGTGTGAAATTACACATCAGTGGGAACGTTTCCACTGTACACAAATTAAGCTAAAATCATATAACTTTGGATAAACTGTTTTTGGTGCGATGCAAACTGGTCTGGTGAAATTGACTGAATCATCCTCTCATATTTCACAGGAAGTCACACTTCGGTGCCATTTTTACCCACAAATTAAGTGATACATTCTCTCAGCTCTAAAACTTGCACGCAGCTAAAATCAGCACTGAGCCTGCTGTCGTTTTGCTTTAGTTAAAATGGTATTCTTTAGCTTTAAATTGATAAATTTGACTTATTTATCAGATTTATGAGCTCTCAGGATCAAGGGAAAGGAAAACAGTAAAAACATTAATGTGTTTTGTCTGAGAATTAAAGATAAAACAGGATCTCATCTCAGTTGGTTCCCCAGTTCATTATGAAATATTAAAAACACATTTTTTCTATAATTTAAAGCTACACCTTACAGTGCCTAATGACTGCATGTACCTTTGTTTGAGAGCTAGTAACCCAAACTCAAGAGAGTACTTCTCCAGTGACTAACTAAACATTTAGCAAGTTCACATTAAATGCAGATAACATTTCTCTTGGTGAGCAGATGTTTGAGTGCGTCATCCTGAAGTAAAACATAAGAGAGATGGGCGATCACGTTCCAGTTGTTGTGTTTAAACCTGCAGATATAACTACATACAGTGACTTTCAGCTGATATGTGACATTCATGAATCACCTACGCTCCAATATTAAAAAAAATAGATAAAAGGTTTGGATGTTTTCTCCATCAGGGTTGGGCCATTGATAGTGGTTTGCCAATTTATTTATCAGCCTGTTAGGCGGACACCACTGATACGGTGGACCTGCAATTATGTTTTTTTTCCATTTATTGAGTGTATTTTGTTCTAAATGCTATTGTCTTTCTTTTACTGGCTGGTTTTAATGAAATTCTGCAGAAAAATACCAAATACTTGTAATTTTTTGGCATTAAAACTGGACAAAATGAATATCAGGCCAAATATCAGCTTTTGTAGCAGTGTTTTTCTTAGAAAATTAGCAGTTTAATTTAGTCTCACTATTAAAAAGTAAAACAAATCTTTTAAAAATCTTTTTGTTTTTTGTTATTAAAGTGTTTTGATTTATCATTAAAAATACATTTTAATTGCACCACAGCTTCATGAACCTACCAGGAAACACTGACATATGTTCGGTTGAAAATTGCCTTTATAAAACCTGCATCGGTCAAACCCTGATGCCAACACGGCGTGAAATGAAATATGACATAACTAATTCAAAACTCATCAGAAGCATGATGTTGATTGTTGATAAGCTTGTAAGCATGCAGATATACAATGCAGGCCTATAATATACTCTACATGTGTTTAAAGATAATCTGCGCTTACTTATACACCTATATACACTACAACTGTCCCTCTCGGTCTCTCCCCCTCTGTCCTGTTGGACCACAACCGGATGCATCCCCCGTGTCCCTCAGAACTGGATACAGTTCAGTCCTTTCCATCCTTTTGCAGAAAGTCACTTAAAAAATCTTTTCATGAAGATCTTTGTCCTCTCTGTGGTTCCATGTGGAGAGGATGGCGGGAGATGGGTGACGGCGAGAGGAAAGGGCATGAGAGTGGATGTGAGATTCCTCAAGGAAGCCTTGAGTGCTTCCTTGACCTGAAACATAAAATTTCAAACTGTCAAGAAAATGAATGAATCAACTGACTCAAAAAACTTTGAGAGCTTGTAGAGAACACAATGCTCTAATTTCTACGTATCTTGAATCTAAATAAATTAAAATAGGGGAGAAGAACAATTTAATTAGGAGAATAAATGAAGCAATTTGAGGGCACAATTAACTGAAATAATTTGAGGGTAGAAATTATTTAATTAAAGAAAGGAACAAAGTAGGTACACTGAACACCAATTGCTCATTTGGGGGCTAAACCCCATGTATACTGATTCACTACTGTTTTTCCTGCATTGAATCTGTTGAATCTGAATCTCTAAATATTGGATGGGTTGAGAAAACTACCTCTCTACCTGTTGGACAGATTCAACTTTAGTAAAATGAATTTGATATTTGGTTGGTCAGTCATTTTGAAAATGAAAGGTGAACGTAGCATGCTGGCTAACCAGAGATGCATGTATGCTGAAGTAGAAAATTAGCAGTGGTTGTAAAATCATGTTTAATTCAAACCATATTTTAATCTTTAAATTTGTAGCAATAGGTGACTTGAAGGGCCTAAATTCAGTCACATAAATACATAGAAAAAATAAGAGTTTAGGCCTTTGCTAGCGGTTCAGTGAGACTTTGAGCTATATGCTAACATCAGCAAACTAACATGCTCACAATGACATATATATATATATTTGTATATTTGCTACATTACACAGTTGAGTATGGTGAGTTAGTTTTGCAGGTATTCGGTCATAAACCAAAATATTGGACACATTGAAATGTTGACTGGATGATGGCACTAACAGAAAAGTCACAGGATTACAGGGCATGAGTTTGTCTGCGATGGCAGGATCAGTGAATTTTCCAGTCCCCTTGTCTTCTTAAAACAGACACTTGTGTGCATCAGCTTTTTCCACATTTACCTAGAAAATGTCTTATTATTGAGGTGTCCAAATTGTTTCAAATAAAACAATCTGAGAAGAGAAAATCACTTGTTTGAGCTACTCATATCTCAGAGACATGTCACAGGATGTAGACATTGCTTCATATTAAGGGGTAACAAGCTAAAAAGAACCAGGGAGAAAAGGGGAACACTGAGCTCGGGGACCAAAACATTACATTTTTTGTCCTGGTTTGTTGTTGTTTAAGTACAGATATCATATATTCAAAGAAAACGTATAGGGGCAGATGTGGAAACAGATGTATCAGTTGTATTCTAGTGGTGGTTACAATACAACAATGACACAAATAAAGTATAAGCACATAAACAAAGTAAAGCACACAAAGAAACTGACATCAGGTTTAGTGAGAATCCAGACCTACCGGTGCTATTCTGCCACTTGTACGCCTGCACAATTATCTTTACTTTCCGATGCTATAGCTAAATACTCCGCCCTGAAGGAAAGAGAGTGGTAAGAAAGAGGAAAGGGGAAAAACAGGTCAGTGAATCAGAATCAGAACAAGATTTGAGTTCAGCGATGAAAAAGGGAAATGTTTGTTATCTTGAAAAGAACAGATTGAAACAGATTGTGAAAGTGGTTGGTGGCGCATCAGGACATTTGGACGGCCCAGCAGGATCTGGACATGAAGGTCTGGCACTGGAGGGAGGCTGGCCCTGTGTGTGTGGGTGTTTGTGTGTCTTAAAAGTTACTCACGCGCTTTCTCTCAGAGCTTCCTCTCCTGCTGCTGAAATCTTTCTGTAGCAGTAAATCATCTCAACAACCAGCCAAAGCTGCAGCCCGATGATGGAGACATACATCATCACCTCAGACAAAATGGATGCCAGTCCCCGGGTGACTAGAGAGACAGAGAGGGAGATAAGGCAAGATATATTGCATGCTTATGGAATGGAGACTGGTTTGAATTTATACTGTGAAAAGGACGTGGGATGCCCAGGCCATGTTTTTTTTTAAAGCTACGAGTCATAATTTATAACCTCCTGTCCTGAATTACAGGGTGTCATAATTAATGATTTCCTGAAGACGCAGGTAACCTATCTGACATCCATAAGTTAAAGGTTATTGCTCATCACAACAAGTAAAAAAAAATAAAAAAAATGCATACTGTATTACATACTGTTCCTATAAAGCAACACATAATATTATCAACCTTTACATTAATGCGGTGAGCTTGTGGCCACCTGGTGAATGCAAGTCCAGTGCGCATTCTCTTTTTTAGCTCTGTTTCTGGTCTCTATGTGGCTCTTTATCAGTTAGATGTGCACATGCAAGGTGGCTAACTTTCTCTGTCTGCTTTAGTAGTGTAGTGCAGGTAGTGTACAGTGGATTTTTTTCGCTATAAACAACAGCCTACTGTGAAACAAAATACTAAAGTTGTGGGCCAGAAAACCAACCCAGCTCTGAACTTTAATTACCTCAAGTTACTCTTTAAACCTGCATTAATATTTTCTTTTTGTACCATTTTCAGGCGGCAGGCTACAAGATACTGTACATATAACACTGGCATATTATCATTATATAGTACAATATCCCTCCTTTCTGTCCTTACGTTTTGGAACCACGTTCATGATGATAGTCTTGGAGATGTTGGTTTGAAACTCGTAGTATGTATATACGAGGGTGCGGTGGAATATGCACTTGTAGGTTCCCGTGTCATTGAAGGTCACATTGAGGATGTAGATGGAGCCGTCCTGTAGGTCATTGGTCTTCTTGCTGCCGTTCCAGTCCAGACGCTCGTAGAAACGTGGGTCAATGATCTCGGGTATTTTATCTTCATAGCTGTATAACTGGAGGAGAACGAGGGAGACAAAGCAAAATGGAGACAGTGAACATTCTTAGCGAAGTGATAACATGGTTTCAGGCATTTTGAAACACCATACTGGTGTTTCTGCAAGTTATAATCCAAATTGTTTTTGCATTATTGCGAGTTTTTGGGCTGATGAATGTGATTTTCCCTACTTACATGCAGCCGCAGTACATATCAGTATGCTTTGAAAATTAAGATACTTGAAACATGTTTATACTTTATTTTTGTTACTGTCAACAAATCTCATGAAAAAAAGCTTCACAATTTTTTCTTACTTCCCTAACCTGTCTGTAGCGCACAGCCCCAAGCCCATTGGTTCCTACAGATGATGTAAATCTTTAAAATTTAGTCAAACGGCCGGGCACGGTAGTTTTTAACAAACATTACTCAAACAGGAACAAATAGTGCATTTGTTCGGAACTATTTTCAGCCGTGGATTTCATGCTCTACTGAGTATTTATGTGAGTTTGCACTACAGAATCAGAATCAGGTTTATTGCCAATAAGTTTTCACATACAAGGAATTTGCCTTGGTACATTGGTGCGTAAGACTCATGATCAATATAAGATACAAAGATATGATAAAAGAGACAATAAAAAGGAGCTACTGTATACAAATATAAATATAAAGAGTGAGAGAATATACAACGGAGCTCTAAAGCACAGATGAATAAGAGATTCTTAGAGACTGTGTGAAAATGATATATATATAGAAGTATAGCCTTTGTGTGGCTTGTAGTCCCATTTGTTTACACAGGTAAATAAATGAAACTATATCTAAATACTGCTGTTGCTCCTGGATGCTGGTAGGTGTAAAACAAACTCCATTTTTCCTGTCATGCTTGAGGAAAACAACACCGCGTATCCCCAGTTCACCGCTGCCGCTGTTTTTCTGTATCGACCGAACTGTAGTTACAGCCTCACCTCAGCACTTCCTGGTGAATTTGTGGATACAGCTTCCAAAAGGACTAATGGGATCTCTCCTGCTATAAGTATAAACTGTAATGGCCTCTTAGCTTTGTATGGTGAGTACTCCTTCAGTTAGCAAATTCTTCCAGCACACAGAAAGTGGAGGGGTAAAGCTTGTCATGAAAAATGCAAGACTCTGCTCTCTCTCATGATAAATGCATTGCAGCCGTTTCCCAGAAGAGGAGAGAAAGAACCTTGTTGTTATGGATGTTTGTGGCTTTGTGCTGATTTGATCTAATGCTTTATTTGGGCACGTGATAAATAATTTCATCAGGGAGAAAACTGTCTGCATTTAACGTGATGGATGAATTTAATGGTGGAACTGTCAACTTTTTTTTGTTCTTGACTTTGCTGATTCCATTATAGAAACCCACATTTACAGACACAATCAGACTTGCGGGCCAGCAGCAGGCTTTGCACTCATTAGATATTCTGTGAAATCTGGAGAGTTTGGTTTCCTTCATTGGGCCTTTTGCATAAAATTTAGTGTTCACTTTTGTCTGTAATTTTAGTTTTGAAAGTAATTTATAAATTAAGTTAAAAACAAATTGTGGTTTTATAGGGGGTTATGTGCAAGACTATTTCTTGCCCTGGCGGCACAGCAATTCGTCCAGGAAGTCACTGTGCCCATCCAAGAACTATAAATTCTAATATTTACACTCTTTTTACAGAATGAGATATAGAGTGTAAATTAATGACTTTCAGAGTTTAGGGTAAATCGATTTTGTTACATTTGGACAGACCCAGGCTAGCTGTTTCAACTAGCTTCATTCAGTTCAGAGTTTCAAGAGTGATATCAATCTTCTCATCTAACTCTCTGCAAGAAGAACTAAGTGCATTTCTCAAACTGTTTCTTTAAATCATCACAGAGTACTACAAGTTCAAAGCTTGCCATGTTCTTGCTACTCACGTGGGAGAACTCGGTCTCATCTGAAGCTCTGAAGTACCAGTTGACGGAGGCCATGGCCTGCACCTCGCCCCTCATCTTACATGAGATGCAGCCCAGTTTGAAGCCTTCGTTGACAACGGCCTCTGTGTCTGAGTCCACCTCCACGCAGGCTCCACAGCACAGAGAGGCTACAAAGTGGAAAGGATGAAAAACACACAGTTAGAAACCTCCTGTATCACTTTATTGTTCTCTGTCTATTTGCAGGTCACAGGGTTCAGAGGTAAGAGCCGTGGGTGGCTGTCATCCTCTTTTTTATGTACCCGTGACTCGAGGGAAAGGTTGATATATGGGAGAGCTTTAATGTTTTCCAGTATCTCAGCAGTTGCAGGCAAACTGTCTAAACAGTACTTTACAAAACGATGCTAGTGTAACTTTTGTATTTTTGCGTGCTTTCTCCCAATGGTCATTGCATGCTTATTTTTTATCCTTTTGTAACGGGCATATGCTTATTTCTTGCATTTTTTTTATTTCCACCCATCATTTCAGTTCATAGGTTATTGTGAATTTGATTAATTTGTTTTTTTGAGATCTAGTAATGTACATATTAGGTGTTTTTAATCCGTGAAATTGAGGGGAAATAAAGAGGTTGCAGTGAGCGATACTAGTTTCTTGCATTCTGTCAATTGGCAACTGAGCTAAATTCATATATAGAAGCGTGAGTCTATATATGCCATCATCACCATGACACATACTTCTCATCGGCCAGGAGTTACACACCTGTAACTCCACATGTTTCTTTCTCACACTGCACCTTGCAGTTTCCACTGAGGCCTCAGCATGGCTCTCAACCAATGATCTTGTGCTATTCTCAACTTTGACCTCTGGGGATGCTTTTGTTTTGAATCGCAAGATGGCAGGGAGGGAGAATGAGGGAGAGGACAGGAAACACAACGCTGATCAGATGAACTTAAGATGTGAAATCATTAAAAGTGTGGTTGAGATTCACGAAGGCGGCACATCGTCCATGGCCTCATGTACATAAATATATAAAAACAAAGGTCTATTTTTTACTCCCTGGGATGCAAATATTGCAGCACCAAAGTGACTCTTATCAGAATTAGTAATGCCACCACACTGCGGATAAACATGGAGGGGAGGAATGAGGGAGGAGGAAAGAAAGAGAAAGTTAGCACAGGCTTCAGTAGTAACAGCCATTTCTGCAAAAGCATGGGGAGATGGGGAAGCAGGAGGGAAGAGGCCTAATGCTGGCTGATGCACTGCAGAGAGAGAAGAGGGAGAGAAAAAAGGGGAAGGAGGAGAAGAGAAAGTTAAGAACATAATGTAAGACTTCACAGGCCCAAAAATATCAAACTCAAACTTAAATGGACCCCTTGCCATCACATTTAAACAAGAGATGGACCCATGCATTTAAAACCAAACACAGAACCCAAACCCAGCTGGACCTGAGAACGACTAAACCCAAATGAATGATTGGAACTGATTTTATTCCAGTTTTAGTGGTTTCAGTGGACCTGAACAGAGGTTACACACTTGATTTTTGCTGATCTAAGGTCTCAAATATGCTGAGTGCTTTACCAAAGCCATATTCAAGAAAGTATTTAGTTGCATTTTGTTAACGTAATAGCGTACATTATTGATGATCCTTTCATCAGGGCCTATTGGGTCTGCTTAAAACATAATGATAATGACAGTTTCATACAACTTGGGTCTTATATTTTTATAGTTTTGGACATTGTTTCTCATCAGTAAATAACTTAGCTCTCACCAGGTTATTTGCTGACACATGGGAATGTAACCAGACATCTGAAATGTGTCAGATGATGATCACACGGGTTGTAAACAAGCACCCAAACGTATTTGGAAGAGAAAACGAAGGTGAGGTGTAAAACTACCCAAACTTTCTGTTGTGAACGTTCATCACAGACAACTTACTCATTCGTGTTTGACCTGCTGCTTTTCATAATAGACCCTTTGCACAGCAGCTATTTTGACCAGAAATAGTAGGGTGATATTAATTAAGGCTCTGTTCCATTTAATGTAGCAGAGTCTTCCAGTGAGCCAACATGCACAAAAGCAGCACCCTGACTCTGTTTTACCTAAATGGAATAGAGCCTAAAATGTACAATATGTAATTCCCGCCACTAGGAGGTCTCTCACGTCACAGCAGTAACAAAAGACAAAGTTTGATGACGCTGTGTGTAGAGTGGGATCGTGGGAGTTGTTGTCTTCACCGCCATTGCCGTCGCACATCAGTTAGGAGTCCTTCATGTTCACCGTTCAGGAGGTTTTTTTTTACTGGGATCTAATGATCCGCAAAGGTCTCCTCCTCTACGAAACAAATGGATCCAGTGATTAAAATCGGTAAAAACACTGAATAAAGACGTTTCACCTAAAAAAATCTGTGTTTCTCCAGTTCTGTTCAGTGGACAAGGGACATCCATAAGGGCCTGCCAGTCGAGCTGCTGCTAACGTTACCTCAGCTTGTTTCTCTGATAACTTAAGATCCAGAAGTCCGATGACTAAAATCCTTTATCTGGTTAAAATATATGTTTAAAACAACCAAGATTTAAAAAGTGTATTGTAAAAATGTAGTTTAAAACTGGATAAAAAGTAAGATAAAAATATGACCCAAGTTGTAATACACCCGAATTGTCCTTTAAAGTAGCACTTACACAGACTCTTACAAAACCTAAATGTCTGAACCTACACAACAGGGTTCGGTTAAGGCCGGGGTCTTGGGTTTTCGGGTTTTCTGGGAGGTGGGTTTGCTGAGGCGCTCTACATTATAACAGACCTGAGAAAAAACAACATTTTCTAATACTTCTTCTGAACTGCTTAGAGAACAGGTGTACTTATTCACAGAGAGCAATGCAGTGAGTGGAAAATGATTTTTTTGTGTTATTTTATATAATTTTATTTATTTTAATCTCTGCTCTAATTAGCTTTCTTGTCTCTTACACATGTGACTTGATTGTTTGTGTTAATTACAGGCTGCTGTAAACGGCACCAGCTGTCAGTGCTGCAGCTAATCCTGCCAGTAGAGGTTGATGAAAGTCATTTGTCCCTTGTAAAGTCTCACAGGGAATCAACTAATAGACATTTTTGCAAATAGGCACCACGAAATGTTTGAAACATATAAAACATATTGTGCAATGATATTTTGACTCAAGTCTGTGAGAGACTCCATCATATCAGCTTCTGCTGTGTAGAAAAGACAGAGAGGCAGAAAGAGACAGAAAGCCACAGAGACACCAGACAGACACAAGAGCAAGACATCTCATGCAGAATAACACAGAAGGGTTTCAGATGGCTGACATTAACTGGTCAGAGAAAAGGAGGGGAGACCTGAAACACAGACAGAGGAGACACATTACAATGACAACAAAGCACAGGTTTGACAGACAGCAGGATGTCTGAAGACAGAAGAGATTCCTTTAATTGCAAGACAGAAAGAACAAAAAATAAAAGAGACAGATGATAATCTAGGAGGAACAGCAGCACACAGACAGTGTGAGGTAATAATCCAGAGGGAGGCTGGTGACGCAGGGAGAGGAGAGATTGTGCAAGGTGAGCAGAGATACTGCTGACCGTCCGAAGCTGAGACAGCAAGTTAGGTAGACAGCGAGAAAGAGAGAGCGAGAGAGACAAACATGCAAGCAGACACAAAAGGAACTGCACATACAAAATGCAGACTAAACAGAGTCAGAGCAACCAAACTGCCTCAGCAACGATTCAGCAGCAGGACACACACACACAGAGCATCAAAAATGCAAATCCATTGCGTAATCTGTGGACTGAGGTTCAGGATTATGCAACGGATATTCCAGAAATTGCAGATTAGGAGTTTTTTTTCCTGACAGGAGGCTGGATCCTTAATCCCTCATATCAGTTGCTGTATACCCCTGAGGCCTACAAAGCAAACTGATTTATAGCTTTAGCTTTACAAAAGACCATCCACCCTCTGAGGTTAACTAGCTTAGCATGTCACCAGGAGCTAAAGGAAATACAACATGGGTCAAGGAAATTTGCCGAACTAGCCATAAGAGAGAGGTAGGAAAGAAAACTGGATAAGCAACAGCAAACAAAGATGAAGGAGGACAACATCTGTTTCCATGGCTGGGTTACCACCGACATAAACACACACACATACTGTAGGCATACATGACCTGGGGAAATGCCAAGCATCCATGACATTTCCCTTGACACCAAGCGAGCAAGAGACTTTCCACTGGAACAAGAAGACCATTAACATACACTGCTCTGCAAGCATCTTTTTCATTTTACTCCACAAAGCTGTCAGTGTATATTGACTCTTTGTTAGAACAGGCAAGATGAATCCCTGCCTGCTTTTCTTTCTTTATATATTTTCTTAAAACAACTGCTCCCTTGGATCAAAAAGATTCTGTCCCAAAACCAAAACAAGAGACATACAACATATGTCTCATAATACTTTACAAACAAAAAAGACACACACAAAAATTACGAATGAGCAAATATCTGCTACTACAATCGTATAGAGTCCCATCTCCTAGATGTGACGTTTATTTTTATTTGCAACCACAAATACATTTTGAGAGTAACTTAACCCAAATTCCAATTTTTTAATTCTCTATTACTACTTTGTGCATGTTTTGATGCAGATAGAAATCCCTCTGTCTGCTGTCTAGTTTCATGTTAATCTCAATCATTCCTTTCTGTTTTAAGCTCTGTAATTTATGCACAAAGGCTCTTATTGAAATTGACATTTTGTTCTGCAAGAATGAAGAATGAAACACAAGGCTCACATTCATTCTGTCCTCATGAATTCCTTTTCAGCTTGTTCCTAACACTAAGCCTTTCTTGTCCCAAAATATTACATGTAGTCTCTACAAAGCTTTACATGGGCGGACATTTTGACCTGTGACAGAAGGATAGGCATATGTGCAACTATGAATGATGTCTTCATTGAATTTTTAGAGACATGGTGTTGTGCATGCCAGTTCACTGACACCTAAATGGTTGTCCGATTAATGTTATTAGTTAAGGTGGGGTCAGTCATTCTGGAGAAAGATAGTTAATTGTTGAGGCCTATTCCCAGGTCGTCAAATACAGATACTTTTGGTTATAGTAAATGGGAAACAAATAAAGTGGCTTGGAGTGAACTACACAACAGGTAGCGTTTGTGCTCCCAGGTTGTTAAATACAGGCGGTTTGGTAACCCAAAGCTTCTGTATTTGACAATCAACTATCTCTCTCCATAATGACTGACCAGTAAAGTTGCAGGCTGCAAAACCAAAAGACTGAGCTGAAAGATGTTAAAACGCCCTGTAGAGATGAGGGAAACTACAGAGTCGGGTGATCATTATCAGTTCAATGGCCCTTTCATATACATGTAGTCATTTAATTCAATTTTATTCTAAAAATATTTATACTATATACTGATCTGAAACGTTACTATTAAGCTTTCAACATGTTCTGACTTCAATATAGAAGTCAGCTGTTGTCCTTTTTGTCAAGACAGGTGACACATTGTTCAAAAATCTCTCTCCACACAAAGAAAATGATCTGCATGTCCTGAGTCATAATGTTCGTTTGTCCTTGTCTGCCCTTGTGCGGCTCTGGCACGCACAAGGACACACACACACACACACACACAGGTAATTTCCAGAAGCACTATTTCACTCAAGTGTATGAGTGGTATGAAGCAGTACATCACTGCTGCTGATGTTGTTGCAATCCAGCTTGATGTCTCTCTTCTTCATGGTCTGTCTGTCTCCAGGATATAAACTCCCTCTGCTTTTTTCTTTCCTACCTGAGTGATTGTCAGAGCTGAAATATTCAGGGTTTCTTCCAACTCTCTGCAGTGTTATTATGTACGTCCAATACGCATTACAAATAAGCAAGTTGCACAGCGATGTGTTCACAGAATTCACAGAGATTGGTTAAATTTGTGTTCTTTGTTGTGATCGTAACTTCCTGGAGGGACTCGTGTCTAAATCGGTCTGTGCTCATAACATGTTTTTTATTTTTTTTCTGATAAAAATCTAAATATGAAAAACTAAGAAATCTATTCACAGCTATAAGCTTCAAGAGAATATGTCAACAGCATGTGCAGAGCATAACATTTAATCAACTATTTTGATGGTGTTAACAATGATTGTTGCCAGACTAATGAGTTCCCTGCCCTACAAATAACAATCGAGCTATGTGGAAGGTCATCTCGTCCTTCAAAGCATCCCTCACTCACCTCCAGCAACTACAGGGCACCCCAGTATTACAGACCTCTGTCACACAGCTGGATGAACAGGAGCTTGTGTGTGTGTGTGTGTGTGCTTGCGTGCTAGCAGGACACATAGCCTGCAATTAGGGCACAATGGCGCAGTATCTTGCTCTAGATTTATGGGTTAGAATGAATGTTGCAATCGAAAAGGCTGAAATAGAATCAAAATTAAACTCTTCAGAATGAGATTCAGGCAGCTTTGAGGCTTCAGAGTCTGACAGCAGCTGCAGATGGGGCACTAGGGAGAGACTGTTATAGTTTCTAGAAAACACGTGCACGTTTTTTGTTCAGATGGCAGAGAGCCACTCAGATGGAGAGCATCAATTGAGAGCTCTTTGTTTACAAGGCCTGCTGTTTGTAGAAGGCAATAAATATAGATCTAGACATCCTATATGCTGTATGTAGCAGCCATTGCAAGTTTTGTAGAGCAGGCTTGTACAACCTTTGAAGACAATGATGACATAATATTTTATCAGGGGTTAAAAACGCACTCAACTGCAAGAAGAGTTGACTTTTGTTGTCATATAAAAGCATGGAGAGTTGATTCTGCTAAATTATTTAACTTGTATGGGAAGATTGACCAGAAATCAAACTTGTTCTGGTGAAAAAAAAAGCAAAAATGTTACATACATTCCTTTATTTTAATGTGTCATTTTCTTAATTTAAGAAAGTTTGAAGTTTGTAAAAACTACAAATAGTATCAAACCTAAAGCTTAAGTATAAACCATAAATCAGACTTTTAAAAAGCTGCAGCAGTGCATCACTCAAGTAGTTATAATTAGTTTATGTTCTACCCTTTCTACTTAAAATGATGAGCTTATAAGTAATGTAATTTCCAATTTGTACAGATGCATTGGTTGGAGTGAAGTGATGGAATGAACCAAATGGCTTGGGGATGAGAAGATGCTGCGGTTGTTCGACAGCGATTTCCTTCGGCCGTGATTTAATGTTTAAGCCATTTGCAGACTAAATGGCTCCATGCTGCCATTGTGAAAGCAAAGTGTGTCTCTTCTGCATCCATTAGTTAAGGATACCATCAGATGCATTAGGTTTTATGAGCCATAAAGGATTTATTTAACTGTTGTAATATATTCTATCATTCAGAAACTTTTCTTTTCTTTGTCTTTTTCTTAAATAAATGTAAATTTGAATTTCAAAATACAAAGTGCACAAGCTGTTATTTTATTTTTTTTATCAGCCTCAATCTGTTCCTTTCCTCTTATTTTAGGAGATTCCATCCAATTTCCTGTCTAGTCTTATATCCTCATCCTCACTGCGTCCAGCTCCAGATGTGCTCACTCAATTCAGTCCTTAACTAACCCGCCAGCTCCTCAACCAAACTGTCTATGTCTGTCAATCTAGGTTGTGTAACCTTCTTACTTTTGGCCAAGCTTCACTTCTCCGCTGCCTGGCTCGACTTTCTGCAGCTCTGTCTGCTTGTTTCAGCCTTATATCCTGCCCATTCATGTAAAGGAATAACAACATAAACAATATATTTTTTGAGATTATGAGGTTGTGTTGAATGGGAAACAAAGAGCATCTGGCTGACAGTGATCTCTCTTTTAATGCACTGCTTCCTTTTCGTGCTCAATTTTAAATCCCAGTGCTTAAAATGAGATTATCTGTGACCGCAAAATGCCACCTAAAAAAACTTGACGTTTTTGTTTTATTAGTTTTTGGTTGGATTAGTACAAAAAGCTAAATTAAAAAAGTACAAAATATTTAAATGAAACACATTTACCCATTTATTAATATCTACATCTTGTTTAAATTGCCTCCAGTCATTTTTTAATGCCAACTGATCATTTTCAAATCAACCAAGAGGCCATAAATAAAGAGACGTGGCTGTGATCATAAATTTCTTAAAACAGGCCAGTGAAGGATTATCTCCTTTTAGAGTTGCTTCTTCTCCCGTGGGTGTCAGGAGACTGACATAAACGTAACGCCGATGGATTATGTAGCTCATGCTATAAAAAGCAGCTTTAAAAGCATAAATGGCACTAAATAGCTTCTTGTGAAGGTGGGAAATTGAGTCGGGATATCTCAAATTATACAGATAACAGCAGGAGGAGCGGGAAGATTGATGACAACTTAGATTGATAGATAGATACAAATTTAAAAGAACATGTTCTCTTTTAAAAGACTTTCATGATGCAGGAGTTGTGTATAAGTTGGTTACATACAATATGAGACCTGACTTGAGTGCTGAAATCTCAGCATTAACTCACTGAGAACATCCATTCACCTGATCTTAAACAATCCGACCATTAATGTGAAAGGAAGTTGTGACTGGCGTTTCTCACTATTTTCTGCTATTTTATAAACCAATTAAAGACTGATCAATATTGGAAAATGTATCAGTAATGAGAATAATCATTAGGTGCAGAATGTGAACACACAAATATGCTATGCCCCAGATCATTCATTTCTCCCTGAGTGTGGGGAGAAATGAATGATCTACATTGTTCTAGACCTTTCAATCCACAAAGACTGCTGTGTGTGTGTGTGTG
>NW_023339807.1:21049008-21057029 GCF_004916995.1 Morone saxatilis | reverse complement strand
TGTGTGCGTGCGTGTGTGCGTGTGAGCAAGCGTGTGAGCGTGCGTGCCTTCCATTTTAACACTGCCAAATGGCCTCATCTAATTTTTCTGAAAAAAAAAAAACTGAACAGCTGGGCTTTTAGCAAGCAATCCAGCACAATGATGAAACCAAATACTCACTCACACATCTGCATCTAAAAACACACACTAACACACACACACACACATTTCCATCCATAAACACGCACACTCGAGAAAATCCACGAAACACTGCCTACAAACAGAGCAGACAGTGGTAGAAAGTGCAACATCAGACAACAGGAAACACCTCAACAACAATGACAAACAGCACAGTCAGTGAATGGCGGATTAGATGGTGGCTCATACGCATGCCAAGGTGTTGCCATCGTGGCATCACTATGGCAACACGACCACTGCCCACTCACCTTGAAGCGCCAGAAGGGCCAGAGGTAGCAGCAGCAGCTCTTGCACTGCAGACATCCTGACAGGAGAAAGGAGACTGGTGGCGGCTCTCAACGGCGTCAAAACACACAGACACTGAGACACACACTTCAGAGTGAGAAACACAAGACAGATCTACAGCAACTATTCCGGCTTGGTGATGAGCACTGAGATGCCAAAGATGTCCTGACTGTGATTAAAAGGCTGGGAGGTGAGAAGAGGAGACTCGTTCCTGAAGCTGTTGGGACTCTGGGTGTGGTCCGTCCGGGTGTCTTCTTCTCCTCCTTTTTGTTCAGCTGATACAAGGGCTGGAAGGAGGTGTGGGTGGGTCTTCTAGCTGATCTGGTCTTTCTTAAGCACCTGAAAGATCTGACAGCAGCAGTGTGGAAGGCATGTGCCCTGCTGCTTCGTCTCTTCAGCCTCTCTGGATCTAAACCACTCAATGTTGCTGGAGAGTCTGTCCAGCCGCTCAGTGTGTAAGCATATAGAGTTACCAGAGGGAGGAATCACTCCGAGTTTCAGGTTTCAGCCCCTTGTTGCTCCAAAAGGGCCTTTGTTCAACTATTTATACTCTGTGGCACACCCTTAGGGTTGTTTGCCCCCACAATGAGGTGTTCCAAATAATGCCAGTTCCCTGGCACACAGACCGGACAATAAATGGCACTGTCAGCGATTAACAAGAAAAGCTACTGGAAGACTGTTATCTTAGGCTGATCTAATAGGGGACGATGCTGAGGTGTCTGGTGGAATTTGTGCTGAAAATGGAAGACGCAGCATGTGAGAGAGTCGTGCAATGGAGCAGGAGCGTGTGATTGTGCAGAAAAGTCTATTAAAAATGTCAAAATGTTGCATGCGTGACTTTTGAGCCCCTGACTTTTCCCTCATGTACCACTGCAGATGTCACCTGGGCAAAAAAGAGGGTCAGTGCCTGATCGAGCCACAGTGTGAGTAAAATGGCAAATGGAAGCAGTGTGAAGTATCCTCTCGCTCGTTTCCACCTCTCTTTGGCTCTCTGATTAAAATTACAATTACAATCAACTTTTTATTTTTATTGCCTCATATCAGCGTTATTGCTTTCTGTCTGCAGTCCGACTTGCAGTTTCACAGCGACATATCTCTTCAGGTAAAGCTCGGGCCAGTGATCCAGGGCAGAGTCTGGTTGCTTCTGACTTACTCAAGAGAAATCCTCTGCTGTTTGTGCACACTAGTTATGCACCATATGGTTGGTTGAGCTGCTGTCTGCCCATGCTGCTCTCAGGCTTGACTGCAACCGCAAAGGTGGCTCTGGTGCTCAGATGGGGTCACCAACACGTGACACCAGTCTAAAAAGGCATGCATTGAACAGCTATAAGGGGGTTTGTTTACACCACTGCTCGCCTTCTGTGCGTCTTTGGAGGCTTAAAAAAAGTGCGCTATTATTATTTGGTGCATTCCAGCAATGTGGCTATTAATTAGGAATAGGATGTGCTTGGATTGGGTGCTCACACAAGAAACTACAATCTTGAATCAGTGGCTAAAATGCATCCAATCCTGTGTGTCCTCTTTAAAAACAAACGCAGCAGAGCCGAGCGCAGCGCCTCGGTGTCCTTTTACCTGTCACCTCTTTATCAAAATCCCCTCTTTAGAAATCAAATCCTGCGCTATTTCCTCACTTATATCCTTGAAACGCCTCGTCCTATTGATGGGTCAGAGGTGGACGCCTTCCCGCGTCAGGCAGTCAGATGCTGGATTCCCCCTTTGCTGTCTCACCGGGGACCATCGGAGAGATTTCACGATCAGAGCACAACACAGGGGGGAAAAGGAAGCCCTTCTTATTCTTCTTTTTCTTCTTCTTATTGCCTCCAGGATGAGATGCACGGTGGGAATAATCTTTTGGAGACCCGCATATTCCTCCAGGAGATGCTGACCGAGGCGTCCAGATGAAGAAAAGCGGAGGGACACACACACACACACACACACACCAAAAAAAGAAAAATCAGTAACCTCCAGTTATGACATGCTGTGTCAGTGGAAGGATGCCGCGCTAATCAGTCTTTGGGATGGGTGAAGGCTGAGGGAGGGAGGTGCATGCAGGAGGAGGAGGAGGAGGAGGGAGGGTGTCATGCATTGCAGTAGAGGGATGGAAAAAGAAAAGGAGGAGGAGGGAGAAGTATAGAGGCGTTGTTATGGCAACAGAGATTTTATGTGATGTTTTCATCCCTTCTAGAAACCCCCACGTGTTGGCAAAGAGATCCCTGTAAAGTATGCCTGTATTAGAGACTGATGGGGATGATGTCGAGGCAGCACTGTTTTACATTGCATTTGACATGAAGTTTGGATTATGTGGATCTACAAAACACACTGAATTTGTGTGAAGGTGTCAGTGCTTATGATACTTGCCTGAGTACAACCCAGCTTACCTGGTGCATCATGATGGCCTTTGATTGTAAGTTGATATTTTGATTGCTTTTATTATTATTATTATTTTAATAAATCTTTTCAACAGTAATTAAATCATCAGTGCTTAGTTTCTAAGAGGACAAGAGGAAGGACTGATACTGACTGATGTCTGTGTGTTTGATGTCAGAAATATTATTTATTTTACATTGACATTTTATATTTGTTTCCAGTGAGATATTATTGAGTCTACATGCTAATTTTGCTGTTGTTAACATTAATGTTGTTGTTCAAGAAACAATATTTAGTTATATTTGATACATAAATTAATTCTAATGCGGTTCAGGACAGTTGTGTTGTGACAATGTCTGAGTGAAGAACTGTGGGGGATTTTATATAAATATTGTAATGATAATAGTATAAACTTATGAGGAAGTTCATAGTTTGTAGTTAAATAACATCAGCACTTCTTGGGGGAGGACCCACCCTCAACCCCAAGAGGGGCAGCCTTGCAGTCAGAGGAAGTGAACTTTTGTCAGCAGTATTAAGCTGAGCTTCTGTCAGTGAGGATGTCAGTCTAGATGAGAGTTGGGCTTGTTCACATGTGAGGGGAATCATGTAGCAGTGTTTGAATGAACTTCAGTTATGGGTGTGCCTTATGCATACATTGTTAATATTCCTTTTACAGCAGTCAAAATTCCAGGCATATTTAAATATTTAATGTATTTGGGTCCCTGTCCCTCTAACATACTCTGCACGTCCCTTATCAGAGATTTATCAATGATTTGCTTCTTTTTTGACGGATTCGATGTGTGAGGTATAAGGAGTGAAATAATAATCTAAACTTTACTTTACTTTTCTTCACAGAAATGAATGAAGTGCTCTTTAAAGTTTTCTTAGACCACTTAAAATCAAGAAGACATTGTGAAGCTTTGGCGTCCTCTTGTGGGGATCCCGACCCCCAGGTTATGAGTGTGTGGTATTTGTAGTCCTTTAGTTTGAACCCATCTGCTGTAGATGCAGCTAGGTGGTTCCAGGTCTGCATCAATGATTTTGCTGCTCATCCTGATGATCTTATAAAGAGGATTGGGGTGGATGTTGCTCAAAGCACCAAACCAGGCTGTTATGTTGAAGGTGATGATGGATTTGATCATAAAGTACCCGAAAAAAGCTCAGATTTTCCTCAGAAAGTAGAAGCGATACTGACATTTAGAGTTTTTATGTAAAAAGTCCCTCTACTTGTTTTTAACATAAGTTACAGATTACAACTTCCTGTCTTTCTGTTCCTTTATTTTTTTAGATGAATGTACACTAATGAAAACATTGCTATGTTTGTACAGTTTAGATCTTTCTATCTTTATCCGGATTTTTTTTTATTTGTATTTTAAAAAGTACTTTATTTTTGTTTGTTTATGAACCAATGCACCAAAACAAATTCCTTGTATGTGTAAAAACTTACTTGGCAATAAGCCCGATTCTGATTCTGATTCTGTATATTATATTCCATTTCTCTCAATAGATCCTCCTAAATCACATCTATATAAAAATATGTATATAGTGTACATACGACTCTTATTCTCTTATTCTATTTCCACTATATCTTGTATTCTTCCATTGTATTTTTATTTAATTTTTCTTTTCTTATCTGTTGTATTGTACCTGGAGTCTTAACACGTTTTTACTAATTTCACAAATGCCCCAGTTTGGCCCGCTCTTGTCTCAAATAAAACAGTTGAAAAAAGTTTCCCATCAGACAATGACTCATAACTATATGGAAATTGACTTATTTACTTGCCTCAGCTGTGTCCTATTTTACACAAGATGATTTCACTGGTATAATAACATGTAAAAAGTCCCCACACTTATTTTTAACAGCGGTACAAGGTGTTAAAAACAAGACACAGACGAGAAATATTAAATAATGTGAAGGGCCATTATGTTACTGTGTAATCAAATGTATGGCATCTCAAACCCACTATTGCTTTCTGTCTCAGTCAACCCACATGTACTGGCATTCACACACACACACACCCAAATGTAACATGACTACAGGTGCACTGACTCAGCTCAGAGGGGGAATCAGTCTATTGAGTGTGTGCTGATCTTTTGGCCATTTCATTTGCCAGTAGTGAGGATTACTGAGCTGATTGCGTCCCTGTCCTCGACCTGACAAATGCCCATTCCTCTCTCTGTGTGTGTGTGTGTGTGTGTGTGTGTGTGTGTGTGTGTGAGACCTCCCTGTCCCTAATTCCATCAACATCCCTTTTCATCTTTTAAAATATGTGGATTAACTTCACTCACAGCAACAACACAAGTGAGGATGAATCACTCACCCAGTAAGAGCCATTGGGGATAAAGTTATTTTATCATCCACAAATACAAACCTATCTTTATCTAGTGATTCTTGAACAAAAAAGCTGGTTTCATGCATTGATAGGTGATTATGTATTAATTAAGAGGTGATTTGAGTTTTGTCTCTCAGTTTCAGCTATAGAATTTACTTTTAAAATGAAATAATTTGATTATTTCTTGTTTATGGTCATACTTTAAGTTCAACCAATGTCATATTATTGTATATTTAGTCATCACATACATGTTTTAATAAGTAAAGAGAAAAAAGCGGCCTCTCTCAGTGGTCGCCCCTTTGTGCAACTGCCTTCAGTCACCTTTAGAAGGAGAGGAAGTATCAAAACCTTTCCTTACTCCAATACAAGGGAACAGAAAGGATTGTGAAGGAACTGATAACCTGTTGACAATAGAAAAAGAAATACATTTCTGATAAAGGCGGAACTTGTGGATGGAGGTTTATTTAGATTTTCATATAAATACGTAAAGCAAATCCTTCCTTGAAATTCAAAACACATAACAAGTATCAACATGAGTCTGTATACATTCAACCAAAGAGCAGTAATAATAAATGAATAAGAGCAATAGCAGTAAGTATTCATATATGACTTCATATGTATATATACTGTAATATTCTGTCACCTTTCTGTGCCATACTGTACAAATACAGATCTTCATAAAAGTTGTAACTGATTAGTTGTTCCCAATCTAATTCCCTAACTAATCCCACTAAACATTTGGAATAAGAAATTATTTGTAATGATGTCTTCCTTAAATTAGTCCCTCAAGGATTTTGCAGGCAAGTTTTTTTTGTGGCATAAAATGACCCCTCCAAAAAATGGTGTTGTTGTTGTGATGTTTTTAGGCTTTTTTTGCAGTCAAATTGCAAAAGAAAGTGAGTTTCTTGTTCCAGTGGGAATAAAAATCCCACTGTTAGTCACAGGCACCCTCCTTTATAAACTGTATCAAATAAATAATAAAAATAAATGTATCAAATCCTGCCATATAATGATGAGGAAAGGAAAACATCTGGTAAACAGTTCTACTCCAGTTAATGACGATGACCCCCAACTGACAGCGCAGATTGATCCTCAAAGTAGATGACTGGTTCATATTTAAGATAAGTAAGGGGTCCTTTTTTCTCCCGAGCAGCCTGGATCTCCATTGTTAAGCCTCCATTCAAGGCAGACAAACACAGCATCTGTACATCAGCATCGCAGTTACGAGGCTCAGAAGGATGATGACGGGCACCAGGAGGAGAGCCACATACAGAAACCACGGCTCTGGAAACACCTCGACATCTGGCTCTGACAAACACAAAATGACTGATGTAAGTGTAATCCTAACATTAAAGCACACATTAATACAGTGTTGGATTCATTGTAATTATTTCTCCTGTCAAACCAAATTGAAATTTGGTTCACCCAAATAACAAAGAAAATAAAAGCAGATGGAAACTGAAAAAAAGGCAGTAAAAATTCTGCCACCGCAGCAGCAAAATTAAAGGAAAACCAATCACAAGATCTTTGTGAAATTAGTTGGTTGAACAAAAACATAACATTTTTACAGAAGAACATGACACTTGACACTAGGAGAGACTCACCAGACACAGTTGTTGAACATGTTACCGAAACATTTTTTTCAGCATCTCCACCATCTCCAGGCACTAAGGAGAAAACATTTGACCAAACAAGTCTTCACTTTAAAGCCACATTACGTAAGAACTTTAACACCACTGTCTTACCGAAGTAATTTACAGGGGCTGCAACCAGGACTCCCTATTTTTATGAATAAAATATTTTCAGTTTTTCCGTCTGATGTCCTCTGGTTGCTCTGCCTCAACTCTCAGCAATTTATAGAGTTTCCTAATGGTGAGAGCTTTACTTGTTGCTAAATTAGCCACTAACTATAGCTGCTGGGACCAACACTGCCCCTGTTCCAGGCAGTACAGCTGCACGGCTAACGGTAGCTACCATCAGCTACATATTTTCTCCAAAAAAAATATCAAAATGAGTGAAAAAGTAAAAACGTTGTGTTTTTGTACAGGAATGAGGCCCGGCCCCCATCCTGACATGCCTCACTTTCAAAAACCAGCCAGCGGAGATTTGACAAGCTGAGTTGTACTCAGCGCCATCAGCCATCAGGAGTTGAGCTGAGAACAAGTTCACACCTTTTCCCTTCAACGTTCTAAAACTGTTTCGTATCGTCGTGACTCTTCGGTCTGAACTGGGCTTTAGTATTAAAGGGTGGGTTAACTTTTTTCCCTAAGTCCAGTTTAAAACAACACTCACATGCCCACATAAACGCTGAGGAGGTTTTTGCTCTCTGTAATCATTCCCTACCTAATGTAAGTGATGATGGGGGACAAAATCCACAGTGCTTGTTTCATGCAAAAATACATTGCAAAGTTTATCTAAAGTGAATATGGAGCTTCAGTTGTCCAAGTTAGTAAATTAAGTTGGTATCCTCCAAAGTTACAGTTTTTAGCAGTACCTGAATTGTACTAAAGAAATGTTAGTATCCTAATTCAGCCCAACCATAACCACAACAGAATACGTTTTTTTTAATTCATTTTTTTTACAAGGACATTTTCAGAGCTGTTATTTTACCTGTTACCACCAGTGTATCACACGCTGCCTCTGATTGACTCTGACCATGACAATTTTCTTTTTCTAACCCCAACCATCTCATTCATTTACATATATAAGGATGGACAATATGACAGCTCCCCAATAGTTCAATTCAATTCAATATAATTTAATTTATTTGTATAGCACCAATTCATAACAGAAGTTATCTCAGGACACTTTTCAAATAGAGCGGGTCTAGACTGAACTCCTTTTAACATTTACAGAGAC